>NW_026962013.1:12834023-13176166 GCF_032445375.1 Bacillus rossius redtenbacheri
AAAATTCAGTTTTTAAAAAAGCCATATCTCTGGAATAATAGCAAGAAATTTGTTGTTAAAGTCTGCAAACAACCAAGTAGTACTGTTAAGATGTTAACAAGTTTTTCAACATAAGCATTCCAAAAACTTTGTTATTAAAAAAAAAAACCTCATTGTCAAAAAGGCAAGGAAATTGTTCACTGAAGTCAGCACTATATACATTAAATTCTCAAAATAAAAATAAATAAATTTAAATCCCACGGTCCCCGCTTTTAGAAAATGGTTCTGAGACCTTAAGTTAGGGCCGCTGATGCTGCTTTGCTTCAATTGTCACCATTGAAGAAATCATTCTATAAACCTCCTTGTTCTGTGTACAGTACTACAGGTCAATCAAATTATAAATTGCCAATATTAACTAAATACATTAAAAATTTTTGGTTACATCAGTCATAAGAATGATTTATTCCATTTTGCGAGACTCGTATACACTGAGATACAATATAACTGTTGATGATTACCTCAACATGACGGTCCTTACATCATTACCACCCTTACATTCCTACGGGACAAGCGTGGCAAAACGGGGATTTTGAAAGGGGGGAAAATCACATGCTCTTTTTTTGCACAAAATATGTTTCCAAATGATATAAATAGTTAATGATGAAAGGTGTTAGTCAACGATATTAACAACGGGCCAATATAATATTTAAAAACAAATAACAGTTTAAATCAAAGTAAATATTAAAATTCCAACACTTTTGAATATTGCAGCTGTTCTTCAAATCGTGCTCGATGTCACGCTGTAGCTTTTCTAATGTGCTTAGATGCAGGAACGGCTCCAGGGCCCCCGCGACCCCAAACCTAGCCTTTATTACCCCAGCACCTGTCACATGAAATTTGGTACACATTTAATTTGTAGCTAATTAATTTTTCATAAATGATTTTTGGTACTGAGCTACGGTATGATATAAACTCACTGTCATTGTACAGTGATTGTAATGATTGGCTTAACAAAGCATAATACAATGCTTTATAATTTTATGCCTTTTTAATTTATTGCTACGATCACATACTCGCAACTTAAAAATTTGGAACATGATTTTTCCCTTGACTGTTTATATTGTGTTTCGCTGACGCACTAAGAATTTAGTAAGGAGACGTAATGCGCCCTTTTATTTATGCCGTTTTGACAAGCTACGGCAGTAATTTCAGAGAGACGCAACCCTGGTAGTGTGGGGACATGCCTCATAACCCAAGTAGGCTGTGAGCCACAGAGCTGTCCTGTTTTCTCCTTATAGTGTGTTTGGCTCAAATAAATGTTTCAATTTCTCTTGCTTCCTACGAAATTACATAGTTATAAAGTCAATTAGAAATCAATATAACTTAGAAGCAATAGTCATAAAATAATTAGGAAAACAAAATTTTCACTGCATTCAAGCAATCAAATTAGTTGGACCCAGCTAAACTTAAGGTATAATGGGCACCGGTACTGGCACAAACTATGCTAAAAGTTCCATACATATCACATATCAAAGTTTCTCCCTTGATACTGATGGCATGATTCTGTACACACTGATTCTGTAGTAAATTATGTGTGCTGTTTTATTTGCATACATTGAAGATTCTGGACATAACAAAAAAATAGTGAAATACCAACGATTGTTATAACAATGATTGATTTATGATTGTTAAATATGTACAAAAGAAAAAATTTCCACCAGACCTGTCAATTTGTTTGTAAATTGATATGAGTTTTTTTTACCAAGATATTTTGATGTCTTAATTTAAAATAAATATAGTTTAAAAAACTAAAGAAACATGCTTTTAAAGATTATCAAACTAAAAAGTAAAAAATAATTTTAAAATTTAATTTATGACAATAGTATATAAGCAATACTAGTATAAATGAGAAAAAAGCTTGAGGCGCTTTGTGCCATATTTTTTGTATATTAAGCGCCCCATGCTTTTTTCTCATTTATACTAGTATTGCTTATATACTATTGTCATAAATTAAATTTTAAAATTATTTTTTACTTTTTAGTTTGATAATCTTTAAAAGGATGTTTCTTTAGTTTTTTAAACTATATTTATTTTTAACTTTTTAGTTTGATATTCTTTAAAAGCATGTTTTTTTAGTTTTTTAAACTATATTTATTTTTAACTTTTTAGTTTGATATTCTTTAAAAGCATGTTTTTTTTAGTTTTTTTAAACTATATTTATGTATAATTATCATAGGGAAATGAGTTACCGACACTACCTATTACCATCTGAGATAACTATTTGGAGTTGCAACGTCACAAAGAAGTGGTAAAGTCTCTCCGAATCATTTACAGTTAGATGTATGGATATAATCTTAGAATTTACCGGGGGGAAAAAAAAAAACATTTTTTTTTTGGCGTGGCCGGGAGTAGAACCCGCGATCTCTGAATCCGAAAGCTGAAGTCACAGAAATCGCTCACCTTAGACCGCTCGGCTAACGAACATAATGAAATTGGTGGGACATTTTACAGTGATGAGCCACTCACTCTTAGTCGAAAGAGTTACAGACGGACAGACAAACATACAGGTGAAGCTAATCTAAAGCATGTAAAAAAAGCATCAGATACAAAAGGATTACTATAAACACGATCATGCCATCAGGATCAAGGGATAAACATAGATATGTGATATGGAACAATTACCCAATTATTTTGCAACAAAGATTTCAACCAGCTGATTATTCATTTGTACATACTCCAAAGCCTAACAAGCCATCATCATAAACTAAAATCAGCTGATCAAAACTAAACTCAGATGGTGAATCATTTCAACCCAACTGGTCTAACCTAACCTCCGCAACATTCTTGACATACACCACTAAAATTCTTCTCTTAGATATTACCACACAAATCTCCAATAGTTGACAGATCATAAGAGATTTGTGAAAGTATATATGCACACAAAACACAGAACTCTGCAAAACAGATTAGCATTGAGGCAAGCACAAAGAAATGAGTCAGAAAGAAAGGATTTATGATAAAAACAATTCAGCAACAAATGATCACCCAATTAAGACATCATAGATGAATGTTTACACAATTTAATAGTATTTTAAATCATCTAATCTAATCAACCGTTCAAAACTGTTAACTACTATAAATATCACAATGCCTTTTAACAGAATCAAATAGAATGAGAGGAACTTAAAAATACTATTTCCAGATTTTTTTTTTAGAAGAGACTTACTCAATTACAATATTAACTATGTAGAACTTTACATATTTTTAGATAAACCTTTGGGAGACCCCGAACCACAATCTTTGGCAACGAATTGAGCAAGAAATGTTTAAAAAAAAAAAGTGAGATGCAAAGGACCTTAAGGCACCGTCTGCATGGGCACACACATGGTGCGCAGACCTTCACGAAATTAAACGTGATTTCAAAACTGCTCAAGTTATCAGAGTGGGATCTAGTTACAAAAAGCATTTAAGAATTCACTGAAGGCCAAAAGGTACTTTTGATTTCGGATTAATTTTTGAAACTGTATTTTTAGAAGAGTTAAAATAGATAAAATGTGTGTTTTAAAAGTAATTTTTAGGGTGTAACACAAAAGGTACATATTCTTGAAAGCACTTAAGGACCTTGCATTACACCTTTATCTTCATTTCTCCGCCCTATAATGTTACTGTCAATTATCCTATGATGACGAGAAGACTGCACCAGTTCAGAGCCTTGCACTTAGAGGCTATACCGCGCTAGAAGCACCAGCGAGAATCATGGTTATATTATCCCACCTCATTTACACACATACACCCCGACCAGAAGGCCCCCTTAAGAGGGCCTTTCTGATAAGGAAAAGGGCAAAACAAGTAAGGGGGAGGACTCCTTGCCACAATCTGGAAGCTCGATCGTCAATGGAAATTTTTAGTTTTACTTTTACGATGAAGCAGCCTACATAAAATTTAAGTATTGATAGATTTTTGATTTATTACATGAACAATTGGGCTTCCTCCGGCGACAGGGGGTCCTACCCTTTTCTCTTCCCCCCTCCTTAGTTGTCTTGAATCTCTCACCCCCCCCCCCCCCCCCCGCACACCATCCTCCAGCACATTCCATTCCCTCCCTGCCTTCCACTTTATATTCGCCTCCATTCCCTCTGGAACTTTCACCGGTGATCTGCCTTCTACACCCACCCGTGCGCAATCTAGTTTCTGGCTGTCCTCAGCTCCTGTCTCCCTGTATGACCTTAAACAGCCTGACCAACCTTTCCAAACCATTTCAACACCTTAATCCTCTCAGACTATGCATTTCCACCTCTTGTCCTTCCCTTCTCCTCTACATACCCATCGCCCACCTCACTGTTCTACACTGCACTTTCTCCAGCTCCCTTACCTCAGTTACTAAGTAAAGAACCTAAACAGATAAAACATTTGACAAGCACAAAAACACATTTATCTCCTTTATAACACAGATAAAAGATCAGGAATTATGTGTTTCAGGACACAAAAAAAAATAGTTAAGAAATTATTTAACCTAATGTCTAAAAACTATTCACTTCATTTAATATTCTAAGAAATGCATTATATTACAAAATAGAACACTATTGAAATTCACGTCTCAAGCCGGTAGCTTAAAAAAACTATTAATAAAATTGTGTTTCAGAAATCATTACTATTATGATGAACTACCGATTTCTTAAGATTCAAGTAAAATAAAAATAATTTCTAAGTGGATAAAACAATGACATCAGCTCAGAAACTAGGGGTAGTTATTTTCGCCTACTAGAACTTTAATATTTACAAAATACAAGACCTAAACAAAAAAATACAAAAAAATAAGATTTCTTACAGTTTTATTAAAGCCGATGCAATACCCAAATCCAGAATTTGAAAGTTAAAGTAAAATGTACTTCAATACGAGTACGTCAAAACACAATAGCACCCATTCATTCTACTGCCATGTTTCAACCATAGAGCAAACCATACGTACTAAAATGTTGTCTAGGACAAAACATGAGATAATATAAACAGAAAGTAATTTTTGCGAACTTGGTATATTGTTAAAAATTACAAAAGTCAGCAGCATTATTAATTAAATAAGTTTGTGAACAAATATAACCATAACAAATACAATCTTATTAAATTATAAAACTTATTTATTTGCAAACACTATGTACCGAAACATTTATTAGATACAGTTTTGAAAAGGATGAAAGGGGGGGGGGGGGGGGACGACTTGCCAAACTTTCAGATTTGTTGAATTGGAATGTTTGACTGCCATAGAAGGCACTAAATATAAAAATAGTCAACCTGGAGGAGTGCTGAATAGAGCAGCGAGATGGGTAATGGGTATGTGGAAGAACTAAGATGACAAGAGGGTGAAATGCATAGTCCAACTGAGATGATTAAGGAGATAGAGTGGGAAGAATTACAAAGGAGGAGTGGAAAGATTGGTCAGACTGTATAAGGAAATATAGAGAGAGGGCGGCTGGAAGCATCTGTGGATTAGGATACACAGAGTTGGGTATAAAGGACGGAGAGATCACGGATGGAAGCTCTAGAGGTACTTGGGACGAACGGAAAGGGGTAGGGACGCTTTGCACCCTCATTGCTGGTAAAAGGTCCTGGCTGGAGGCGCCTGTGGTGGCCACGGCTGATCAGGCTCACACTCTGCTCTCAGGTTGTCCTGTGATGCGCACCTGGCGATAGCATTGTCAGATGGGTTCACCGGGATGTTTTGTGTGGTATGTTGCTAGGTACCCCAGGCCTCAACGCACATGTTGTGGATGCCCAGTGTGACAGTCATCTTCCCCATTCCCCAGGTGGCAGGGGTTGGCATTGAATGAAGGTGTGGTCATTCTAACCTCCATTGTGTTAAGCAGTGATTTAAACTAATAGGGCCTGTTTTTCGTTCCAGAACACCAATCTAGATGTCCATCAGTGCAGTTTCACATGAAGGCTTTTCTCATTTGTTTCCAGTCTCCTGGTGGCCAAGGCTAAGCGTATGTTATGATCATTGGCGTGGCCTTTCGTCTCCAGGCTCATCCAAGCAGATCCTGAAGGTGATGTCCTCGAAGAACGCAAGATGGCCCCAAGTACCACGTGTTGGGAACTCGGGCGTTTTGTGGTTGGCATATTCATGTTACACCACCAGAGACGCCTCAAAATAGTACTTCCAATCCTTTGAATGTACGTAAAACATCCACTACCTACCCTTTGAAGCAACATTGGCATAGCTCTATTGCTTCATATATTTTGCCTTGGGAACATAGAGAATGGTCACCCCTTGATTTGAATTTCCTTAATTTTCTATGGGTTCGAAGGTTCGAGCATAGCTGAAGACAGAAAAAAAATTTAAAAGTTAGATTTCAATCATAGTGTAACAATCTATGACAATATTTTTGATATGTTTTTAATTTTGTATTTATTTTGAAACAATTTTTGTTGAACTTTACTTTTTTCTGGATTAAGGTAATATCTTTTTATATATTTAACATTTTAATGCTAATGAGTATAATTATAGAGAATTAACTAATATATTATTTAAAATGACTATTCCTTGTGTGGTCTGTAAAGTTTGTCTAATGTAATTCTGTATAAAGGTAATTATGTGTGTGTTTAAATCCGGCATAGCGATTGTCCAACATGAAGTGCTATAAAAAGATACATGAATATGTAGAGTCTATGCATTACAAATTGATAAGGACACCAAAAAACTTAATTTGTTCAGAAGATAGTCTCCCTTTAATTAATTTATTTGTCAAAATGTTATGCCTACTTCAATTACACAATGAAGCAGAAAAATCTAAAAGTTGTGTGTGATATGCTTACAGCCAGTTATATCAACATTGATTAGCACAGTGAAGTTTATTTTTGCCTTGATTAAAAAAATATGTGGTTACCTATACGAACTTGAGTCACTGCAGTATTGAGATTTTATTTTTGTGTTAATTATCGGGTCGGAGAGGGGTTGACTTGCAATGCTGTTGCATTCCTGACATTTGAGACTTCCATGGAGCATCTCCACCCAATATGTAATAGGAGAAAGGGGCAAGGACAAAGATTTAAGAGTGAAACTGTATATTTGTAAGTTGATAAGGGTATGTGTATGTTTGTAAATGTATTTGTATTACGAAGCACAGTAGTATAGTATAGAGATAGAGAGCGTGCTGACCGAGGTAGGTGTCGATGGCATGGTCGGTTGGGGAGAAGGGAAGTGGTGGTGAGGCAGTCGGCAGCAGACTTTGGTGCCGTGTGGATGGAGCTCGATACCGGAGTGGAGATACTGCAAGATTGGGCTGGCCGTCAGCTCTACCCAGTAGCTAACCTATTGTTGGATGCGGACATTTCACTAAAGTAGCATTGATTAAACTGGGATATCGCACGGTGCCTTTACAAGTAGTCGTTGTAGTTTTGATAGTGAGGTCGTAGAAATAAAAGTGTTTCAAAGTCTCCCCTGTGTGTTATTTGTCAGTGTAGCGTTCCGGAGGCCAGAATAGCCGAAGTTAACCCGTCGTGCATCGAACCTCCAGAACATGCTTTCTTAGCCTTTAGGGGTCGAAACCCTGACCCTGAGTAGTCTTGTGCCTCGACTGTGTGCTAGAGCACAGCCAATTCTGTATTATTCTCCAGCTGACACCCTGTAAATAGTAACTTAGCTTTAAGAACCTTAAATACATTAGGGGAGGTAATGACAGGTTCACACATTAAGCATTTAGAGAGTATTGTAAATAAAATAAATGACTAGGAAGTAAGCAAACCCAGTCCCAGTACCTTCCACCACTGTAGGAGTGCACTCTGAGACATTATGAGCAGCCACCGCCAGTATGTTTTAAATATATTGATTGCTTTAAAACTTCAACCAGCAAAGATAGATTGAATTATATATTCCAGTGTAATTTATATGTTCTTTTAAAGGCACACAGATACAATGGTAGCATCTGAGATTTAAATTAATAATATTGTAGATGTGACTTCTGCTCCTGAGGAGTGGAAGCTGTCTCCTTGAAACCCTTGCTCATTCCTAAGCAACCTACAGCTAGGGTCAAACCTCGTCTCACTGAACTGCCATCTTTGTTTTTGACCTGCCTCAACTAATTAGTAAACACCATAGTTCATTAAGTAGTGTTTTGAAACATTTTTCTTGTTTTTGGAGCTCCTCGCTCATCTCGCCTAGAGTTTTCTGAGCAGGGGGCTAACCCAACCCCCTCCCATTTTCACTACGTTCTTCGCCATGCACCGTAAGACAAGTGGGCATGGAACTACGCTTATGGGAGGGCCGATTCCGGTAAGTTCTTTCAAGTAATTAACCGAGAGGGACATGTGACCAAGAGAAAGTTGCTTCATATATTTATAAATTACTGTTTTATTTAGTAGAGTGTGGAGTACTGTGCAGTTGCATTTGTAAGCACAAGTGGGCTCTGCATTAAAGCCAGATGTGACTATAACCTGATGTTTGAATATTGTGTAATCCCGATCGTTATCCTGTCCCAGCAAGTGTTCACAGTTTGTCTATCTTAGCTAGGGTGTAACCATGGGCCTACAACATGTGGGTCAGCGAGGGTTCAGGCTAGGTTGCGCAGCATCGTTTCTCCAGAGCAGTTGTCCTTGGTAAGCCACTTGGGTCGAGTGAACCACGACTCACTTCCAAGTGGAAGGGTGTTCCATGAAATGAAAATTGTGATCTTAAACAATAAAAACAAAAATTAAGAAAGTTTATTAATATTATATAAATAAATCTTATAGAAAGTAGTGTTACTTATCATATATATTATGAAAAACATTTTATGTAAATTGTATTTACCTACACAAAAAATTAACAGGCTTATTCCCGCAAAATTATAGATGTGCCTAAACTGAAATAATTAACCAGAGAAAAACTACAATTTATTGTATAAAAATCATTTAGTACAAAACTTAATTTAAAAAATATCCACCAATTTAGGGTTATGTGAGTGTTTAGCCGCCTACATTTATTAATCCTTGTCTATAATTAGCCCAACACAATCTATTAAATAAATACTTAGAAAATATTTAGAGTGAAGTAAGATTTTTTTCTGTTATAGTTATGCACACAAAGATTTAACTTAATGCAACGACCTAGAGATATATAGACTGTTTATCACCCTGCTTTCAGCGCCAATTGCTGCTGTCGCCGGCATGCTGGGGAACTACAATCCGAGCGAGAGAGAGAGAGAGAGCTGATTTGACAGAATGGGGGGCAACACATAGCTGTAAAAGCATTGGTTCTTATGGGAGAAAGATGCAAGTTGCTAGTAAATTCCCAAAAATGTAGGTTTTTCGCAATTTTACAGTTTTTGCGGGTAATACTTAAAGATGGAACAAGTGAAATATAATTTTAAATTCAGTTTCATCGTAGTGCGATGTGTAAGTACGACATTAAATGCGCTAGAATATAGCTAACCCTTCTTCGACCCAACGTTTGTGACCAATATGTAGATCAGTTATTGAACCTATTATATATGTATTTCGGGTAGTAATTTGATACAGTACATGGAATTTATCTCATCACTAAGTACTATTAATTTAAATTAATCGACTGCAATGGAATAATGACAACTTTTAAATGATTTGTGTTATTTGTTATCTGTTCATTCATCACGTAATTTTACATAATGAACATAATTCATCCCGTAATATTACATAACTAACTTAGTACACTGCCACTTTTCTGCTGTCAACGTACATCGTCTGCTAACAAAGCACTGTTAGCCCATCATTCTGTCAAATTCAATTGGAATCAAAGATGGCCTCCCACTAGCAGTCTATATATCTCTAGGTCGTTGACTTAATGTGATATGCAACATTTTATTTAGCAATGGTGCGGGCGGATGGCTCTCGGTACCTTCGTAGTTAGATGATGTTTGCCCGGCGCCAGCTCTGTCAGTAAGTGTTCCATATAAATGAAGTAGGTACAAAGAAAATGTACTTATAAAGGAAAATAGACTGAAAGAGCAGTTTTTTTAAGAAATAACACAAGATTGCCCAGGTGTCCATAAATTGTCACGGAAGCATTGCGCTCTTGTGCTGCAGGTATTTACTTCACACTGACAAAATGTCGGACGTCAAGAAAGACTGCATGGTAGTTGTACTGGTGGAGAGCCGTGCCGACGAGTCCCTTGCCGTACGCGGGATCGAGGGAGGGCTGGCACATGCGCCCAGCCAGCAGTTTCGGGGGTTAACGACGGCAGACATCGTGGCCCTGGGAGCCTCCCGTACTGGGCGGAAAGACCCAGCTGTGGACGAAGCAACGAAAGCGCTGGCAGCTGGGAAGCAGCCCTCACCGGTCCTCCTGGCCAAACTGATCAAGGCGTTCGTCCAGGACCTACTGGCGGGAACCAAATCGAGAGAGGCGTGTATCAAATATTTACACTACTTTGGGAAAAAGGTCGCAATCGTGACATATAACACTTGGGAATTTTTATCGCGGGCCAGCAACTCTGCACAACACGAGAGGGCATGCCCATTATTTCATCTTCTAGAGAATATTTCAGACCATTCTTTCTTTTTAACATGCAAAATCTAAAAAGTCTGTGTGATGAATTCTCATACATATCTAGTTTCCAATGCAAATAATTATAACTTATAATTATCATACTTACTTCAACATTTCAAAGGAAGTATAAAGTGTTTGTACTATGATGGCCAGAGGAAATGAAAATAATAACTACCGGTACAACATACATTTTTGGCACTTCTTTTATTAAAATGCATTATATTTTGAGATATATATTCCTATTTTTAACTGTTCATCTAACAACTCTGTTTAATGTCATCACTTGATAAGCGATATGACACCTTAAAAAAGGTTACGTTAAACAGTTTCTTTTAGCGATATTTTCTTAACCAAATACATAAGGTGTCTATATGTATATATACTTAAAATATAATTTGCTTTTTGTAGGATTGTTTTAAAGTTAAGTTTAAAGTCACTTGCATGCTTGCACTTTCATAAAAAAATTCTTTCTGTTCAACATTTTTTCTTCTGCTCTGGAGTTGCATCCTGAAATGTGTAATTACTGTCTTTAAATCAATGCAATGAATTTTTAATGTCATAATATATCTTAAAATCAAGTTACTTAACTTATATCAGTCATATTTTTTCACCTACTATATTTTAATTATTTCCTTTTTTCAGACAATTCAACATTTATGTTAGCAGTCAGATTTTAGGCACCTTAACTAAAACTTAACTAGGTTAGTTTTTTTATTATCTTACTCATGTCTGCATTTGACTCACTTCTGAACTTAATACTTAAATATGAATGGTCTGATGTGAAGCAGATGTAAGTAAGGCAGTGAACTAGGCTATTTTTCATGTATGTTCGGATTATTTTATGTTCTGGGGACTAGTCCATCGTTCAACCATAAACTGAGCGTGAGTAGGCTTGTTTACAAATAGTGTTCATCTGTCCCATCCAACGACCTAGTTCGTTGGTACCGTCAAGTTTACATTCAGTTTCTGAACGATGAGCAAATATTTGCCTGCTCTCAATTTTTCACTTCCTCTATCAGCGAAAATAAACATTTCCGACATCACACACATATATATATATATAATAAGTTCCTTTTAAATTGTATTGTATACTCTGAAAATTTATAAAAGAATTTATTAGTTTAAACTCTCCTCATTTTATTATCAGATTTAGTTATTCATGTCTATGTTTTAGATTGTGTTTTCTTTTTTATATTAAGTGCAAAATTACTTGCTGAGTATGGTTTCGAAAAAGGATTTCAAGAACTAAATATCTGATTGTATTGTTTGCAGAAAATATCAGCGTCGCAGAAGAAGCGAAGCACTAAACGAACCAAGAGTAACAAAAGCGAGTCAAAAAAAGACCTTCCAAAACCAAAAAAAGAAGTAGATAGTAATATTTTCATCAGGCCGGGCACCAAGCTGGAAAGAAGGATAACTGGCTGGGACGATGTGAAGGAAGTAATAGACCCATCACATGACGTCAACAAGTTGTTTGTTGTTATAACGGGACTGCACGAACCGCAGCTGCTGGTTAATATGGCACTCGAAGAAGTCCCATTTCATTGCTTTGTTAAGATATGTTTAGAGAATGATCAAGATCTTGACAATGGATCTTCATCAATCAGTGAAGATAATGATAACATCTTGAAATACTGGAAGACATTTCACCAACTATTGCAAGTAAATGATAACATAGTTTTAATGAAAGATGTAGCATTTGTAGAGTTTCGACCTAATATCAGCATTCGAAAGCTCAATGATCCTGCACAAAAATTCCACACGCAGAGAACTATATTTAACGAATTTGTGGATTTAATGTATTACATTTCAGACTCAAGATACCAACACAAACATTATGTAGACAATATCATTGTGACAGCTGTGGAAGAAGTACCAGTATTGAATCTTGGAAACATGCATTTTTACAACTCTTTGGTTAATAAGGTTCTGCCTGAGTGTGTTGATGTTCCGTATCTCTTGGACTGCATGTTAAAGCAGGTGGAGCAAATGTTATCAGAAGAGGCTCAAAATTCCGAAACTAAAGATACAGTAACTGGAGGTATAGATTCATCACTTGAATCTGCTATACAAATCCTGAATAATGAATATGACATAGTGATGAAGTCTCCAATAGCTGATGAGTTGCAAACTTCAATGACTGTTCTTAGTGAGGAGGAAGTTTCTAATAAATATTCGGAGGCAAATGCCCAGGTGAAACTCTCAGATATCCACAAAACAAATCTTGTATGCTTATTTCAGGCATGGGTTGAAATGGCTACGGTCATAAATGATAATGAAAGTGAGACACCGATGCAATCTTTGTTTCAAGACATGAGTTGCTCTTTGTTGAATACCTTACTTCAAGAAAATGCTTGTTCACAACCAAAACAATATATCAAATACTTGCCTATAGTATCAAGTGATGTTAGCGATTTATCTATTTACTCAATAAATTCAAATTATTTGAACAATAATGGATCTCTGATAGCAAAGCAACTGAAATGTAAACTGTTCAGATTGGATGGGTTGTCTACAATCTACAGTGACGACAAATGGCCCGAAAGTTGCATTTCTGCTGAAATCATGAACGCAGGTACGGCGTTAAAAGAAATATTGACTTCTATTTGGGATTTCAACTGCATGGACATCAGAAACAGTAATCTTAGAAAAATATTGTGTGTTCGTTTTCATTCAAACTACAACCAGAAACCAGTATATTCTCAAAAATACCATGTTTACCTACGCACACCTATTTATTTTAGAGACTTTTATGAATTTGTTCTGGACTACGAATCTAACTGGTTCGAGGAGGAAGAGAAAAAACTTAAGGAAACTTTAAAAGGCAAAACTGTTCTTAATTCTGAAGGGTTAAAGATAATCTCAGAAATGGGGACAGAATCCTTTTTAAACGGCATTGCGCAGAGATTAATACTAATCAACTCTTTAAAATATCAGAAAATGCTTAACTTGGATTCAGCTAGGAATGCAGATATCGTTCCTTTATCTGAAAACAAAAAGGTTTCCAAAACCAAAAAAAAATCCAAGAAAGATAAATCTACTGGTTCAGATACTGGTAAAAGCAAGGCCTCTGTTAAAAAAGCTAGTAAAAAAACTAGTAAAAAAACTTCTGATAGTTCCAAGAAAGCTCTTACTTTCAGCACAGAACCACCAGTTTCATTAAATGAAATAAAAAATGAGTCGTTACTACAGGGATATAATCTAGGGCCAATGCGTGTGCAGCTTTCGGGGCATGTTACAAGTTTTTCCAGCCCAAGTGGGGGTTCTGTCTATGTTGATACAAAAATGTGGGCACATCAATCTAAGACAATAAGACTAAAAATCTCTGCGCAAGGTCATAGCCTTTTATTTCATCACATCAGTAAAAGTTCCGTACCAATAAATAATTTTCACATAAATACTCGTTTAGGCGTATGCATCGCGTTTGAAAGAAAAGCCAATATCTCATCACATATTTCAATCTCAAAACAACCAGAAGAAGAAGAGGAACAAGTACCCAATACTAAAAAGAAAATCAACGAGCCAAAGAAATCTGTTCCTAAAACAGCACAAAAGGGAAGTCGAGTATCTTATCCAGAAACTGATACAAATAATCCTTCCGAAATTAAACTACCCAAGACTCAAAAAGAAACACATGAATTGTCTGGGTATAGAACTAAAATGTCTTTACCATCTGGTTTGGTTATAGAGACTGTTGAATTATATCATCTACATCATTATATTAAGCAACAATATATTAATATTAATGAACGCAATAAATGTAAAGAAAATTACAGATGTTTTCTAGCCAATGGTAATGTACTGAAGTTTATGAACGATGGGACTATTTTTGTTTTGTGTCCAGACAGCACTGTTTTTGAATGCTTTCCTATAAACAGTGAACCAGTACAGAAAATAGTAACAATTCAAGATGAAGAGAAAAGGGAATCCGTTAAACAAAAGGGAAGAAAAAAAATAATTGAGAAAAAAGGAGGTTCTAAAAGTTCGTCAAGAAAATCGCTTCAGGAGGTGGCTGAAGCAATAATAGAAACCAATTATTCAAGTGAAAAAGAAAAGTTTATGCAGGCATTCAAGTGCTGTGTGTTAACAGCTGATGGAAAACATTTTACATTAAATAATTCCAATGCTTCCGAACGTCTGCCAGACGAATTCATTAGAACTATCACAAATCATGTGACGGGAGAGATTCTTAAGAGACGGCTCGATGGATCTACCCTTTTGTTAAAACCAGATGGCACGTTGATAACTACATTTCCGGACGACACAATTATAACAACTCACGTAGGTGAAAGTGAAATTGAATTTTCTTACGACTTCGAAGATATTATATACTGTTCAACATACATTATGCTTGATACAACAACAACTATGGAACATCCACTATATGCTAGAGTGAAATCATCCATGCATGATTTAAATGTAGAAATGCCAGATGACACACACGTCAAAATTTTACGGAATGGAATTTGCACAGTATCAATGAAACATGAACTTTTGGTCAAGATAGAAAATGAAGCCGTAAGGTTCATCCATAAGACTGATAAACAAGAACATTTTGTATCCATTATTTACATGAATGCATGGAAAGAAGATTCGTCCTTTGTTTTAAGTCACACTACAGACATATACGGCAATGAGTTCGAAGTTAAGTGTGATGGCACAACCACTTCTTCTATTCAGACTGAAGGGTTTAATACTTGTCGTTGTTTTACTATTGCTAATGATATGACAGTAACTGAACTACTCCCTGCCGCGGCAGTAGATTTACACATTGAAAATATTATGAACAAGACCGATTTTTCTGTATTTTTGGAACCTATATCACTAACACCATATCATTATTACATAGCCACACTGCAAATTATTAGTGATAAACGACCATGGGACATGATCTACGAGAGAGATATGGTTTTTCTTCATAGAAAAAATAAAACTGACGAGAAAAAAAGCAAAAATAATCTACCTCCTTGGTTACAGCCAGCAAAAAAATTAAAAACTTCATCAAAAACAGACTTTCTTCTCAAAAGTAATCCTAAACAAAAAATAATTTTTCTTCTGAAAGTTTTATTTCAACTGTCGAATGCTGAAGTTAAGAGTAAAGAGCCTACAAAAAGTTGCGACTGTTTTACATTTACACTTGATAATTGCAAAGTTCATTTATTTTCAGACATTATTCAGAATCATGTGAACCTTTTTTTAGAAGGGAAATTCCCACATTTGGGGGAATTTTTGCAAGGAATAACACACGATTTGAAAAAAGAAATTTTGCAACCAGAGTCACTGAAAAATTGTTTCACATTAAAAAACCAAACTACGAAATTGGAAAGAAAATTAAAGGATGACAAATTTGAACGTTATAAAAACATTTTGCGAACACGTGAATTCGGCCGTTATTTTGACACTGTACCTGGGATTACATTCCTCAACATAAATGAACTCATAGATCAAACAGTGAACTACTCTGAAACTAAAAATCGCACCAAAAAAAATTGTGCTGATGTACTGTATACTATAGTTGAAGAATTATAAAAAGTATTTAAAACTCAGAATTTATTAACTTTAGGTTATACTACATTATTAAATCTGATGCAACATTTGTTTTATGATTTATGTAATAACTTACGCCCCCTTGGCTTGCAGATTTGTTTTTTTATGTACATCAAAAAAATTTGAGCGAGTATTTCAGTACCTACTCGATAGTGATAAGTAAACATATAACCTCGAGAACTAACAAATGCATGTGTTCTCACATTGCAAATAAACTTGTAATACGAAACTTGGACATCGAATTTAATTAAGGATTCTTTAAAATAATCCTGAGCATGATAAATATAAGAAAAATGTGTTTCAACTATATTTCTTGATGCGAACCTCACGTAGTTTACACACCCGTCGTTAGAATTTGCTGTTGGAGGAACTACGTCGACAATCGAATAAACCGATTTGCAAAGCGAAAAGTACAATTTAAACGCGCAAAGTCTAGCTCCTTACTTGGGCACAGTTTATAAAAGGTCTTTATTATGGGATGTTAAACCCTTAAGTTGATAAATATACGTACATATATACTATCGTACATTGTTCTGTAAAAAAACATACATTTTTTATTTTACACTCTTATCCTACTTACTATATATAACTTGAACATATCCCAAGCATGACCAAAATCTTTATGTTCTCTACTCTTCTAAAGCAGGGGTTCCCTATATTTTAGCAACTGTGTACCACTGAAACATTTTTTTTTTTTTAGAAACATTGGTGTACTACCAGGCCTATGCCTACCCAAAAAAAAAACTGCATTTTTTTAGTGGGAAACTTGTTGTTTGTCCATTATCAAACTTTAAATATTAGGATCAATGAAACTTAACTTGACAGCATTTCATCGCAAACCACCTGCAAGATATCCATGTACCACTAGTGATACACGTACCACTGGTTTAGGGAAAAACTGAGAATTGTTTTTCATTTTTTAAACTGAACTATAATTATGTCTAACAGGCGGAAATTATTAGTTGTTAAAAATAAGTTCTATTATCGCCTTTGCAATTGAATGATTCATTGGTTCATTGATATTGTTGAATGTACTTATACACTTTTTGCTTGAGTCAAGTAGAAAACAAATGTAGGTTCTGCTATTGGAGCCAGAGCGAGGATTAGAATTTTCGCCTGCCATCTTCGACTGTGATATCATGGTGATCTTGACCTTGTCCCCGGCAGCCATAATGGATTCCGCAATCTTAGATTCCAACATTCTGGATAACATTATTCTGATTTATGATGTCACATTCGCCATTTTGTTTTATGCAACTTTTGATTCTAGAATTTAAAATAATTTTGAACTATGACATCACTATTGTATTTTTAATAATGGCTGACATCTTTAAAATCCTTAATTATTAAGTTAGAAAATAAGAAAATACTAGAATTTATAAATTTATATATTTTAATACAATTTTAATAACATTTTAATAAAAAAAACACTTATATAATAGAACCTGGAATCGTCTGTTTGAACACAGTGAGGACATAATAAAAATGGTGAATCCTTCCTCCACAGAGGCCACCAGCGACTGGCTTCCCACCACTTATACCAATGCATATATCGCCAGGTAGTAGAATGTCACAGTGGCCATCTTGTATCCGCCATTTTCTTTTTATTTGTTAGAATGTGCTACCAACATATTAGTTTAAATTTACCTGCTAGAGTGCAGTAGCATTTATTACACCGACATCAGTCCTTTGTGAGCCATCTTGACTGCCATCTTTAAAACCTTTAAATATAAACATAAAAATTCGAAATGGGATTCCAAAAAAATTATCAAAAAAATCACTCATTAATTTAGTGTTTGTTTCCAGTTATAGGCTACAGCATGAGTCAATACAAAACATATAATTCTAGCTTATAAATATTTATTTAATTATACATCATATCCAGTGGCAGAGCCAAGTTAGGGTGGGGGGGGGGGGTTAGTGGTTCTAACCCCTCCCCCTTAGCAAAATTTTTATTTTCTTAACTGAAAGCAGGTTAGCTAAAAGCCTGGGTGTCTTACTGTTATCACCGGCCACTGTACTGGAGGGGTATAGTAAGCGAGCCCTACCGATTCTCCTTCCCTTCCCCTACCCCTGTTGCGAGTAGAAGCTATAAGGTTGTGACGGCATGACAGGTCCCAAACTTTCAAATATCTTACACCTACTGTATTTAACCAGCGCGGTAATTATAAGCAGGTGTTGACTGGGCTTCCAAAAGTGTAAGGATCGCTGTGTGTGTATAGAATTAAGACAACGACATGGTGTCATGTCAGTGGCGTAGCGTGCCATCTCGGCGCCTGGGGCGGAAGACCTATTTTGCCGCCCCCATTCTATAGGTGCTTAATTAAAATTAAATTTCACATGCAATGAGGTACCTTATATTGAAGTTAAAATAGGATGAGCGGTTTTACAAGCGGATTCTACGGGCCTTATGAGCAGCGAAGTCAGAAATAACTTTGTCAAAATCAATATTAACAGCCAATTCTTGTTCAATTGGCAATATAGCCAAGTTTGATAGTCTAGCGGAGCTCATAGTAGATCTGAGGTAATTTTTTATTAGTTTCAACTTCGAAAAACTTCTTTCACAACTTGCAACACTAATCGCCAAAGTCAAATATATACGAATCAAGATGACTATATTTGGAACCGAAATTCCGAGATTCAGTTTTTGAATGAACTGGAGGAGCTCCAGTGGTCCTTTACCACTTATATCTTCCTCTGATTCAGAACAGGCAACAACAACAAACTGCTGAAGACGCTTCCGCTCCATCTGAAACTCGTCCTTGTCGATGTCTTCTAATACATGGGAAAGATCCCCGAACTTGCTGTCCAAAAGTTTCGCTGGCATCAAAAATCCGAACTTGTCCGATATTTCTTGAATTTGCTGGAATAGAGTCGTTATTTCTTGAATGATCTTGTCGAATGATGCGATAATCTCTCGACGGATTTCCTGTTCGTGAGACAAAGCTGCATCTTCAGAAGATTCATCGCCATGCATGCGGTTTTTCATGCGAATTCTTCTCGTTTTGAGTTCGATTCCGAGTTTTTCGCAGAGAGTCTTAGCAAAGTCAATTGCTTCTTGCACGAAACGGTCTCTACTTTCCACTAAGAGGGTTTTCAAAGCGCAGAGTTTCTGAGCACACTTATCCACACCTAGTCCTCGTTGCTGCAGGTAAATCTGTGCGTCATTTACTTCAGGTAGCACTGCAGCCCAAAAGCCAAGAAAAGTTAGGAAGTTAAATGACTGCATGGCTGTCAGGAGAAGACTGGCTCCCGATCTTGTTTCGGAAGTTTGAGATGAATCTGTTAATTGTTCTAGTACCTCAAGAACTACCTCAAACTTATTTTTAAGCATCTTGACAGCTACATGTCTAGCGCTCCAGCGCGTTTCAGTGATTCGTTTTACTGCTTGACCTGTGACGGCAACCAAAGCGTTCCATCAAACAGTTGATGCGGAAAAGAAGGCAAACAGCTTCTCCAGAGTTCCAAAAAACGTCACGGAATCCACTGATTCAGAAGCAGCGTGTACCCCAGCCAAGTTTAGTGAGTGGTTTGTGCATGCAACGAATATAGCTTTCGGATTCAGTGCTTTAATCCGGGCTTGAACTCCATTGTGGATCCCTGACATTGTGGCAGCATTGTCATAAGCCTGTCCTCTCAGATTCTGTATGTCCAGTCTGTCTGATGTTATCTTCGCGATTATATCGTTGCTGAGATCTTCTGCATTTTTTCCTTTTGGTTAGAAGAAGTCAATGAAAGATTCTACCACGGCGACTTTTTCTCCTTCGATATGTACGTATCGCAGAACTTGGCTCATTTG
Source organism: Bacillus rossius redtenbacheri (assembly GCF_032445375.1). Classification (NCBI taxonomy): domain Eukaryota; kingdom Metazoa; phylum Arthropoda; class Insecta; order Phasmatodea; family Bacillidae; genus Bacillus; species Bacillus rossius. The sequence goes on from NW_026962013.1 coordinate 12,853,844, forward strand.
GTCATTGTGGGAGATGTCTGGTGTACTGTCGAAGATTACGCAATAATATTTAGCTTCTTGAATACGACGGTTGATGGTGGATCGAACTTGCTGTCCCAGTAAGTTTATAAATTCATTCTGGGTTTCTGGAGATAGATACGAAACTGAGTCTCTTGCTCCCAGCTTTATCTTTGTCAGGTGTTCCATTAGAAGAGGGTCGTATTTAGCTAGGAGGTGCACTAACTCCAGAAAGTTCCCGCGATTGCCACTATCATCTCCTCGAATGTCTTCTCGATGTCCTCTGAAGGCCAGATTCTGTTTGGCTAAGAACTGGATAATATTCAGCAACCTGTACAGTACATCCCTCCACTTCTTCTCCTCACTTTCGAAAACTTCTTGTTGTTTCTGATCGATGGTTGCTTTACAGTTCACGCGAACTTCCAACTCCTTCCATTTCAAGAATCTCTGTTCATGGCCCAGGCTATTTTCATGGTCTCCTATTCTTGTATTTAGCTTCCACCATTTGTTGAATCCTTCATCAGATGCGAAGTTAGAGCCGGAATTGCCAAACAGCTTGCAAGAAAAACAATACAAGGATTGCCCCTTTGACCTCTGGTGCGAAACTATAATTTGTGGATTTTTGGGATTTAAATTAACGGACTAATAAAACTGAAACTGGGATTTTACGTTCAGCGTGTTTCACCCAATCCCTGCCAGACCTAGAAGAAAAAAGGCGTCGACCGTTAGAAAATGACTTAACTGAGAAGGGCTTGTAAACCCATAATTTGTAATTAACTAATTTTTTGGTATATTTATTTGCATGTTAAGGTGTGTCAATTTTTTGCTAGATTTCGCCTATGTTAATTGGTATTTACAGCGGTGATACGCCCGGTGCGTATCTATATTTGTATTTGTATTTGTATTAATATGTTCTTATATATTTTTAATGCCTTTTTGGTAATTATATTTAATTTTCGGAGCTCCGAAGTATATGATCAAATTATAATTTTTTGGGGGAATTGTTAAAGTATTTTTTTAGTATTATTATATAGCTATTTTTTATAAGTAGTAATAGGGCATGTATTTTATGATGGATGCGCCTATTTGTGATGAAACGATTTTATGATATATATATTTATTAAATGTTGTCATATAAATTTTGCGTCTTTTTAATTTGCTGCCTCCTCTCACTGTTCGCAACCTTATTAGTATTTTTTAAGCCTGCTATTAGTTTGGGTTTTAATATTTTTTTGGGTTTACCTGCGCTCGCGGTATGGGGCAATATAGGAGTTTTACTGTGTCCCGGTTTGCGGAAGTTGTTTGGTTTGCCCTGGGTTAAGGTCAAACTTTACAGTACAATGCGTAGTACTAAATTCAATGAGTGCGAAAGAGAGGCATCGACACGGGCCGACGCGTGAAACAAAAGATTTTGTATGAGTAATTAACATAATAAGGAGTGCCGCTCCACTCGGCTCGCGCGCCGGGCGGCGCGGCGTGATGCGATGTTGCCGTTCGTATGTAAACAAACAAACGTTATAAAGAGCTCTGTCAGTGATTTCGCAGTTTTTCTTTTAAATAAATATTAAAAAATAGTCGGTGCGCAAAATTGTAGATAAAAATGGAACATTATAGTGTGTCTGACACATGTAATGAATGAATCATAGATCAGATCTCAACCAGCTTCACCGGCGACCCGCGCCCGCGGGCTGCCGCCCGGGGCGGGCCGCCCCCTCCGCCCCACCCACGCTACGCCACTGTGTCATGTAACTCTTCAAGCCAAAGCTAATTTTTTCCAGGAATAGATCAGTTCTGCCGAAACCCAACCCTTTTTATTGCTTTTTTTTTTTTTGTATTGTCGAGCTTCAAGCATGATTTATGATTTTGAGTGGACGTAAACAAGACACTTGGATTGATAAAAATATCTTTAATTAATTTCTTACTTCATTATTCAAACAATTTTTTTTATTAAAAATTAATACCTAATATTTTTACCATTACAATATTTAAATTTAAGTACCGAAAACTGCTAAGATAGCACTATTTTACACCTTAAAATCCAATTTTTTTCCGGGGGTGGGCCCGGACCCATGTATTAATTTTTTGGGTGGGGTGGACGGGGGGAGGGGGGGCGCATGCTTCTTAACCCCCCCCCCCCCCCCAAATACAAAAATCCTGGCTACGCCACTGATCACATAAATTTAATAGTTTACTGTAGTATATATTACCAGTCCATCATGGCATCTGCCATCTTATCTGCTATCTTGTCCACCAACTTGTCGGCCATCTTGACCTACATTTTAAAAATCTCTAATGATGAACCTAGAAATTCGGAAAAAAACATCTCAAATATAATTTAAAATTACTAATTAATTGACAAATAGATTTGATGGACTCCGGTCCTGGGTTCGATCCTTGGCCAATGCAAAAAAATAATAAAATATAATTTTAATTCACCATAAAATGACATGCTGCAGAAATAAACCTACAAAATTATAAACAAAAAATAACATAAATGCTACACTAACTACTACAAGTACACACACACACACGCACACACACACAGAAAATAGAAATTGCTTGAGAAATTGGGGGTTTTAAGCTGTACCCAATATTATAGCAGGCGCAATACAATACCTAGCGAGGAATTCTTTTTCACCACTTCAATATTATCAACAATTGTGGATAAATGTTAAGGCATTGTTACACATAAAGAATTTATTAAGCACTCAGAAAAATAAAGAAAAAAAGTAATCTGGGAAAAAAAGATGTAAGAAATTGAGATGGAACGAGGGTTAATAAATTTTATACCAAACTCTCTTTTTAACACAAAGTTTATCGTTTGGCCTCCTACAAGTAGTGCTTTTAGTTCGAAATCTGCCGCAAGATTTATTAAGCGGATCAGACGGACAGCCTAAGTTTCACCCCCATAGATCGACATGCACGAACAGTTCCGAAGTACGTCGCTCGATCGGGTAACTTCGGTAGTAGAAAAGCGCGGGCTATAGCTACAGCTTTTGAACGTGAACAATGATATCGTTTTTTGATCTAGCAAGAGATAAATTGCAAAATTGTACCAAAAGTGATAAAGATAACACTATTCCGGGATATGTAGACAGTGAAATCGGTTATAACAATTTCTTTGATGCCTTAAAAAGTGCAGGTTACTCGTTCTCAGTCAGAAGTAGTGCAGCACAGGAGCAATTCAAAATATTAGATTCAATTTTCTGTAGAAGACGAAGCAAGCAACATTAAAACGTTTATCTTGCTTGCTTCAAATCCTCAACCCTTATATCTGTCAATGAAGGAAATTAATTTAGCTTTCAGCTTGGTGACCTCTAGATCATTACAATAAAATGAAGGGCTATAAAATGCTAATGATATGACAGAATGGGTGGGTGAAGTAACGTAAGAACTCTGAGAAAACCAACTAACCACTGCAATGTTTGCTATGTCCCCCACTATCAAAAGATCCATTAATGACCCTGCTGAGAATCAAACCCAGAGCACTTAAACACAGAGACCTAATGTTTGCCTCTAATGACCACATTTACAAGACCACAAACCTAATGCTTATTACCTTTTCCACCATTAATTTAATTACCTTACCTTTACAGATCGTGAGCAGCAGGTAATGACCAGTGTACTGAATAAAGTCTTTGAGATTAAGGGCTTCTTATGTGTAGGAATGTTTGCAATTTTTGAAACAGCCCTTTTCGGAATTTTATTATTCTACTACTGTTAAAAGTCTCTTCTCTACAAATTTGCTTTGTTCTCTGTTACTAATTATTATTAATGTAGGGCATCCTCCATCCATTGCATACCTTTAGTGAACATAATAACATATTATATTTTATTATATTTTTATTCTCCTCGCTGGTTCTGTATGTTCAACTACAGCTGATTCAGTTGTGTCTTTATATTTTAATTATTTATTTCCATTGTTTTCCATGGCAAACAATACAAAACTTCAATGCCGTTAATCCAAAAATTGGAAGTAAATCATATTTTGAAGGTTTGCTATCTAACAAATCATTAGGTATTTAAAAATTTATTGTAATTTTTAAATTCAAGAAAAGTTTTCTGATGTATGTTCTGAGAAAAAGAAACATTTATGGAAGCTTACTGTAACACCAAAAATGAAGTATGATGTTACTGATATCATTTGTGTTTGATATAATTAATTATTAGTGTTAAAAGTGCATTTGCAGTGCTAATTTCTGATCCCGTTCACATACAGGCATAAGTGTGATAACTAAAATGAAGTATGACGATTTAAGAGTTAAATGTTATATTTAATCTCTTTGCCTAACTGTTTGATGAATATTTTAAGTGCAAATGTGCAGTTTGTAGTTCTTATGTTAGATCTAATTCATATTATACAGGCTAATGTGCATTGTTTTATGAAGAATAGTGTTGTAACAAACTGTCAGATTAAATTGTTTTGTTCCAAAATAGAGCAATGCTCTTTGGAACATTGCAGAAAATAAAATTTTAAGAATTACAAAGTCTAGCACAAATATTAATGTAAATCAGCTCCAAGACTTAAGTTGTAAATGTGAAATTAGGCCTATGTGATTACAATCTTATGGCATTAAAGGTCTAGTAAGCCTACCTACATTTGTATTTTAAATAATCCAAGTTCATAAACATTTAAAGAAATTGCTGCAAATATTTCAGTTCAATGAACTGATTCAAATAAAAAATTATAGGTTTAAAGATAATCTAGTAATGAAGCCAATAGTATTATTAATTAAAATCTTGTCTGTAATCTCAGAAGTCAGAGAAGTTGAACCCTCATGCAAAACCCAGAGCTGGTAGGCAATAATTTTTTTAATTTATTAATAATTTTCGGATTTTTTTTTTATCAAAGATTGATTAATTTACATTGATTGATACCAAACATATACAAGAACTTCAGAATACAGATTTTCCTTCATATTGAAATATTGTTATTTAAAAAAAATTATTTTCTTTTATTGATAATACACTTATTGGAATTGGCTCTAGAATATTATAGTGAATACATAATCTGTACTTGTCTATGATTTGTTTGTTTTTTATGTAAGTGTATATAGTAGTGTTTTTTTTTTTAATGGTTGTTGGCTAGTGTTATGTATGTATGTGCACTATATGCAAATGGTAGTTCTGATAGTATATGTTCATAATAACTAATATACTGATATCAGACTAGCTCAAAATTGGTCTGTATTGTACATATATGAATACTTTATAAGATATGTATTGAAATATTATTTGAGTTAAGGAAAATTGTTACTGTAGAGTGTAGATGTTTGATTGATTATTGAAAAAAAAATTCCTTCTGACAACCATTAATAATTTTTACTGCTTTTTATTAACCTTCATAAAAATTCACAAGTCACCATGGTTACCATCTTCCAGCCACAAAACAAATATTATCAGTGATTTTAAAATACATCAATAAATATTATCAGTGATTTTAAAATACATCAATAAATATTATCAGTGATTTTAAAATACATCAAATAAACTCTCTCGCTGCATTCACGAAATCATTGCTTATTTACATTCGCCAGCCAAAGAGTAGATTAAAAAAAAGCTGTTCTCCACAAGCCTGAAACAAAAAAGAAATCAAAGTTAAATGATTTATATTGTACTAAAGAGAAATGAAACTGATAAATAAATGTATCAAAGAAAAAAGTTATGCATACCAGAATGATAAATTAATTTCAAAACCATTTTAGTTAGAAATTTGATACATTAAATATTTTGGTAAATTCTCATTTATGTACTACAATTAACATTTTTCTTTGTCCTTTCAAATAGATATTTTTTCCAAATACTTTTTGACAAAAACTCATTTATGTGAAAAAAAATTATATGAAAAACATAATTCTATTACTCTTGTGCCCATTATTGCAGAAAAACTAGGTATTTAACAATCCAAGTAACTACACAATTTTAGAAGTTTGTTTCTCAGGGCCTCAAGTGATGTAATTGCTTGTTATTAGCTTAAGCAAATCTAGGCTTTGACTCAAGCAAAATGTTTACAAGTTGAATTAATTTCACGTAATGCATGTCACATAAGCAGTTAATTTTTTTTTTTTTTTTTTTAAGTATCTAACCAAAGTCTTCGGGGAGAGTATTAGTAGGTAGGTTACCAAAATTTGTAAGATTCTATATATATCCTATATGTTCATATTTTAGTCGTATCAACAAAATGCCTACACAAGAATAGATGTCAGCATGTTATTTTGCAGCAGTCGATGGCATTACTTCATAGTACAGTTGTGAAATCACTACAAAATGTGTCGGATGTATATTGCAATGATTTACAATTATTATTGGTAATCGCATAACTGCAGAGTTCAGAGCGTGTTAGAAAATTAAAATATACCACACATTGTTCTTTTTTTGTTTCTAATAATATTAGTTTATATTCCTACAAAGATGGATTCAGAAATTTCCTAGAGTAACAACTTTTCCACACAAACCAAATTTGATAAATAGTAATTCTTAGTACTATGTACTTCGCCAAATAAATTATTTTTAAAGTCTAGGTAAACTTCCCTAAAGAATAATAGCTTACACCATTTTACAGTAGTTATAAAGAAGTTACCTTTCCCTAACCATTTTCATGATTTAACAGCACTTATGTAACAAACCTAACCAAGTATTGCAACTGTGAACTACAGTATAACCCTGTAATTGTTTTCAAGTGAGCATGCGGAAAAATCATAAGCAGTCGATGGAAATTTAGCCATTCCAGTGTTTTTACATTTTACCAATGGACTCATTAAGAAAATATAATGTTAAAAACCATTGATCAGTACCCTTGATGCTTGAATTTGCTTAACCAATCTAACAATTATACAACTTCGTTGTGCATCAATAAAGTAAATCAATCATCAATACAGTAAACGTCTTTGATTATACTGCGCTAATTCCCAAAGATATTTTTAAAAAATTGAAATAAATTGTTTAACAGTAGTTTAATGTTAAAGCAGGTAAGTATAAACAATACAAAATTTGTAAAATCATGTGAATGGTTGGTTAGCTAAATTTAAAAAAAAGGTAATTTTCTTTTGATGCTGCTTATCCATAAAAAAAATTATAAAATTTTGAAAATACCTTTTCAGACACTAAAAACCTTCCTCTATTAAAACTGTAAACAGCTTTTCTTAATTTATACTGGTTTTCAAGAAATCACATTTTGCACACTAGATAGCTTATGCAGTGAAGCAGCTGTCGCCATTTTTCCCTCTAATTGCATTGCAGATCCTGTGGTTTTCCATATATATAAGAATTTATATATTTTTTATTTGAATATTATAACCTAATGAAACGTAAATAATAGTTTTAAAAAAGTTACGAGTCTCTAATGTGTATCCAAACCAAAACGCCAACCCTTGACAGGGATTTTTTATAGCAGTATGGAGGCGCAAAGTGCAGATTAGTTACCTGCAATAGCATGTAACCTGACGTTATAAAAGGAATCATTTATTACAAAATGAAAATTTATTTTATATGTCAGGTTATGTGTTGTCTCACGTAAAAAATCAGAATTTTGCACGTATCAACTGCTAAAAAATATCGCTCTCAAGGACTCATGCTTTGGGTTTGGAATGTCACATAACTTTTTTAAAGTGTTAATTTACGTTACTGCATTGCAATATCCAAATAAAAAATATACAATTTGTGTATGAAAAACAACAGGATCTGCAACTCAATTAAAGAACAACATGGTTACAGGCCCTTTACTGCACAGGTAATGTAATGTAACCTATAAACAGTGATTTCTCAAAAACCAGTCTAAATTTAGAAAAACTTTTTTCAGAGTAAATACAGGTACATATTTAAAGTTAAAAAAAAAGTGTCCAAAGTTTATTTTGCATACAAAAAGCAGCAACGTGAGATAATAACCTAAAAAAAACACTGTAAAATGTATATTGGTTGGTTAGATAATGTTAGTAACATCCAACCGTTCAATTGATTTTACAGAATTTTTAATTGGCGCTATCCTAAGCTAACCAAATGTAAATTCCACTGTACTTAGAATCACTGTACGTATAATGTTACTAACCTAACAAATTTCACTGTATTTTTAATCCAGCTAACCCAAGGGCAGTATCTCAATATTACAGATTTGTAATAAATAATCCTAACATATCCACATGTTAAACATGATAAACTACTTGCAGTATCAAACAACCCTCATAGAGAATAATAATTTTAAACATGTCAGGAAGTAAAAAACACTTTAGGAATTTATAATTTTTCCTGCAATACCCCAAATTATATTAAGTGCACTCACCTGAATGTAATTCAGCTCTGGTAACAATCATTTAAAATATTTTTACTTAAATGCGGTTAACTGCTACACACCACCAGAAAACATTTCTTATGATTTTATACGTTGTGCGCTCATGAACATATTATTATTACTTAACCTGCAATTGGGCTTTCACCCGGTGGCAAGAACTCCCACTCACTCCCCTCTCCCCCCCCCCCCTCCATCAGCTTTCTCCTCAGCTCCCTCCCATCCCTGACCTCCACCATTTCCTCCCCCAGCCCATTCCACTCCCTCCCCGTCCTCACCAGGAAGGTGTTCCGCCCTCTCTCTGTCCGCCTCCACACCCTCTGGAGCTTACATCTGTGGTCTCTTCGTCCTCTGTACTCCCCTCTATGTACTTTGCTTCCCAATTGCCCCCATCCCCCTTCCCCCTTCAGCACCTTGAACATCCTGACCAACCTTTCCACTCTTCTTCTCCTCTGTAACGTTTCCCACCCCAACTCCTTAATCATTTCCGTTGGGCTATGCAGTTTCCCATCCTGCCCCTCCCTCCTTCTCCACATTCCCATCACCCACCTAGCCGCTCTGCGCTGCACCCCTTCCAGCTCCTTCACCTCAGTCACCAGGTAGGGGTCCCAGACCGCCGCCGCATACTCCAACATTGGCCTGACCAATGTGGAGTATGCCTTCTCCTTTGTCCTCCTCCCAGCTCCCTGCAGGGTCCTACCAAGCAACCCCAGCGCCTGCCTTCCCCTCCTGACCACCCCCTCTATGTGCTCCGCCCATCCTAGGTCATTTTTCAGTGTCACCCCCAGGTACTTATATCCTGCTGCCTCTCTTATCTCCTGCCCCTTCCAGTAATATACATTTCGTGTGACTTTCCTCCTCTTTGTAAATCTGACAACTTTTGTCTTACCAACATTCAAGGACATTCCATTTTTCTCCGTCCATTGCTCCAACCTTATCAAGTCCTCTGTTAAACATCCCCCTTCCCCCACAACCTCATACACTACACAGTCATCTGCAAATAGCCTCCATCTGGCTTTCATGCCCTCCCCCAGATCGTTTATCATAATTGTGAACAACAGAGGCCCCAGCACACTCCCCTGTGGCACCCCCGACGTCACTTCCCCCTCCTCGGAGCTTTCCTCACCCACTCTCACTCTTTGTCTTCTATTCCTCAGGAAATCACCCACCCAGTTTACCACCCTTCCATCCCTCACCAGCAACTCAACCTTTTCCATTAACCTCCTATGGGGGACCTTATCAAACGCCTTTTCAAAATCTATAAAGATTGCATCTATCTGCTTCCCCCCGTCCACCGCTTCCACCAGGTCTTCCAACAGCCCAGCCATCTGGGTCTCGCATGAGAACCCCATCCTGAATCCATGCTGCCTGTTATCCACCCACCCCAGATCTTCCATTTCCCCCTTTACGTACCTTCCTACCAACCTCTCCATCACTTTTCCTACACAGGACGTCAAACTGACCGGCCTGTAACTTCCTGGCTCCGCCTTATCATTTCCCCCCTTGTAGATGGGAACTACCACTGCCTCCTTCCATTCCATTGGTAGTTTCCCCTCCTCCAGAGACTGCTTGAAAACCTCCAACAGGTACTTCCCAATCTCCCTATCACCCAACTTCAAATGACTATTCCCTATACCATCTGGCCCAGCTGCCTTTCTCCCTTTCAACCTCCTGATCACCTTAATTACATCTGTCAGTCGCAGCTCAAAGGCCTTCCTGCCCATTAAACTGTCGTCCTCTTTACCCTCCCATGCCTCCCCCTTTGTAAATACTGCCAGATATTGCTCCTGCAGTAAGTCTGCCTTTTCCCTGTCCTCTGTATATTCCTGCCCCCCTCCTCCTCTGAGAACCCCTATTCCCTCCTCACCCTTCACTCTTCTTATGTATCTGTAGAGCTCCGCCCCATTTACCGTCCCCCCTTCCCCCATCAGCTGTTCCATGTAAGCATCCCTTGCTTCCCGCGATTTCCTCCCTAGTTCCTTCCCAAGCGCCTTCATTTCCGCCTCTATCTCCTCTCCCCCAAGCTTCCTTGCCCTCGCATGCAGCCTCCTACATTTCCTTTTCAACACTTTCAACTCCCTTCCATAGTAGGGAGGGTCACCTCCTTGGCCTACCCTCCTCTGAGGTACAAAACGTGTAGCCATCTGCAGCAGAATATTTCTTAAGGCAGCCCATCTACCTTCGAGGTCCTCTATATCTACCCATCTACTGTATTCCCCCTTCAGGAATGCCTCTGCCCCCACTCTATCAGCCTTACCCCAACAGTTTACCACGTTTCCCCTCCTTACCCTTTTCTCCCTCCAGCCCACGTCTAACTCCACTACTGGGATCCTGTGATCACTGATGCCCTCCATTACCACACTTCCCCTGACCGCCTCCATTGGTCTCACAAGTACCACATCCAACAGGTTCCCGTCATCCTGCTCTCCTCTCCTGGCACCTTTTCTGGTGCTTTCAGTCACCACCTGCTCCAGTCCTCTGTTTGCCAGTTGAGATGCCCATCTCTGTTCCCTTGACCCCATCCCCTCCGGCCCCTTTTCCCATGCCACCCCTGGCATGTTCAGATCCCCCGCCACTATCACCCACTTGCCTTCCCCTAGCATGTCCAACCTGTCCTGCACCTCCCGTATGGCTTCATCCCCTTGCCCTGGTGGCCGGTACACCGCAATCAGCCGTACATTTTTCTCTCCTACCTGGAACTGCATCTCCAATAACTCCGCTCTCCCCCCAACCCATACAACCCTACCACAGAGTCCCTCTCGCATGCACACCATTACCCCTCCTCCATTCCTGTTCCTGTCCCTTCTAAATATTTCAAAGTGTGCTCTCTTCAGTTCCCCATCTCTAATTTCCTCGTCCAACCATGTCTCCACCGCTACAATGATATCCGCCCCATAGGCTTCCACCCTGCCCCAGAACTCCTCCACCTTCTTATATATACTTCTACAGTTTATAACTGCGACTTTTACATATTGGCATTTTCCCCTTTGCGCCTCTGTCCCTTCCGCCCTGATACGAGTGCCCCTTCCCCTTAGAACCCCGATTTCCAGCACTCTTGCAGCCCTATCCAACTCCACCCCCCTCTTTCCTCCTTCCTCGCTCCCCGTCCAACCAATCTGAGTTTTGTTGACTTTAGCTGTCACCTCCTCCCTAGCATTGCTATCGGCTCTATATTCACAATCACCCCCCTTCTCTCCACCTTCCTCACTATCTAGTTGCTATCTTCTTCCCTGCTGCTCAAACCTTGCCCTTTCCAAATGGCCAGAAGTCTCCCTTCCTAGCAGGTCTCCTAGCATCCATTTTCCCCTCTCTGTTAGGTGAACCTGATCCCTGCCCACACAGTCCTGCCCCACCCATTTCCTGCTATCTACCAACATGGCTCCCAAGTCCCTACACACCCTCTCATACACCTCGCTGACCGCCGCAGCCTTGACATAGTTTATACCCCTCCTTACTAGTACCCCACTGACCACAACTCTGGCTACAGGGAACTTCTCCTTCACCTTGCCCACTAGCCCCCTCATATCCTCCTCTACTTCCCTCCCCACCACTCTACCAGCCACATCATTTCCCCCTACATGAACAACCACCACCTTAACTTTACTGCTTCCTTTCATGCAGCCTACCCTCTCCCCCAAGTTCCTAATCTTTGCACCTCCAAACGCAGCTTTATATATACTTCCTTTCCCCACCCCCTGCAATTCTACCCCCTTCACAATAGAGCTGCCCAGGAAAATCACTTCGGGCTCCTGTCTAACTATTGTACCCCTTTTCGTATCCCTGCCCTCTTCATGCCTGTTCACATCTACGTTGCTTGTACCCACAGCCTTACTGCCGGCCTCCTCCCGCACCCTCCTTGCTACCCCTTCATTCTGCAACCTGACACCTGTTTCCTGAACTTCCCCAGTACATGCCTCTGCATATGTGGCCTTAACAGCTTGAGTCCTTACTTTCTCCCTCCCTTCCAGCTCCTCCACCCTCCTGCGCAGCCTATCTACCTCCACATCAGCCTCCTTTCTCATCTGCCTTTCCTTCTCAACTTCCTCCTTTGTCCTCTTCAGCTCGCACTCCAGCCTTTCGACCCTTACTAACACACTTCTCAACCCATCCTCCCTTTTTACTTCTTCCTCTACCCTCTCTAATCTATGTTTTATTTCCATCTCCTTCCTGTACAACACCTCACCTAATCCTTCTTTCAAATCGACTTCCCTCCTTGTCCCACTCAGACCCTCAACAATCTTTCCTCCCAGAATATCACCAATGAAATTGAGTGCCCAGTCCTTACCCACATCTACATTCCCTCCTTCCCTCTGAGTTCCTGACACCCCACCTACCAGCTCCTGGCTACCACTGCTTCCTGCCATTGCCACTACACTTCCTGAACCCTTGTTATCCTTGTCACAATCCTTACACATCCACTCCTGCCCCAGACTACCCAGCTCCCCCTCCTCTAGTCCTGCACACTCCGTATGGACCCAGCCTTCGCATTTGTCACACCGTACACCACTCTCTCCATCTTTCCACACCTTTTTACAACCCACACATTTAAGCTTCGACTTACATTTCACCCTACCCATTTTGTCACAATTCACTATTCTACACTAACCTATTACCCAAATAACTTAAATAATATATAATCCTACTGTAATAACCAACAGATAATCCTACACCTTAGATCTTATTTCTACTCTAATTAAACGGCCACGTGGCGACCGCAAATCAACACAACGCTACCTAAAATTTAAAAAAGATAAGCCTAAAGTGTACAAAAATTTATATAAGAAATGATTACTTGCCAAGAATAACACAAGCAATGTTAACTTGTAAACGGACAAAACTAATCTCCTAACAAATCAAACAGAAATAGCTCAATAACTTACCTGAAAATCTCATAATTAGTAACAAGGAAATATTTGTGTACATGTGTTTTACTCTTAAAAAAATATAAAATAACATTAGTCAACAATTTTTTGATCAATAATGCAATGTTTGTTTTGAACGTACAAAAAAAAAAAATACCCGAACATGTACGAACCAGCCCGAAGGGCATGTCGATCTATGGGGGTGAAACTTAGGCTGTCCGGATCAGACACATCAAGGCCATAGAGTCAATGCAAAGGACAGGAATTAGGCGACCTTTTTAAATGGCTGGTCACCACGTGGCTATTCCATGGATTATTTTTTTTTTTCATGTTTTTCTTACTCTTTGGTATTAGTGTGTGTCTGTTTGGTTAGTTTGTGGCAGAGACAATCTATACGGAGTCACATGTTGTTTGGAGGTTAGGAATTAAGTTTATCAAGCATTAAATAAATGATAATATTTTGCTGTTTTAATAATGCAAGTTAGGTTAACGTAAACAATAAAGTTAAAAGTTTGAAGAAAAAATGAAGACCAAACCCACAAGGCATAAAAATGATAATACTTTTAAGGTTTGTGATATATTTTTTGTTATACTTTTATTTCACATTCATCTTTAATTTGTCCACCTCCGTAGCGTAGTCGGATTCACACCGGCTTACGGTGCGAGGGGCTTTGGGTTCGATTCCCGGGCAAGGCATGGGTGTTAATCTATGTACGAATATTTGATTGATGACATGATAATAAAAGGCTTCGACAGGTGGATAATCCCTGGCTTCGACTAAGAAATTGCATCTAGTGCTGGTTGTAAGCGGTATCCGAGAACCATTCAACCAATAAAAAAAAAATAAAAAAATGTTAGGAGTGAAAATGTTGCAGTTTCGCTTAAGGATTTATTCCTCTACTATTCAATATAATAACATTTAAAAAAATTTCAGTTATACTAGTTTGGTGGTAAGGGATTAACACCGTGATGGGCCTGGCAGTCTAACTGTTAAGCATTAGATTGAATTTGAAGAAAAAATAAATGTTTTTACTTCCTAATATTTTAATATAATAATTTTAAAAAGCCATCATGATTTTTCAAACGTTTTTGTTAATTGAGGTTTTACAGTTGTAGTTAGGTTTGCTATATTAAAAAAAAAAATCATTAAATTTTGGCGGGTTAGGTTGTTTGCATTTAAAATACTGTAAAACATTGATGTAGTTTTGTTAGTGAAAATTAAAATTAAGAAATTATTATCATTATATTACATAATTTTAATTGCAGCTAACCTAACATAATTAACTTTCTACATAATTTTGTTTACAATAATATTCAATATACAATATTGTACAATATTACAACAATGCTCAATGTATCTGAGTGGTTGTTGTTGACAAAAAGCATTTAAGAATGCTCCGAGGGCGGATGAGTAGTTTTGTTTCCATTCTTTGTTTTTAAACTGTTTTTTTTTTTTGGTACTTATAGTGAAAATGGTTAAAATGTGTGTTTTCAGAATAATTTTTAGCCATGAAACACCCGGTAGCAATTCTTGAAAACACTTTAGCGACTTGCATTATGCCTTTGTCTTCATTTCTCAGCCACAGAATGTTACGGTCACCACTCAAATGATGCGTTACGAGCGCCAGTTCAGAGCACTTAGGGACGATACCGCATTTGAAGCATCTGCGAGTGTCCCTCTAACAGACGCATCTGCTAGGCCTCAGTTCATTGGTTCGCTCGAACGTGTTCCAGTTCCAACTGTTCTCGGAGCGCATCGCGGGCATTGACGTGGACGTGTTCCACCGGGTGGGGCACCGCTACGAGGATGCCTCGGAGGAAGAAGGCACGCACGTGCACCAGTGCCTGCAGAAGTGGAGCGTCCTGAACCTTTCGGAGAGCTACGACCGGCTGCGACGGAGGTTCCCCTCCGTGGAGACCCTGCCCCAGCTCCTGAACAAGAAGGACGAGGTCGTGGCGCTTCTCCTGGAGTTCGTCGAGCTGCGGGACTCTCTGTCCCTTCAGCCGGTTCTGGAGTGAGTGAGCCTTGGGCGACGTTGCTCAGAGATGCCAGTTTTCGGGGGAAAGCATTTTTAGGGCTACACTATAGGTAGGGACCGGAAAAATTCGCGGTTTCGATGGCCTTCAGGATAGACTGCACATTCCCCTGTACACTCGGGCAAACAACGCAAGTTCATTGGCTGCCGACTTGTAAGTCGTCTCATCTGGTTTGTCTGTGGTTCGATCCTTCTTCGGTTGAGGGTATATAATTGGTTGAGATTCGTCCAGATGAACAGTAAGCCAATAGCAAAATCATCTAAGAGGTATATGTATTTGAATTCTAGCTTATCGCCTAATGAATCCGCAATTTTTTCAGGTCTCTAACTGTAGGCAAGTACAGTAAACTCCCTATTATCCGCGGGCGGATGATCCTAGGTACGGATTATCCGTGGGCGGATGATCCTAGGTGCGGATTATCCGCGCATGCTACGAAAAAAATACAGCACATATGTGAATCTGTATTTTATTACAAGCGAGCAAATTTTAACTCTACTGACGAGTATTTTAACTCTACTGTGCGCATTATACAATAAAAATCCACAGGCCTTCTCGGAACTCACGCAGTAGGCCGGCAAGCATTGCTATTTTTGTCTCTGTCGCGCTTTGTTTCTAGTCGTATGGTTGAGCACTTTTATGTTTCTATGTTAATTATTCAGTAAAATACTAAAATTTTAGCATCATTTAAAATTTTTTACTGTTAATTGTAACTTTTACTGTACATAAATATTTAGATTTTTAAGTTGAAATTAATGTTTCCTTTTTTGTTTCCCATTTTCAGCTCTTTTGTGGATTATCCACGATTTTCACTATCCGCGGTGGCCCTGCCACTTAATTTCGCTGATAATCAGGAGTGTACCTACTGTATAAAGCTACTATAAAAATATAGTTTTATCTTACATGTTCTAAAATTTATAAGAGATTATGGAATATACTTCAGAAAGGGGGAGGCATTTGGGGAACTCACCACTGAATGTGGATATCAAGTTGGTAAAGCAGATTTTGCTACATGAAGACAGTGGGATAAGATTTTTTGAGGTTTCCTTCAGCAGTTACACTGCTTTCTGAGGCAACAGCAATATCCTACACATATATTTTATTCCATAATGTGTGTGTGTGTGTGTGTGTGTGTATGTGTGTATATATATATATCTTGTAAATATTTAACATGTTAAAAAACATTTTTTGGTAAGTTTATCAGAAAATCACAGTCCAAGCTATACATCTTAGCATCTGGCCCAACTAATTACTCGCTTCTTAGTGCTCAGAATGGCATTTGTTGAAGTGGCTATTTTTGATGGCTTGGCTAAGCATAGACTATTAGGTCGTCTCTAGTGTTTCTCGCAACACTATACCTGCACAACGAATTCTTGCAATCCAAGACATATACGTATGTGAAATGGGAATATTTTGCAGTAGACTTTACTTTTACAGAACCATGTAAATAAAGTTGATCAAAGTTTGCTACACAACCAGAAATAAATTTGGCCATTTTTTATCAGCTATTTGCTTATTTTTATAAACTTTTTTAAATTATATTTTTTTGGTCATTTTAAAACTTTATACATATGTAATATAAATGTTACTCTAAATGTTACATGTATTGTAAACATTGTACATACCTACTCTAAAAAAAATAAGAAAAAATATTTTACACAGACTTATTACTCATTTTAATAACCTAGATAAATTTTTTCCTACATTAGATAAAATTCTTAACAGATAATCGTACAAAAACATAAACTTTTTCTATTTAATTTTATATATCAGTTGATCTGGTTAAGAATTTACCTAATACTTTAAAATTTCCAATATTGTCTAGAGTTCATTGTTTTTTATTATCTTGCAAAGGCTTATTTTTGTAATCGTCGTATCTAATTTGGTTGTTTTGTGTGTTTGTTAATGATTCTGTATGGTTCATACCATTTATGGCTTTTTAGCTGGTGGTAGACATTAAACATATCAAGTAAATGAATTAATGATTGACAAATTGAATCAATCAATGAATGATATAATTAATAACTGAATGTATAAATGAACTATTAAAAAAATGAATGAATAAATAAGTAATTGAATGATTGATGAATGATTAACTGAAAGAATGTAGAAATAATTTAAGAAAACAAGCCTATGATTATACAAATGAATAAAAAAAAAGATAAAATAAATGAATAAATGAATTAATAAATACCTAATTAAAAACAAAAGTTTAAATTATAAAAATTAATAAATACCTAAGTAAAATATGAGGTAATTGAATTACACAGGTACAAGCCAGAGCGTAGAAAAATTGCATTTCAAAAAGTACTATTATGAAGAAAATAAGTTACTGTGTAGTACGGTAGTGCGTACCACAAGGTCAATGAACACGAGTTGCTTGGAACGAAACCTGCGTAACTGTGCAACAATAGGTAGAGCAATAAATGTACGATTTTGCACGGGTTGGTTACACAACTTTTCTTAAACCATATACCATTGTTAATGATGCTGCTGTGTGTATATATCAAGAAGAAAATCCACCAACAAGGAAAACTTTCATGAGTTCCACTAACAGAAATGATTGCATTGTTTTCATTTCATGCAACTCCCCTCAGTTTTTAGACACGCCACAATTTTTCTTTTCATACATAGTTTCATACCGTTCATCATCGTGATTCTCCGCGCTTCTTCTCTGTTAACATTTAGTCCTGAGTGCTGTGTTACATACTTCATTGGTGTCTATTTCAGAATATCCTCCATGTTTAAAAACGTACACACTAGTAATGTCTCTCTCAAACTCATTATTTTAACTTATGCAAAATGATCTCTTCTTTTTTTGCACAAATACGTACAGAGTGTTGTTAGTGTCAATATTAATTAGGGATGGGTCAATGTAAAATTCTCCAATACCATAAAATCTTTAATATTCAAAGGATTCTGTATTATAGGTAAAAGATTTAAAAAAAAAAAAAAAAAAAAATTACAGGAAATAAAGTTAATAAATTAAAAAGTAAACACTGATAACCTCTGAAGTTTACTACGTAAATTTTTTTCTTCACACCTATTATGTTACCATTCCCCAAGATATTGTACTTTTAACATGTAATTATAAAGATAAAATTACAATGTATATTTATTCCAAAAACTTAGTTCAAGAATAAAATATTTAAAGGGTTAATATTTTAACACCATAGTTGATATGTTTGATTTCTTGTACATAATTTTATTGGGGCTGTTGAGACCTAGAATCGGATTCGAGGGGTATGTTAGAAGTAGGTACTCTTTGGGATTCCGATTGAGATTCGTATTTGAGAAAATTGGGATTCTACCCATCACTAATTGTAAGTTTTTTGAATACACACATGTTCATATTTAAAATTTTATTTATTAATTTTTTTTGACGTGCCAACGTCTAATAAATCGATGAACGCCGGCTGCACGCACAAAAAAGTGTCCCGTTATGCACATTGTCCCGTTACGCTCATTGTACGCTTGCGCCGCATCTATCTTTCTTCCATTCGATTGGAACAACCATCAATTTGACTTTTTCTAGGCACATTAAACTTTAAACACTCCCATTCGTTTCCTACTTTTCCGTTAAAGTAATAACATATATGAATTAATGTGTGCAAATAAAAGTAAATTTATCAATTAAATTGTAGATTAAATTTCACTCCTTCTTTGTATCCATACAAAATAGTGATAATTCAATAAAAATGATTCAATTTTATTCATAAAAGAATGCAATAATTTCATCAATGTTTTGTTATGACGTTGTCACGTTAAAATATCTTCCGTAAAACGACTTTACAGACAACCAATTTTTTTAAATCACCCCTGAAAAAAATTGCTGTGTTTGCCAGTGATTCTGGTTGAAGGTTTTGCTGGACT
This sequence comes from Bacillus rossius redtenbacheri, assembly GCF_032445375.1. NCBI lineage: Eukaryota > Metazoa > Arthropoda > Insecta > Phasmatodea > Bacillidae > Bacillus > Bacillus rossius. The sequence goes on from NW_026962013.1 coordinate 12,872,891, forward strand.
ACCTGATTGTCACACCTCTGCCGTCTGCCAGGTTGATCGTGGCGCTGGCGAGGGACCTGCACCACGACTTCTACCCGCACTACGGCGGGGTCCTGCGGAGCCTCGTCGGCGTCCTGGTGGCCAAGGACCCGGAGCAGCTGGAGTGGGTCTTCACCTGCCTGGCGTACCTGTTCAAGTTCCTGTGGCGCAGCCTGGCCCGCGACGCGCCGGCCGTGTTGGACGGCCTGGTCCCCCTGCTGTCCCCCGCCTGGCCGGCGCACGTCAACAACTTCGCGGCCGAGGGCTTCGCGTTCGTCGCCCGCAAGGTCAAGGACAAGCGGCGGTTCCTGCAGCTGGTCCTGGGACACCTCCGGGAGCGGCCGGACGTGAGTCGGGAGCGGCCACCACTTCTTTGTTCATGTACCGTTTTTTACTCGAATGTAATGCTATTGTTTACCGTCGAACGGTACCGCTCCCTTGTTCTCATAGGTTGAAAGTTGAATCCATTCTTCCACCGGAGGACCACGCAAGTAATTGCGACTGATGCAAGTCCACCGAATTGTCCATGCACACGTCACCGCACCAGTCCTACCTCCCACAACACGTATTGTGTGCACGGCACAACCATTGTTCCCGGTAATCTTCAACCAACCACCGAAGTTACTCCGAAGTTCCGCACGTAACTAACTCACTAAAAACATGAACCGAACAGTCAAAAAAATGGTGCCTGGTAACGGTATTCTTCCACAGTCAGTGTCACCTACAACTCAAAGTTAAATTACCTCCTAACATCATTTATAGACTAGTTTATACGAAATAGCTATGATACCTACCAAGACTGTGAAAACTAAAAGTGGGGGGTCGAATTATAATCGCAAACTTGTATCTTGCCGTTGGGAACAGCTTAGTTGAAAAACTGCACACTCTGCCTGAAAAAACTACATCACTTATGTCACTTTAGTCTGGGGCTCCCTGAACCTCTGCACAGGCGTGACAGATGAGAGATGCAGTATGGAAGTGAGGGTGCAAATGGAGTGTCACTGGGTTCCTTCTCTTTGCTGTGGCTGCTGGGGAAGGCACCCCCCTCTCCCTCTTTCACCCTCCCGGACGACCACTGTAATTCACCACGTTAAATAAATTAAATAATATTCAAGAGCTAGGTACTTGAATTGCTATTTCAAATCCATAAAGTCTTTTGCCTAAACTCATTCAAAAAATTTGGGGTTCTTTTATATTCAGGGTCACTTTATTTTTGGGTAAATACAGTATTTATTTTATTTTCGAGGGTCATTTTAATATAAAATGGAAATTTTATACAGATTTTATTAAAATACAAAAAAAAAAAATTATTTTTCTACATAGTTTCCTTTAACGGAAATACATTTTCTCCGTAGAATAGGAAACTTTTTGACGCCTTCATGAAAAAAATTAAATGGCTGCCCTCGGTAATCAATTGCCCATGTACGGTTTGAAGTAAATCATTCCCCACTCTAATGCCTTCTTCAGTGGACCTTAAACAAGCTCACGCAAGGCTTAAATATTGTGGTAATTGACACTGGTCGCCAGATGCCTGTTTAGGGCTTTGATCCTCCACTTTATCACGACCATTTAGAAACTTCTGGGCCCAATGAACACTTGGGTTTTACTCAGAGTAGCATCACCGAATTGTGCTTGAAGTTTCTTCAAAATTCCATTTGATTTCACACCATGTTTGGCGAGGAAACAAGCAATAACGTTTTGTGTAACTGATGCTGGTTATTGTTTTTCACTCATAGCGATACTGATGTGATAGACGTGAGTGTAAGTGCTGGGTGTATGCCTATCCTCTCCATTCTGCCGCCACCAATTCCCTGGCGCGCTGCACCGCTCACGTCACTACGAACAATATTTGAGGAAAAGGATTCAAAGAAAAATATTAAATAAAGCAAATTAAAAAAAAAAATTCAACATTGATAACCTCTGAAGTTTACCAAGTCAAATTTTTTCTTCTTACCTATCCTGTTACCATTCTCCAAGATATTGTAATTGTACTTTTAACATGTAATTTTATTTGTGAAACAACTATTAAAGGTAGAATGTTTCAACACCATGGTTAAAAAAATTTTATTTATTGAACAAAAAATTATTTTTGACCCTTGACACATAGATTCAGATTCTAGGGTACTTTCAAGGTACGTTCTGGTATTATAATTCATATTCTGACACACACACACACTCACACACATACACACATATATATCACCCTTTGGTAAAAATATTACCAGAAAATATTACCAAAAGTTCCTGAAAAAAACTGAAGTTTATTCACCAGGTTTTATAAGTCATATCACCTTAAGGCTCTGTGCACCACTGCGTGAGATAAAGACTTACCAAACATACTATAGCAGAAATGATGGGGAACCACACAAGCCAGGCATTCACACAAGGCTAATGCCTAGGCCACTTACAGGGATGGTGAGGTTGACTTTTCTTTACTTCAATCAGAAAATGGCAATTTATATATAAATCATTTATTAAAAATTGGTTTTTTGAAATTTGAAATTTTAGTCAAGGAATGTCAGGAAAATATTGTTACAGATTTATAACAGAAATTTTATTACAGATCTGTGATTTTAGGATATTTTGTGAACATTGTAACTTTCTGAGATCATAAAGTAGGAACTAAATTTTGTGGTGAATTGCGATAAACCTGAAATAAAACCGAAATGTGAGTCTGTACGACGTGTGACACGGAAACACGGGTTAACTCTGGAAGTAATACATACCGTATTTGCTCGCGTAAAGGCCCCGCCCACGTATACGCCGCCCCCCCCCCCCCCCCCCCCTCCTTGTTTTGTAAACATTTTTGAGAAAAAATATAAAAACGTGTTTTTCTGGGTTTATCTGAGGGCAGGGCAGCTTGGCATGCATCAAACAGCAAGCCATGTATTGTGAGCTGCGAGAGGTGATTTTGTAAGCAGCAGTGATACAGAGACTGGCATTATAGTTTGTCCGCTCTCAGTAGGACTGTCGTGAGGCGTGACAGACGTACGCAGTTAGTCGTATCTCAAACGACATAAAGATAAAGAAAGCTTGACTCGCACGCTTGTGTTGATGTGCAGTGTTGTCGGAGAAGAAGAGGGGAAGCGAAGGAGGAAGGGAAGTGGGTTGAGCAAGGAATTACCTATGAAAACTGGTACACGTACCATGAAACTGGTATTTCTAACCTTTGTCTGGTTGGCTGGCTAGCTGGCAGGAGGGAGGTTAAGCCACGCCTCTGCCTCTCTCCCCCCCCCCTGCCGCAGCACTGCCTCTCCCCCCTGCGGACTCGCTGCCTCTCTCTCCCTCCTGCCGCGTCGCTGCCTCCCCCACCCTCCCTCATTAGAACAAAGACGCACGACTTGCCAGTCGTTCCACCAGCTGTTTCATTTAATCAAAATTTAATTGGCGTTTAAATAGGTTGTGGCGGTATTTCATTTTGCTTTTATTAAATGTTAGTTTTTCATACCTGAAAAAAAAGAAAAATCCATTTTTCTGTTTTTAATACATGAAAAAAAGAAAAATCTATTTTTTTCCTCCAAATTCGCAAACTCCCCATTTTTGGAGTCGAAAATTTGGAAAAAAAAGGGGGGGGACTTTATACGAGTAAATACGGTAGGTAATTAAGAGAAAATGTTTCACCCTGATCACTGAAATTTGTTTTTGTCAACTTTCAGAATTCTAATAATTGAAATAATTGACTTCATTTTACCATGTAGTGTGTGTCAGTGTGTGGCAGGATGCGGCCGCCTGCTGTTCGAGGTGGTGCGCGGAGTTTCGGGCCAGCTGCACAGCTGCGCGGAGGCCGTGCTGCCCGTCTACCTGCGCGCTCTGGGCGACGAGGACGTGCCCGTCGAGCTGCTCTCAGCCGTGCTCCAGCACGTCGTCGCGTGTGCGTGCTCCGAGTTGAAGCCGGACAAGTGCGCCGTCCTCTGGACGTGCATCTACGTGAGTTTTTCCCATAGTCGAACCAACCTGATTCTGGTTGATGTTTGAGTGACCCTCGTGACAAGATAAAATTCAGTAGCGTTGTGATATTCGCACCCTGAGTGCAAGACTATCGTCACTCAAAAATCGGTGCGATACTATCACAACTCAGACGCAATAGTCTTACACATGTGCTTATAATATGTTTTCCTGAGTGCAACACTACATTATTTGCCACAAGTCCCGTAAAAGTAAATATAATATTTGCGATAGTCTTGCAGTGCCTAGATAATGATACTTTCCTGCTTATGGTAAAAAAATATCTCGTAAACTCAATTTTTTTGAGTTACGATAGTCTTGTACTCAGGGTTCGGTATTTGAACTGTTGGGTTTTGGCCGCCCCGCTCACGCGTGAACGAACCGCGTCGCGCAGGGCGCGGTGGACTCGTTCTCCGAGGAGGGACGGACAGACGCCGTGCTGCGGGCCGTGGGCCTGGCGCGTCAGCTGGTGGCGTGGAAGCAGGGTCTGTGGGTGTGCGGGTCGGAGACGCTGGCCCGACGCCTCGGCGCGCTGCTGGCTTCCTCGGCCCCCGAGGTGTCGGCCCTCGCCGCGGACCTGGCCGCGCTGCTGTTGCAGTCTCGTCACGCCCGGCTGCCGCAGGAGCACGCCAGCCTCCTCGCCAACCAGGTGAGCCGTGCGTTCCCCCTCCTCCTTCACGACCGTCGAGGCTTGGGACTGGGTGAGCTGCTTCTGTTTAACAACCAGTGCCTCGAAACAGGTTGGAGAATATTTGCCATGACCTTATATCACCGCTGAATGATGGTAATTCAACTACTGGTAGATGCACACTCTGTGAATAATGAGAGGCGGATGATGAAGCCGTGCGTTCCCCTCCTTCACGACCATCGAGACTTGGGACTTGGCACTGTTTAGCAACCAGTGCCTCAAAACAGGTTGGAGAATGTTTGCCATGACTTTATATCGCCGCTGAATGATGGTAATTCAACTACTGGCAGATGCACTCTTTGTGAATAATGAGAGGCGGATGATGAAGCCGTGCGTTCCCCTCCTTCACGACCATCGAGACTTGGGACTTGGCACTGTTTAGCAACCAGTGCCTCAAAACAGGTTGGAGAATGTTTGCCATGACTTTATATCGCCGCTGAATGATGGTAATTCAACTACTGGCAGATGCACTCTTTGTGAATAATGAGAGGCGGATGATGAAGCCGTGCGTTCCCCTCCTTCACGACCATCGAGACTTGGGACTTGGCACTGTTTAGCAACCAGTGCCTCGAAACAGGTTGGAGAATGTTTGCCATGACTTTATATCGCCGCTGAATGATGGTAATTCAACTACTGGCAGATGCACTCTTTGTGAATAATGAGAGGCGGATGATGAAGCCGTGCGTTCCCCTCCTTCACGACCATCGAGACTTGGGACTTGGCACTGTTCAGCAACCAGTGCCTCGAAACAGGTTGGAGAATGTTTGCCATGACTTTATATCGCCGCTGAATGATGGTAATTCAACTACTGGCAGATGCACTCTTGGTGAATCATGAGAGGTGGATGATGAAGCCTGTGATGAGCTGAGTAATGTTTTCTTTGTGAATAAATCAGAAATAGATCTTATCTTATAATGTTATAATACAAATCATCAAATGTATCCAACTTTTTGTTATGCTCCATGCAGGTGGCCCTCAGTAGCCTTTGTTGAGACGTATCAGCTACATACAGCCTTCTCTGCAAGAGTTGAAAGCTCTTTGCAAACGTTTTTTCTGATCTGCGCAAGCCTGGAGTGAACAGTGGTCAAATATGCCGTTGTCTAGTGGTGTCCTGCCCAAAATACCATGACCTTGAACGCAGTCCTTCTTCCCTCAGCTTCATCCCTTTCCCCTCCTGGCGATGTACCTTTGTGTTGAGTGCTTCTTTGTTTGTAATTGTTCAGTAATATTTGTAATGTTCCATAATTCTGCGTTTACTATGCTGTGTAACAGCACAATGTTTTATGTCTCCAAAGTAGTGCTTCTTCCACAATTTGAGTCGCATCACAAACACGCGCACGTTCCACGGACCATTGCGTGCCCTCTAATTGTGACTGTATCCAAACCCAGAACTGACTCGCCGTAATTATCAATACGTTCGTGACCGATACGGCCCGGAGGACCAAAATGTTATGTGACGATGGAAATTAACAATTTCTTCCGAAATGGTGAATCATAGCAGCGCCCAGCACAGGGTTGTGTCTAGACAGCCGTCTTAAGTTTGACGGACTTTTGTTAGATACACAAAGCTTAGGGAAAGTTTAGTCCATATCTAAACTACAGCATTGCACAAAAAAAAAATCTGTGAGATTTCCATGTTTCAAGCACAAACAATAAATGTGAAACATATATACAAATGGTCTTTATAAAGTCTTCCTCAGACCTACGGTGCCTTGTAACACAAGTCGAACAGCCAATAGCTTTTAAACCGAGTGGTGAAACGTATTTTAGGCAAGCAAACCTTTTTTTTCCCTTCCACCGTGAGGTTTTTTTTTTTTTTTTTTTTTTTTTTTGGAAATACGTTACTGAAGAATGTATCCCAATCTGTCCTGTGAAGTGTAACCACCAGCTTAATAAATATGTCTCGTGAATTACAAAAGTCTCTCACCCTGACTGCACACGCCGATACATCCTGCCACACTGCTATCCAAGAACGGGACGCTCTCTTTAGCTGGCGTGGCATTCCCCAGGTGCTGGATCTGCCGCAGCGGGAGGTCCTGCTCAGGTTCTTCGAGAGCGTGTTCGACTACAGCGGCTTCGAGTCGCTGGTACTGCCGCGCCTGCTGGCCCACTGCTGGGACGCGGGCGCGGACTCCGGGGTGCTGCGGCTGCTCGCGCGCCTCGTTCTGCGCAAGTCCCCGCCGTGTGCTTCGGGCGTCGAGCTGGCGGGCTGGAGGCAGTACCCGCTCTGCTTCCCCGACGACACCGGCGGGTGAGTGGCGTGCGGTGGATGCAGATACAACAACAGATACAAAACTGATCCAATTTTTTTTTTTTTTTTGTAAATACCGCTTAAACCCGAAATTTGGAATATTTTTCGACCCAAAACTTTTTGATTATGAGTTTATGGAAAATACGTTATGTAGTAAAAATCACAGTTCAAACGCACAGAAATAAAAATAATTCAAATTAGTAAATGTATACAATATGTATCAAAAGCTTTTCTGGTGCCACTTTCTGTCAGTAGAGTGATTTGCCTTGCTTTTTTTTAAAAAAAAAAATAAAAGCAACAATTAGAAGAAGAAAAAAAGTCAGCATTCATAATGAAAAGAGTTCTATGGCTGTAATTCATAAACCATGGTGGTTTGCCAGGAAAAGTAACATAGTCATATTTATTACATTTTGTCAGTTTCACATGATAAATGCCTAATGGCTTTGAAATGTTGAATATTTCATCTAGTGGATGGACTGAGAAAGTAGATGGCAAGGAAGGCTACCAGAGAATCTCAATTACAAAATTGAACCAAACAGTAGCTCTGGTCGTACAGTTTTTGTTCCATGACAAAGTTGTACAGTACTTGTAAGCATTATTACAGTAGTGCAATCATTAAAGAATTATGATTATGGTATTTTATATTCAGGTTTGTATTTTTGTGTCTGTTAAGGAATGTTTGTACCATTTGTTGGAAAATTACTTAAATATTTTTGCTGCAGCACTGATTTTGTATAAAGGAAATGAGTTGAAATGTGTGTGTGTGTGTGTTTTATTTAACATGAATTCATATCCTACTTTGCAGCTGTAATGTAGTAAAAAAAAAAAACCATGAAATTCTAGCGTGATTATAGAAATGTGAATCTTTGTATATTATATAAAAGTATTTATATAGCTTACATTTTAATTTCAATTTTTGCAGAATGAAGCTGAATTTTCCATCTTTACTGTTGAAGATACTACAAGTTGAGGAAACAGATGATTTGCTGGCCTCACTAGAAAGCTGTTTGTGCGTGTTGATTTGCCTCCCGCATTTGAAAGTTTTATCAAAAAATAATGCGGTTGGTGCTGTTAGAAACGTGACCAACATTGTGATGAAAGCATTGATGAAGAGAACTGAAGAAGAAAGCTTTACATCTTACCCTGAAGCCATTCCGAAACCTGAACGTGAAGCAACGAACAAGTTGACGTTTTTGTTTAGTGTAGCGATGGAAACGCTCGTACATCTGGAGGACGAAGTGTTGTTGGGTGTCGTCGACTTTGACCAAGTGGTCGATGTTTCGCTCTCATACGCAACGGGTCCCGAACATCTCTGCATGCTGCGCACATTGGATCTGTACCTGTCGTCACTCCACGAGCAGAATGCAGAAGTTTTCTCGGCGGTTCTACTCACCAAACTACTCGATCATCTGGAAAGCAACATTCTGTCACCATACCACCCTGTGAGTAAGCACTTGAACAGGGCTCCTGTGGACTGGGAAAATCTGCAAAACAGGGAATTCAAAATGTGTTTTCAAAACCTGTTAAACACAGGAAATACCCACGAACTAACCCTCTAGTTCAGTTTTGTGCAAAAAAAAATACCTCTTTCTTGCCTCCCTAGTTTAAAACCACTAAAAAAAAAAATTCATGATTTACTTAAAAAAAAAGTATAGTCAGTATGCTGTAATCATTAGTTCACAGATTTGATTCATAAAATAATACACATATTTAACTGTATTTATTGGGTGGGGCTCATATTTATGAGGTATTTAGGATAAATATTACAATATCACAAATCATGTTCGTCATGAAAACTAGTGTAGAGAACAATTACCAGAAAATAACCACATGGGTGAATTGTAGGGATGTGCGAGTACCCGATATTTTCGGGTAAGGTTCGAATCCACAATTACCCAAACCCGGAATCATTGTACGTACATGGATTCGAACAGTATTACGAGTATTCACAAAAGTTATAAATTAATTTAATACGGCTCAAAAATACTAGCAGTGAAAAATAAAATTAGGCTACTATTACGTAAGTATTTATAATATTATGTATTCAAGAAAGATATGTAAATTAAATAATTAACACAGTGACATTAAAAGAATTTCGAGATTTCAAGAGCTTAAACTATAATTACGAATTTCCTTGTATAGCAAACTATAAACTAAACACAATTACATACCTACAAGAAAAAAACATATTGGCTATATATTGGAGAAAAAATGGTTTCGTTTGCTGAAACGTTTATAAAACAGATATCCCTGTGGCGTGCAATTTATTACGATTGAGTTGGAGAATCGAATATCTTTGGTTTTCATATTTTAAAGTGTTTATTAATTAAGTTTACATAATTATAAATGTTTCAATCTCAGTGTAATAAATAATTGCCAGTAGTTAGAGTTAGACAAAGAGAACGCAAATTATTTTTAAATTAATAAGTTATTTTTAATTATTCTGTGCTTAATATTCGGAATCGGATTCATATCTCAAATATTGCCAGGGATTCGAATCGGATTCGAACTGAACTGAAAATCAAGGATTCGCACATCCCTAGTGAATTGTAACATTTGGGGGTACACCAAATATTTGGAGCACTGCTGTGGTACTTAACACTCACGCTTAAGCAAAATGCAAGTGTGCAGCCTGTTTGGTTTTCATCTTTTTAGCCAATCATACACCTTTTTTCAGTGAGATGAGAAAATCTGGGGCATAGATGGTGGACGTGTAGTACTTAACTGAAGTACTTAAAAGTCGTAAGGGCAAAGAGCCAAAGATAAATTAAAATAATTTAATTATATTTTACATGTGTCCCAGACAAATTGCAAAATATGAATTTAAGGTAAGTCAGGTCACAAAGTCTAAAAGACTCATTTGTTTTCTTTTTTAAGTTTGAAAAGATACAGTATGTACAGTAATTTTGAAAACTGTCAAAAAATATGTAGCAGCCATGTGGCAGTTTATAAAGGATATTTTAAAAATGAATGACATTAAAAAATAATTTATCTGAGAAAAAAAAAAGGCATTTATTTAGAAAATTACTTCAAATAGCATCTATTTTGAAAATTAGTAACAAAATATAGCATCTATAGCAAGATGATATTTTTTCTGGTCCCTGTCTATTAGTTAAGAGTAATGAAAAAATATATGTATATTTGATTTGAAATTTTTTATCAATTATCAAATCATTCAATAATATCCAATATTCTTTGAATACCTTCAGATCCGTACAGACTGTTCTTGGTTAAACTAAGACTTTGAGATGTTATCTCAGGGCTCACGCGAAGGGAACGTCTCTCTCGCAGGTGCGGCTGCTGACGCTGCACGTCTTGTCGCTGTTCGAGACGGCGTCGTCAGGCGCTGCCGCCGGCTGCGGGCTGAGCGACTGGACGCTGTTCAGCGTCTCTCTCGCGGCCGAGCGGACCCCGGCCTCAGTGCACGACTATCGCGAGAAGCTGCAGCACGCCAGCAAGCTGGGCTTCGAGAGCACGCGCGACGCCTTGCTCCGCAACCCTCGCTGTAGCAAGGTGCGGGGGGTGGGGCAGGGTTCGTTCATTTCACGTGCAGTGGAACCTCGCTGATGGGACCCTAGCTGTATCAATGTTACAAGTGTTTTGAAACGCACGGTCACAGTAATTATGACTGTATAAATAGGGACATAACTAAACGGTGAAATGCGATAAAACCGGAATAACACCTGAAAAGCATGTCAAAAACACCACGTAACACCAGAATGCAAATTTAAGGTAAAGTTGCAATGCTTTCTTTGAAAATAGTTTGTTACGAAAATTTTTTGTGAATGTGTACATGTATACTACTGCAATAAAATTGCGAAACTGGAAAAAGTAAATTTCTGCCCGACCAAATCTAATTCAAATTCGAAGTTGTGTTATAAGTAGGAACAAGATTATATGGTGAATTGCAATAAAACCGAAATAACAGTGAAAAGCATGTCAGTGCACCAGTTGTATTGAATTTCGACTAAAATCATGAAATTAATCATTGTTGCAAAAACTATCTTAAATAACAAAAATTGAAATTTTATTATATTAAATTAAATGTACTTAATTTTGTTAGCATGATGTTTGTATCAAAATGTATCCAAATACATTGGGAAAAAAATAATTTTACTTTGTTTAAGCTTGCATCTCTTATCAGTAATTTATTTTTTAAATTTTTGACATCTGCTCTATACATTTTCAGCACACATTCACATGCAGATTAATTTTTGTTTTGAATAGTTCTGCTGAAGACATACATATTACAAATTATTTTATTGTAAAAATTCACCATACGTATTTAGTAAAAATGTCACTATTTTGATGAAATTAGTATTACAAAATTTTTGAGTATATATTATTTGTTGGAAAATACACTATTTTTATGAATAAAATTAAGCTATTAAAAATAAAACAATAACACTGATATCTCCTTTTTTAAAAAAAATGAAATAGCCTTTAAAATAAGGCCATAAAATATTTTCCGTAGTTATAAGAAAAGTCCTTTATAAAGTTTGTCCTAGTGTATCGGTTCTTGTGAAACTTGACGTTAGGGGATGCTAACTCGTTGCTGTGTCCACAACAGGTGCCCCTAAAGTTCCTGCTGGGGTCGCTGTACGTGAACTTCCAGCTTCTGTGGGAGCCGCTGACCAAGCTGGTAGTCTCTCATGCCCACGGCATGCCCCCGGGAGACTTCTGGGAGGTGTTCCTGGGGCAGCTTGCGGTGTCCGCGGAGCTCGCGAGGGCCAAGAGCGGGGAGCTGCCTCAAGTGGCCGACGACTTTGGGTGTAAGTCACTGTTTCCCCGTCGTGATCTTGCATCTTCCCTCGTAAATATTACACAGGCACCCGCAATATCCTGGGAGTAGATAATATTACCGGATAGCCACCCAACTGGGAAAAATGGGAAACGTTGAATTAGCCTGGAATTTTTTGATGCCGGAAAACTGTGGGAATGTTGGGAGAGAGGAGGTGGGAATGTTGGAATATTGAGAGGGAGGAGACAAGATGGTTTGTGTCTCTGGGAAGTATGAGCTTAAGCCTCGAAGAATAAGAACCAGGGGAGGGAGAGGTGAGCCATATGTCATGATGCCGCTGATGCCGTCAGCCTGGCCGGACAAGTTTCGCGTGCACCCAATTACGTCGCAGAAGCTACATCCTCCTCATGTTTAAATGGACTGTTTGGACTTGTAAATATTGTGTGTAATTTAGTGTATAGTGTTTGGAAACATTTGAATTTCGAACTTCCCGCGCTGCTTGTTAGCAGCGCCAAGTTTTTAAAGTTGGCTGCCTGCCAAAGTGGGTAGCCATGCAGCTTCCGGCAACGAAGCAACAGTTGTTGTTGAACCATCATGGCGGTAAGTTGTGCTATCGTGCACGCTTGCTGCCAATCGAGTTGTTTGCGAGTGAATCGTTATTAATTGTTTCGTTTTATATGGATTTTACAGTCTCGTACGTCTCTAGACAAAACATGGACTGTTCTTTTTTTTTGTTCCGATAGAAACTTAATTTATAGTATTAAAAACCATACAAATTATATATGCTGTTCATTAAAAAATAATGTGTTGTGTATTGATGTGTTGTATTGGTTTTATTGCTATTATACATATAATCTTGTCCCTAGTTGTATTATGTGCAGGAAACTATTATGTACAACAAAACTTCTGCAATTACAAAAATAGAAATTGAGCAAAACATGTTTCTTTTCCCCCAGGGGATGTGCTGGATGAATTGTTCAATAAGCTGCAAGACACGGAGGAGAAACCAGACCACACGAACTACAGAATACTGCTGTGGAAGGCGATGGCAGATTTCTCTGACGTGTCCGAGCCCAGGAACAGAGATTTCGTTCCGTTATTCATCTCTTACTTGGAGTGAGTAACCTGACCATATTCGCCGTAAACGGTGCTTGGACAGTGTTGAAGGACTGTTTGCTGCATGTGTTCTATCCCTCCCCTTTTTTTTTTACCTGGAAGTAGTCTGACTCGGTTATGTGGCTCTGCTAACAAAGTGAATGAAGGTGAATTTTCACTAGGTGAAGGGTCAAATTCCAATCTTCTCGAATTTGAATAAAACCATAAAACTTGTCCCTACCTATTTGTAGTTTATATGTATTCTTTTGCAAGAATGATCAATGGGATAGGGAAATAATGTTTGGTTGGACAGGGCTCACACTGGGAAATTTTCTAGAGGATAGAGTGTTGTAACCCTATCATCGATGATTGTTCGCAGGAACGAGTATCTCAAGAGCAATGCGGAGCTGGCCAGCATGTGGAACATAAAGCAAAACGTCATTGACTCTGTCCGCGACGCGGTCGAGGACGAAGCCATGGAGCAGGAGCAAGATGGGGAAGACGAAGAACTGGCGGAGATCAAGCAGCAGCTGTTGTTCCAGCCGCCCCCACCACAATCCCGTTCCCACTCACGCTCGGGGCACAAGTGAGTTTCGAGTCTCGGTAGCCGTACATGAGAGAGTTTCTCGTTTAACAGTGTAAAATTAGGTTGAGAGGATGTTTCCAAATTAATACACTATCTATTAAATATTTTTCTACAAAATTTCTTCGTCGTATGTCAGAAATTTTGATTACTTAAGATTTGATGGTGTGTGAGGATTTGATGTCTTGTTTGGCCCATCTCTATTTTATTATTTGTTTGTTATGTTAAGTGTTAACAAGTACTGATGTTCTTATGTTAGTGAACAGTTTCATTCTTTCATTTCAGAACCCTCCTTGCACACTTGACCATTTTCACGAAAATCAAAAACCCAAAAGCAATGTTCAAGGAGATGGAGCTTTTGAAAATCTTCAGCGATTTTCTTTCTCACAAAGCTCCCGACGTGCAGAAAATGGCATTGGATTACGTGCTGGCGTACAGAGATAAGGGTGTCATGCCCTACCAGTAAGTAATTGTTAAATACTGTTTACTTTCTTCAGAAGACATAAATAAATTCATTGCCGTGTCTTGGTTTTCATGTCTAGTTAATAGTTATTCACAGGTTCTTACTGGGTGAGTGCAAATATTTGAGATTTCATAAATCAAAAAAGTATCAAATCAAATTTAGTGTTTTCTATAATTTCAAATACTCACAACTCACAATCATGAGTATTTGATTATATTCAAAATTTGGTAATGCATTTGTATATCCCTATATGTAATAATCAGTGTTTACTCCCACTATAAATATATACTCAACAGATACATTGTTGCAATGTAATTATCTTTTCGGAGCGTATGCACCAATTTTATTACATGTAGTATTTTACTAATATTTAACTATGATTTTACTGTACATCTTTATTTCCATGCCACATGTGCACCTAAGATTTTTTGAGTTATTTGTTTTAAGTATTTTTTTATACTTATTACATTAAATAAGTATGTGAAGTTCTTTTACATGAGTATCACCGTGAGAAAACTACCAGCTAACTGTAATATTAGCCACGCTTTCCAACTGGAGACATCTGGGTCTAACTCAGCTGGGTATCAAACTTTCCTTGTTTCATTCCTTATCTCATTCATTGATTCCTTAATTTTTAATTTATTGATTGATTCATTCATTGATTGGTTTATTGAATTATTGATTCATTGACCAATTGATTTATTGAATCAATGATCAATCTTTTGATTTATTTATTTATTCATACGTTTTGATCCAAAACGTTGCATATCCAATGCTGTTTCAGCTGCCTTAATTTTGTTGTAAGTTAAATTTAATATCTACCTGTATCTAATGGAATCGCAGGTGTTTCGCTATCAAGTGCATTTCTGAATTGTGTGCTGTATGTTTATGTTACTTCAGCAAGATATAATTATACCTTAGCACATTTTTAATTTTCAAAGCATATGCTCTTATATACATATTTTTAATATTGTATAACAAACTTTGTTTTAATGCTAAAAACTAGCGAATAAAGTTTCTAAAATTTAAGGTTTATTTATAATTGATTATTAGGAGGAAATTTGTTTGAACATACATGGCATTATGATAATTAACCCTTTGTTAGTTCTTTTTAATATTAAAAATATTGTGCTAAGTGTAACTTCTAATGTACATGTAAAGTTCACATACATACTATTTTTCTCCAGGGAACATCTGTATGCTCTTATCGATGATAAGACTTTCAAGAACGAGATCACCATGTTCAGGATAGAGTCTGAGGGCAAAGTGATTCAAGACCACGACCGGTCCGCTGTGATGCCTGTTATTCTGAGGTGAGGCTTCTTGGGAATGTTAAGAAGCTTTGAGGGTTTGAATGCTTTTTGTAGGTGTACATATTTTGTTAGAAACCCAAAATAGAGTGTATAGCAAATGAACTTAAGGCTGAGAAATTACAGCCGAAGGACCCCCATCTTGGTTCCAACCATTTTTGGCTCACAACAATTGTTTTATTGTTATTTTTCGAAAATTCGTTTTCGTTAAGGCAAGATTTTTTTGATATTGCATATGTATGACTTTTGATAATACTATTAAATTTAAAGGTTGTAGTCAATCTTAGAAAATGATCAAAATTTGAACCCCAATGGTTTCACATAGGAATTGAATATATCTGATGCAGATAATAACTGTCCATTTCAGAAGTTTCATTAAATATTTCACTATCCTTTAATGTGGCTAAATTTTCAATAACAAACTATTGAATCCAAGATGGTTTCTTTTGGTTTTCTCCTCCTAAATAAAAATTTGTTTAAACTGTGATGGTAAAAACAATGATATTATAATGTATGCCATACACTGCTAGTGAATAATTTTTATGCTTTGAATTATTTTCATCACTTTTCTTTACTTTACTGAACCTCGAAAACACTCGAGGCTCGTACGCTTCCTAAATTTACATTAAGGTCTTTAATTTGATTTTCATTCCTTAAAGGTCCTTAAATGTCCTTAAATTTCACCATGGATTCTATAACACATTCTAATAAATATGTATATTATTCCAGTCACATAAAAATTATAAACAAAAATACTACAGTGTTTTGTGTGCATAATTTAATAGGTATTTTGTTTGGAACCTAGGGAGAAAAGTAATGGTTTGCTCATGCACTTTACATTTCCCAATGTTATTTAGCTTTTAAAATACCCTTTGTGCCTCCATTTCTTGTGTTTATAATGAAAGAGTTTTTTTTTTATAGATAGTAATAATAGTTTTACACGTGGTAAAGTGTGAGTAAAAAATAAATCCATTGATATTCATTATTATCTGAAGATACTTAAATGATTAAAAGAGCTCCTTAAAAACTCCTTAAATTTTATTAATGTGAAAAGGTACCAACGATGACACAACTTTGGTTTTTGAAATCCTTCAAATGCCCTTGAATTTCTAAGTTGATATAATACATTGTGTTATTTAAAATTACATGTTTATTCAGTATTGTGTATTAGGTTTGATATGTTGTTCGTAACTTAAATATATGTGATTCGGTTTTTTTAAAAAAATTTTAAATAATATTTTTATTCAGTTTATTTCTTGTAGGTAACATTGAGGGGGAGTAGCTTTTTATTTGTTTTGTAAATTTTTATTTTTTAGTGTTTTATAAGTTTTATATATTAGCCATTATTATTTAGTATTTTATAATTTAATATTTTATTTTTTTGAATTATTAAATTATTTGATTAATATTTGATTAATTTTAATAATTATTTAATTAGTATATATTGTTTACCATCGAACGGTACCGCTCCCTTGTTCTCATAGGTTGAAAGTTGAATCCATGCTTCCACCGGAGGACCACGCAAATAATTACGACTGATGTAAGTCCACGGAATTGTCCATACACACGTCACCGCACCAGTCCTACATCTCACAACGCGTAGTGTGTGCACGGCACACCCATTGTTCCCGGTAATCTTCAACCAACCACCGAAGTTACTCCAAAGTTCCGCACATAACTAACTCTCTAAAAACACGAACCGAACAGACAAAAAATGGCGCCTGGTAACAGTATTCTTCCACAGTCAGTGTCACCAACAACTCAAAGTTAAATTACCTCCTAACATCATTTATAGACTAGTTTATACGAAACTTATACAGTATGCATTGTGTGAATGTAAGTGTGTGAGCGGCCACCCCGGACTGTCCTCCCCGCAGGATCGTGTACGGCAAGATGCTGGCCAGGTCCGCCAAGGGCAAGGCCGCGGGACAGTGGAAGCGCTCGCTGGTCATGAGGTTCCTGGCCGGCTGCCGCGAGGAGGAGCTCATGGCGTTCGTCGAGATGACCTTCAAGCTCTTCACCAAGCACATCCGAGGTGAGCCCCAGTCTTCGCAGAGGCCTGCGAGTGCTCCCAAACATACGTAATATCATATTTGATTCGACGTTTCAAATCAAATCATTATTTTTAAATTGTTAGTAGTTACCACTAGACTAGGCCTCAGCGAATACTGTTGTTTTTTTTTTTTTTTTTTTTATCCAACTCAAATTTCTGAATGAAATATATCAAATTACTCACAAATATGGAAAAATGTTCTAATAGAATATTAACATACATTGAATTTTTTTTTTTTCACACTTTAAGGAAGTCCAAGTAAAATTGTGATATAAAGTACAGTAAAATTATATATTTATATTTATGAAACCATAATGGAGAGGTGTAAAATGTAATGGAAAAAAAACAACTGGCAATTCATTTCCTTCAACCAGTAAAAATTTAAGTTTGAAATTTGTTTTTTTGAGGAGAAAAAAGAGAAACATTTATAATTACAATCCTTAATCACAAATGATTTCTTACATGTAAAAGCAATGTATGTATGATTTTGCAGAAAACAAATATAATTTCCTCAATGAATCTACTTACCTTCATGATCATGATATGTTGCAATTTTTTTTTTTTCAGTAAAAATTTTTGGTGACAATAAAAAGATTTATTAGAAGTGTTGAATAGAATATCAAATTATTTGCAAATATATAATTTTTTTTTACTACCCGCAGAAACCTGCAATAAATTATCCAAGTAGTAATTTTTCATAAAATATTTATTGAAAAAAAGTTTATAATGTATGAAGTTAAGATGACTTATTAAGTAATTAGATTTATTTTCAGTAATTATACCTTTTTTTACCTGATTATAATGCTATGATGTTTACTACAACTGTGTAAACTTAAAGTGGGGGTTGCATTATAATCGCAAACTTATATCTTGCTATTGGGAAACGGCATAATTTCAAAAATCTACAGGCTCTGACTCTTGAATGTGTCACTTATGCCACTTTAGACCGCTGTTAATTACCGCCTCCTAAACTTTCCAGTTAGTTGGAAAACTACATGCTCTGCCTGTAAATGGCATCACTTATGCCACTTAAAGTTCCTTGGCTTCGTGAACCTCTGCACAGGCGTGACAGATGAGAGATGCAGGATGAAGGAGAGGTGCAAATGGAGTTTGTGACTGGGTTTTTTCTGCTTTTCTTCGCTGTGGCTGCCCCTCCCCTCCTCTTACACCCTCCCGGCCGACCACCATACATCACCACATTCTTTGCTTTCTGGGGAAACCCCCGACCCCCCCCCCCCCCCCACCATTTAACTAGTGCAAAAAATAGGATTTTTTTGTAACTGTGGCTTGGTGTTTCAAAAGAGATCATGTAACGCGCTCCACTGACGAAAGTAAATATAGAATAAATTTAATAGTTTCACTAATTTTCAAGTGTTACGTACTTGAATTGTGATTTTCAATCCATAAACACTAAAACAATTTTATAGTATCTATACCTTTGCACTAAAACACAATATGACATGACATTTTCACCTCAAATTTATATCAACTTCCTTGACTTTTCCCTGATCAATAATTCAAACTTCTCATCCATTTTTCATAAACTCCTAATCGAACATGTTTGGGTTCGCATTATATTCAGAGTCCCGTTATTTTTTGGGTGAACGCGGTGATCTCGACCCTAGCCATTGTGCATCGTTTCTGCTCGTTGCGTGGCTCGTAAACCCAGTGAATGGTTCGGCTCGCCGTCGTTTGCAGACGACCCGGTGGCCCTGGTGGATGGAGTGCTGGCGTCGCTGGATCTGGAGCGGGTGGTCCCTCCGAGGCGCCTGCAGAGCGCCGTCAACATGGCGCTGGTGGTGCTGCAGCAGTTGGGCAGCCTGATGGGCGCCCGCCTCCAGGCCTTCCTGCTGCGAGTGCTGCTGTGCATCGGGGCCTTAGTCGCGGGGGTGCTTCGTCACAGGTGCAGGACAGCTTCCCTTTTCCGTTGTCACTCTTGTTTAACATGTTGCTATTAGTCAATTTTAGATGTGTATGGGAATTATTTGTCCTTTATGTTCAGTGCTCAGTTGGCGGTACTGATTTGTGTATTATGTACCTTGGAAGAAGTGACGTTGCATTAAACGCAGTCTCGGTGAAAGTTACATGTCGTCTGCATGTCTCTTCTCTTTTGTGCTCCGACTTTCCCATAGTCTGTTCATTGAAATAAGTGTGTCATTCTACAAATATGATACTGAAATATATTTTTTTAATACTCATTTTTTACCAAAATGGTCCCATTTTGATTGACACCTAATGCACGTATACATACTAGCTACAAGTTTACACTGTGAATTGTAATAAAAACCAAAATAACACCGAAAAAGCATGTAAGTTCACCGTGAAGCACCGAAAGTGCAATTAAAATCATAAAACTTAATCAGCATTTTCAATAAAAACTTTACCTCTAATGACAAAAAAATAATCTTTTCAGCATGAAGCTTGTTGCCATATTTTATGTGAAACAATTGCAAATAACTGACTTCTATTTTGATCTTGCAACTGTTAATTAGTTATTCATTTTTGCATTACAAAGTTTATATTTTTTCAAACACGAAAATGCTGAACAGTTTAATTTTATTTGTTCCGAATAGTTTTATACATGCTTATTAAATATCATTATTCTAAAAATGCACTGTTTTGGAGAAATTAGTAACATGTAACATTTAAGTGTCATATATTTTCAGTTATATGTTACATTTTTTAATCAACATTTTTATAAAAATTTAAAAACATGAACACTGAAATCTTTTGTTTTAAAAATGGAAATTGACCTAAAATTTAAACCATAAAATCTTTTCTCTGTGTTGGTGTATTGACATGATTTTCAGTGATATTTCTGTTTTATCGCAATTCCCATTTAATCCTGCCCCTAGTGATTTCAAACTTTTCTTAACAATACTCCACAGTGGTTGTTCAGTTAATCGTTGTCTGCAACAGGGATCAGATCCACGCTGGCTACCTCAATTCGTTCCGGACCCTGCGCAACTCCTGCCTGGACGCGGTCTCCAAGTTCTTTGCCCGCTTCGAAGCGTATGCTTGGAGCGAGGGGGAGGTGGACGCCTTGTTCCACGTTTTCGTCTGGCCGTGGTTGGAGAAGCTGCCCTCGGAGGGAGCGTACAGTCCCACCGCCCTCCTCAGGCTCCTGGCGACGTGGTGCAGCAACCCAAGGTTCGTTTCGGAAGAGGTTTTTGGCATCGAAAATTTCGAAACGCTAATTTTAATGCAAACGGCAAAGTTCTCCCACAGCATGTTACGATTATTTGAGGGCTCTCCTTGTAAGTTCATCACTCGCTCTCACAGCTCACAGCTCTCTCGCAATTGTTGATAGGTCGCCAATAGGCCTGTGCGAAGCTTCAACTAAGTGAATCAATCAAAGCTCTCTTCAATATTTGATTTGACTTCACCAATAAATTTTCTATTCATTTTATGTGAAGCTTTGGTTGTGATGCAAAGCTTCATGAATTATGTGAAGCTTCGTGTTTGTTGCGTAACTTTAAAACGTAGAATGCCTAAGAGACACTCTTGAAAATATTTAGTTTTTTTTTGTGTTGTATTTGTTTTGCTTCAACCAAGTAGGTTTCTTAAATTAAGACAACAGGAGGCACTCCATTTGCTTTTATGAATGCTCAATATTAATATTTTGCATGGTTATTTTATAATTTTTTATTGAACGATGTTATGATTGGGTTAATCACTTAATCAGTTCAAACATAACAAATGTTAAATTCTAGAATATTTCTGAAGTTATTTACGTTAGTATCGTCCATAAATGCTGAGAGGAAAAAGCTGTTATTTCATGCATGATGGCAATTTATATCCCTGTTAAATATTTAAAAACTCCTAGTATCAATTCAAATATAAATTATTTATATTTGATTTCAAATTTGTTTGTAATCTAATTTTTAGTGAAGCTGTTAACATTTTTACGACATCCAAGTTTCGGTGTGTGGATCAGTGGGCTCGTGACTGCAGGTATTTCCTCTTCCTGGCGAAGCACCGCGAGGACGCCGAGGCGTGCTCGCCGCTGCCGTGCGTGATGCAGCTGCTGCGGGGCCCTAGGACGCGCCCCTCCGTGACGCACCTCATCGTGGACATGCTGGGGAACCTGCTGACGCTCCAGGAGCCCGAGGAGCGCGGGCAGGCCGCCCCCATCGCCGTGAACCACGTGCGAGTGGTCGGCAGCGAGGTGGAGGAGGAACTCTCACGTGAGCACGTCTTTGCCACACTTCAGTGCGCGGCCAGTCTTGGAATGCCTGCACACATTCCTGCGACTTTCGATGTTTGCCCATTGGACTGGTGTATTGCCATTGAAAATGATACTTTAAGTGGAAACTGCAAAGTTGCATATAAGTTGCATATATGAAAATTTTTGGATGAAAGGAAAATGATATTTTTATTAATGTTTTTCATTCAAACATAATACATACTGGCAATACCTTAAATTCAGATTGACTAGCTTCAAAGATATTAATTTTCATTATAAAATTGTACCCCATTCCCATGACCTTAGGATTGTAGTTTTGTAATAGTATGCATCCTGTTTTTTTAATCCCACGTACTGTCTACTTCTGTTTTAAATTTGATCCAAATTGGTTTAGTATTAAAGTCGTAATTTAGTAACAAAGATAGGAGGAAAAACAGCGATGAGTGTCAGGTTCAGAGCGGACTGGTGGTCACGCACCATCCATTGACGTAAGGCATACCATTCGTGCTTGGCCAGATTACAAGGGTCCTTGCTACCTACCCCCCTCTGTTCCCCGCACACCATCCCGCCTTGGGCTAATGTCACCTTTAGCGGCCTGGGGACTCCGGGCTTTCAGAAGGAGCCGTGAGGAGGATTGGAATGTAGTGTATTGTATGTAGATGGAGGTGGATCATGCCATCCAGGAGTCTCCACCAGGGGCTACATGGTATGCAATAACTAGGGACAAGATTATTTGGTGTATTGTGATAAAACTGAAATAACACCGATATGCACGTCAATACACTGCATAACACAAAAATGCTAGTTATAACATGGAATTAAGCAGTATTGAACCAAAAATTAATTCAAATCACAAAAAAAGAAAAAATCGTTATTTTTTTTTTTTAAATTCAATAAATGCCATTATTTCCGGACAAATATTTTACCGAAGTGCATAGATCAGAAAAATCAATTAAATTTGTTTTATTGTAAATCCATTATTCAACCTCTTGTAAACCACAAATGCTTGCAATTTTTTTATTATTGTTCTCAATGTATCTATAATTTAGACCAATTTATTACAAATTATTTTGCTTTGAAGTAAATATTACAAAACTGGATTTATAAAAATTAAAAAAAAAATAACACTGGTATCTTGTGTTTTTAAGAATGAAATTGGACTAAAAACAAAACCATAAAGCTTTTCTGTAGTGATTATTAGAGCCACGGAAATTTCGCGGATTCATTTAGTCGCAAGCTAGAATGCAAACCTCCACACTGTCGCACTGTGTTCATGATTGGACGGCAGTTATCTAAACACGCTCCTCTACGACCGTGAGCCAAACAATGACCACCCAGGAGAGAAGTGTAAGCGAATCAGGTAGTGCCAAATAACAAGGATAAAAATGTTCTCGCTAAGAAATCAACCGATGGGAAAGTAAACATGGGTCGAGCACACCTATAATCGTCCATTAATCACGTAAGGCTCGAAAAGGGGTGGGGGGGGGGGGGGGTTTGTCGGGAAAAATCACGAAATATCACAATAGCGGAGGGGGGGGGGGGGTGTAGAGAGATATCACATGTATTAATTTTGTCACGCGATTTCTACTAAACCGAAAAGTGACGCGTGACTTTGACTCGCCGTAGCCAGGCAACAATATCCCCGCCCGCCGCAACACATGAACCACCCGGCTCGATTGCCAGTCACCAGTAAGACTGTGATTTTGGTGCCGAATACATGTGTAAATTACATATAAGCCTTTCCTTTATTATTTTTATGCTAGTGCAGACCTGCCAACTCTCACGATTTTGGTGTGAGGCTCACGTGATTAATGGAGGACCCCTAACTTTGGATTCTATCCTGAGGCCGGAGGAATCCGGGAGATTTCCGGGACTCTAGCGATGATGCGCCGGGGGGGTGATTTGTGCCGCACAGTGACGGAGGGGCTGAACCTGGGGAGCCGCCTGCTGCTGCCACACGTGGACGACATCCTCTCGCACCTGCAGCGCCGGCTGGCGGCGGCCGCGGTCCGCTCCAAGGGCCTGGCCCCGCGGGAGCTGGGCGTGCTGGCGCGGACGTCGGAGCTGGTGCGCGACGGCGCGCAGTGCGGCATGCTGGCCGACCTGCTGCTGCCCGTGCTGGCGCGGCGCGCCGGCGCCGGGGAGCAGGTCGTGGGCGACCTGGTGGCCTCGCTCGCCCACCTGCTGCCCCGGGTCGAACGGCCCGACAAGTACTTCAGGTGCGGGTGGTTCCCTACCGCAGGCCAGGTCCGCTCCTTCTCCAGCTCCAGTGGGGGCGGAGACAGTCCCTTCCAAACCTTCGTACCATCACAGGTTTCAAAAAACTATTGAAATTCAGTATTTCGAGACGGTGAATTTGTGAACGTTCCAATGCCAATCTCTACCATGCATCGTTTCTTTGTGTGATAGCTCCTCCCAGAAAGTCTTAATTGTAGCTGCCCCTGATCTTAACAGTGGTTTCTGTTAAGAGCTATTTTCTAATGACCTAGCTTAGGAGTAGACCAAGTTAAAAATACGAATTAACAGTGAAATGTCTTTAATTCAGCTTGTTGAATACCATGGTCTTTACACGTTTGTGATTTTTATCAGATCATCAATGGTAAATGCACCTGCCCCTCAAAGTAAAGCTCTAATTGGTTCAAGGAAAACAGAGCACTAATCAAAACAGATCTAATTGAATACATTTTTTCCATAAGTGTGTGTTACTTTGAGGGGTGAGTGTATTTTTAACGTATGTCTGTTTCTAAACACTTTATTATTAACAAGATTTATATGACTAATATATCTAACTATATACTGTTACATTTTTTGTTATTTTTTCCATAAGTGTGTGTTACTTTGAGGGGTAAGTGTATAGTTTTAACGTATGTCTGTTTCTAAACACTTTATTATTAACGAGATTTATATGACTAATATATCTAACTTTAATACTGTTTATACAACACTGTGGACAACAATATCACACAAATCACACAAAACCTATGATTATATTTTTATTTTTTTGAAAACTAATTGGAATCATTTTATAAAATTCTCTTAATAGAATTTTCCTCTCTTATAAGCTACATACCCTCATTTTATTTCATGTTCAATTAGTTTCTAAAATTTGCTAACAAGGGTTGTCTGTAAAGTTTCCGACCTCAATATGAAGATTGCACTCTCGTAAAAAAATATAGGGGAATGTGTTTGCTCATGCTTTGGAACATAACCTCAGAAATTTCTTTGCATGAGTCTCTGCAAAATTGTTGTTTACGAAGGTGATGGCCTAATTGGGCAAAAATCTCTGACAATCAATTGTTTTTATACCTTGTGAGTAAATAGTTCAAACAGCAGTTCGTAGATTTTTGCCATGGCAACTACTGAGGTGTGAGCTGGTGCATTGACTTGGTGAAACAAAATATTTCGTTTTTGCAAATGTGATGTTTTTCTGCAATTTCTGTCATCCTCGTCAATTATTAATGTGTCATGTTTTTTTTTTTTTTCAAGATGATTGATTAAGACAATTCCATGACTATCCTAGAGAACAGTTACCACCACTTTCCCGTTCACAGGAACGGTCTTTGCTTTTTTTTGGAGCTGATTCATCCTTTGCGGTTTTTGGTGGCGCAGATGTTAATCACCCAAGCTGGTACTGCCATGTTTTAATTCAGTTACCCAAAATATCACTGTGGTAATGATGGTGCAGTCCCAGTACACAGCATCCAATTTGTATTTAATTTAGTGTAGGTGTATTGCCAATCAAAAAAAAATATTCAGTGACAGCTCGATACTCAATTTTCCATTTTCTCACTTCTGATTTAGCTACAAAAATGTATTGTTTATTTTACAAATGCATTAGTTATTTACACAAGCATTTACAGTTACTATTTTTAAGATACATCATATAAATATAGGGATGTAGAATTTTTGTTATCAAAGAGCCACATGATTATAAATAAAGCAGCAAAAGTTATCTTAATGGGCTATAAATACGTAATTTTTTAAAATTAATTGAAACACAAATTTCCCCATTCAAAAAGGTCAGAAAGAAGTCATGTAAGTTGGAATTGCTAGCATAAAAAATAGGAAAATCAGGAAAAAGGGAAGTTTGAATTGATCAGGGAAAAGTCAAGGAAGTTCCATAGTGATATAAATTTGAGGTGAAAATGTCATGCTTCAATAAACCATATTCCAGGCTGTGAAAGAATTTATTTTTTTCATATGGCATTTTAGTGCAAGTCATAGATACTATAAAATTGCTTTTGTGTTTCTGTTTGAATTTTCATTTTCGTTGTATGGTTCTTATCTATTTTCAAAATTAACTATAATTGCAATCATGTTCAAGTCTGCATAAGGCTGCAGGAGGCTGAACTTTTTTTTTAATTTCTTTCAGAATAAAATAAAATATGTTAGTTTGAAGGGAAAAAAATTAGTCTGGGAAATATGTAATTTCGGCCAGGAAAAAAGTCAAGAAAATTTTAATACTGAAACTGACTTTTAAGTAGCACTCAATTATGCCATAGGCTCAATTCTGACTGGAATGAATGTGATTTTCATTGCGCAGAGATTCTTGCTGCGAGTTGTTTTTAACGGTGCGTGCCGGTGACAAACGGCAGGTCGCTGGCGCCGCTGTTCGGGGCAGTGGGCCACGTCGGGCCCAGGAAGATGCTGTGCCGGATGCTGGAGCAGGCGTCGGGGAGCGTGGCGCCCGAGCGCCGGGAGCAGGCACGGCTGGCCGCCGAGCTGGCGGCAGGGCTGAACGCCTTCGACGCCCGCTGGGTCGAGCAGCCGGACTTCGACCGCCGCCTCGACGCCTTCCGCGGGGTCCACGCCGCGCTGGCTGACGGGCGGGTCGACGCCGACCTGGGCGCGCTCGTCATCCACAACTGCTTCTACTTCCTCAAGAAGGTGAGCCCGAATCACCAGAGAGCGCTGCGGTAGGCTCCTGCGAATACTTTTTTTTTTTTTTTTCTTTTTTCCAAATTGAATATCTAGAATAAATATTTTGTGGTTTTATTTTTAGGCTGATTTATTTTTTAAAAGAGGAGATTTTGGTGTTATCTTTATTCATTAAGACTGCACATTTTTTTAACAAATACTCCACTTAAATGTTAAATAACACTAATTTCATCAAAATAGTCCTACTTTACATGCTGATACAGAAAATTTGTTACAGATTTGTATGAACACAAGTAAACACAAAAAATTATTTTCTAACATTTAATTTTATATTGATATGGACTGGTTGAATCTTCAAACCTTCAAATACCATTAAATCCCTAGTATTTGAAAGATTAGAGATTCTAGGAAAAACATTGAAAAAATTAAAATTGGAGGAAATGTAGTAAATGCAAAAATTCAGCGCTCACAACTTTGTATTTCACTAAGTCTAGTTGTGTTTTCTTGGAAGCTTATCTATTACCATTCCATAATTTTAATATACAGCAAAACCCCTTATTTGCACTTTTCAATGGGACAAAGTAAAAAGGTTTAAAAAGCGCGAAAGTGTAAATAAAGGGAAAAGTAAGAAATACGTTAAAGATAATTAAAATACAGTCGCATCCTGCAGCGTTCATAACAAATATGGGCAGTAAAAAATTTAAAAAAAGGGCCGCAAATTTGAAATTTACCGTCAATAGCGCGCCGTGCGCAGAGAAAGGTCATTGTACTCAATCAGCTGTTGTTACGGCACGCGTAGCCGCCTGCTGGCTCTCTCTGTTCTTTGAGCTGCGCATGCGCAGTATAACTCACTCAACGCTCCGCCCAGACTCGTGACCTTCCATCAGCAGCCAGCCAATAGATGCGAGCTTAGCGGAAAAAAATATAAGCTCCACCTCCTCCCGTGTACCAGTTTTGTCCAGTTCTAATACCAGTTTATTGGTATACGCACCAGTTTTCTTGCTGCCGTGACATGTTCAAGTTTACGTTCATCTTGATGTCTTGATACCAATAATTAATTATTTATGATCCCCAGAAATAAATGGTTAGTTTAAAAAATATGCGTCAAATGTACAATATTTCCGAAATTATAAAATACGTATTAAACAGATACCATGACTCCACTCATTGTATCTTGTGAAGTTTATGTATCGTACCAGTATTTCGGCTAAGTTGTGACATAAATATAGTATCACAACTTACAAGCAGCCTCGTAAAGTCGTAATATTCCCGACATTCCTGGTACGTTTATACATTCATGAGTTTTCATTTTTCCCTAGTACATTTTAGATTGTCTCCTGCTATAATTACTCGGACTTTTACATGTCTAGGCTTAAATTATTATATATTTAGAAATAAAAGCAACTTTTCATGTTATAAAATATGTATATTTTGCGATTTAAAATGTTCATTGCCGACTATAAATGTTAAGTTTTTCACAATGTTTTTAGGCCTACTATGGTTGTTAAGTGACGTAAATAGCGGGATGGATTCAATTTTTGAGACATAATTCGCGTGAAAATATTGTATTGGACTAAATGGGAACTAAACGGGAACTGAAGATAATAGTGTAAATAATGGGAAAACGTAAATAACGGTAACGTAAATAAGGGGTTTCGCTGTATATTTAATAATGTAAATAATATTTTATGTATGTTTTATTTGGGAAACTTCTATAGTAAAACAAAACATTTAAAGGGTTAGAAGAGTTTAAAAAAAATAAGTTCTTTGTTGTTTTTAAAGCATTTTTATTTTATTTTTTTATCCTTGAGACTTAGATTTGGTATCAAAAGAATAAATTCAGGTGTGGGAAATTTGGGATTTGAACAGTCTTTAGTGTGTGTGCGTGGGTGGGTGTGTGCGTGGGTGGGTGGGTGCGTGCGTGCGTGGGTGGGTGGGTGCGTGGGTGCGTGGGTGGTTGCGTGCGTGCGTGGGTGGGTGGGTAGGTGCGTGGGGGTTGGTGCGTGTGTGCGTGTGTATATATATATATATATTAGTGATGGTTCGAATCCCATTTTTCTCGAATCCGAATCTCGAATCCGAATCCCAAACAGTACCTCGAATCCACCCCTCGAATCCGAATCCAGTTCTCAAGGGTTAATTATAAAATAATTTATAAGTTAAGAGAAAAAATTAAACATTATGCAGAATTATTTAACCCTTTAAATTTTTATTTAAAAAAACAAGGATTTTGACATGGTCTGGATCAAGACGATTCCGTTTTTGGTCACATATGTTTCCTGCAGTGCTGAACAAACGTTCAGAGAACACTGTCGCAGGTGGTGAACACAAATATTTTTTGGACAGATTATGTAGCCTGGGTGAACACGCAGACTGAGTTTTCCAGTATTCGAGAATGTTAATTTCTGGGTAAACTGTAGGATCACGTAAGAATCTGGTCACTTCATCAATTGCTGTAGAATCCGACTTTGTGGATTTAAGGCATTCAGGCATTATCTGTGAGTACAGTGATTAAAGTATCCACGGAAATCGGAAAACGAAATTCAACATCCGACGGAACAATATTTTGTAGTTACCAACTTGACATTTGTTTTAAGTCCCAAGGTATTTAATGGAAACTGAAAGGCGCCATCTTGGCTTCAATGGTTTTAGGCCATAAGAAATATTTTCGTGCGTCTTTTAAAATTAAGCCTCACTAAAGCATAGTGAATAATATGCCCTAAGTTAAAAGTGACGGGGTGTTTTCTCTAGTTTACCCATTACAATTTTTTATATTATTATTAGTTATTTTTTATGTTGCTCAAAATGATTGGCTAACAAATTCATTGGTTGGCCATCATGGAATTCTCAGATAATACATATTTTAACGTTGGTAGTCTACACAAACCAAACTTGGTCCTAAAAAAATTTATAAATAGAATATGTATCAGAATATTTAAAATTTAATTGTGATTAAAATAATAATTGCATAATGTATTAGTTTTTGTCATTCATTATTTCATTGTTATTACTACATGTGCGACCGTAACTTGTGATGAAAGTCGGCGTTACTGTTGTATTACCTACTAAGTAACAGATTTCTCTGTAAAGTTATTTTAAAAAAAAACAAGATTCATTTTTAGTCTAGATCCCAAATGTGCTTTATTTTATTTTTTAGCATATTCTGAGAATACATATGTGATTTATGCCTTATTTAATGCCAATGTAGCGACAATGCATCCATGTTCATGAATATAAAGTAAGTTTCCCAAATCAGTACATGCTTCATAATTTTTTATATATAATAACGAATTAAAAGTACAATACAGTAGAACCTCGATAATTCCGTGATGCGCTAATTCGGGAATCGGATAATCCGGGACGATTTAAAAGAGAAGAAAAAAAAAGAAGTAAAAATTGTCAGCGCTTAAAATTAACGTCACGCGGGCCGGCGGCCAGCAAACACTGCAAGCCATCGCGTGGGCCGCCAAACTCTGCAACGCTGTTTGTACCGACCCTTTGTGTCGCCCCCCTTACAGCTGTCACGTTTGTCACTCTTTAAACTTGGAGGGGGATGTCCTGACTTCTGCTTCCCATCTCCCTTTGTTTGTTTCCACCCGCCAAGCAGGGCAGGCGCCTGGCGAGTGACGTGTCTGGCTGGCATTCGGCTGTACGAAGTGGACGAGGGGGGAGGGTGCAAGGTCAGCACAATCTTATCTTTCTCTCTTCGGCTGTTGTAAATGACCGTGAACCAATGGCTAGGCAGTGTTGTATTTTTTTAAGCCGAGACACTAATTCGAATACGGCCGGCCCTTACCGTGAACGGCCTTAACCCAGCTGCACGCCGGTGTCTGAGAAGCTTGACAAGACCTTCCGGGCTTTTAATCGCTAGTCCGTGAAATGCGGTAATCCGTGATTATCTCGGTCCTGACCATCACGTATTAACGAGGTTCTGCTGTACCTCAATAGGATGTGTTCCAAGGAAAAAGGAAACAGGCTAAGTAAATTGTAAGCATTTAAGTTTTTAAAGTACTACATTTACATCAATATTTTTCCTCGAATCCCGAATCTTTCCCCTCGAATTTCGAATACTAGAGATTCGGTGGGATTCGAGGATTCGAGGTTTCGACCGGCCCATCCCTAATATATAAAACTTGGGAAGAGGTGAAGAATCAACTACGATGGCTGTTTAGTTATATATAAAGAAACAAACTTGGGGAAGAGGTGGAGAATCAACTACGGTGGCTGCTCCGCCCAGGAAACGGACCTGTCGCTGCGGGACTCGGCGGGGCTGTGCCTGCGCAAGGTGGCGCCGGCCGTCTGCAACAAGTTCAGGGACGACGCCGCGACCAGGGAGTTCCTGGTGGACGGGACGGTCCTGACGCTGGTGCGGGCCGGGATCGGCGACCGCAGCGAGACCGTCCAGTACGAGGCCATCGCGTTGCTCGGCGAGATGGTGAGCGATCAGCGTGCACAAGAACTTGTGGTATTTAATCTTAAGGTTCAATTTATTTCAGAATAGGTATAATTGTTTATGTTCTTATAAATTTATTTTATGGAAAGACAGTCTATTATGCATTCAAATAATGACACATAAATGACACTTAATACTAGAGATGGGTTGGGATTCAAAAACTCATGCTGAGTCGCTTTGAGTAGCTCGACTCTTCTTACAAGTTGAGTTCATTGTACTTGACCGGACGAGACCTAACTGTATTTTTTTTTTAAATTCCTACATATGTGACGTGTGCAACAAACATTAATGGGCTTACCATTATTAATAGGTTTTAAAAAAAGCTCTAAAATTTGTACGCTAGTTATTTGTAGACACTCCGCCCGTCATCAGACGTGATCACGCACCATTTCAGCAATATTTTGTGCATGGCGACATGGCGATGGTGAGGTAAAAAAAAGTGTCTTCAACTACATCACAGCATGCCACCTCCCGACAATTCCTAACTATGTGGGTTTCGGTTTGTGATGTACCGATGTAATCATTTTATAATTGATATCTTTGATATTCCAATTTTCTCGATTAATGATCTAACTGTTTCCATCAGATACTTACTTACTACCTACATACCTACATACTAGTGTTGAAATAGTACAATATTTAATCCTTAAGGTGTCACCCATATTTTCTATTTATCTTTTGATAGTTCAATAGGTATCTTTGACTCTAATTCTTATGTAATTTAAGACTATACATGAATGATGTGTTTGTTAATTAGTCAAATGCATAATGTGTGTTGTGCTGTTTACAAATTTTATGCAGTAAAATACTTTTTTTTTTGTCATCTGCCAAAAATCTTTGTAATAAAGAATTTTGTTAAGGTACTGGAGTTGCTTGGCTTCTGGATTGTAGCCGCTTCAAAGGCAAAAATGTCACAGGAATTTTGGTCGACGTTACACTGCTTCCTGATAATGGCAACTGCAACGTCGACCGAAACATCAGTGATATCTTACCTATGACATGGCTACAACCAGAACCAAACAACTCTCCAGACAATGACCGCGAAAGCCTGCTATCTTTATTGTTAAGGTGTTGACTTAACTTACAAATATTAAATTTCTGGAGACTTGCCCTGTATTTTTTTTTTTTTTCAAAAAGGATTTAATCAGTTTTGTATTGGTTATTATTAGATCTGTTAAAAATATGTATAGGTTGTTGGATTGGTGTTTATATCGTCCATCAACCATCACTAGTTAGTTGGTGGGCTGGGTCCACAGGCGCGAGAGTGCGGGGACCTGCACCCAGTGCTGAGAGACCTGTCGAAGCTTGCGGACAAGGCTGACCCGGAGGTGGACTTCTTCGAGAACCTGCAGCACTTGCAGTCGCACCGGAAGACGAGGGCCCTTCTCAAGTGAGCTCACCTACCTTACCTATTAGGGTTCCCAAAGATTGGGAAAATTTGCAAAACCAGTTTTTAATTCTCTCCTCCCCCCCCTTCAATAAATACCTAACAAATTAAGTCCCAGATAAACACGTTTAACTGAAAATTATAAGTATGCATTTTTGAAATATTAACATATTCATGTTCTTAAATACTGAACCTTATTAGTTTCATAAAACTTTTTATGAAAGAAAAGTTTTAACACTTGAATTTAAGTGTTTAAGAAAACATAAATATTTACGTACCCTCTAAATAAATAAAAAATAAAAATAATTCGGCTTCGGGAGGATTTATTTCTCTCGTTTGGAGCCACCGCCTGAGTGGGAGAGGAATTCACGACCTCACCCCTGCAGACTCGTGCTCTGTGCGTCGCAGGTTCTGCCACGTCGCGGGCGGTCTCGACAAGCCACCCAGCCCCCGGACGCTCACCCAGTTTGTCCTGCCGCTGGCATCGCGGTTCCTCCTGAGCGACAAGTACGCCACCAAGAACAGCATCGTTGATGCTGCAATCCAGGTGTGCGCTGCTGTGTTACGCTGTGTTGTAGTCAGTGGCGGATCGAAGGGGGGGCACCAGGGGCAAGTGCTCCCCCCTCCCCCCCCCCCCCAGCCGAAAAACCAGTTGTCTGCTACATTAATATTGCCGACAAAAATTATTGTTTCTGAAACCAATAAATTATTTTAATATAATTAGTGAATTTCTTGCAGAATCATAAAATCTGGTGGTTGGATGTTATGTGTAGTGTGAGTAGATTAAATACAAATTTAGTAATTTTAAGACATTTTTTCTCTGTCTATTCTGAAATCCTAGAGTGTCCCCCCCCCCCCCCTCCCCGAGGTGAACCTTTGGATCCGCCACTGGTTGTAGTTCATACTTCGTTACAGTTTAACCTCAGTATCAGTAATAAAAACCCTGTTAATAGAAAACAAAACAGTAATACAAAGTGCTTTCTCAGGTCCTAGAAATTACATAGGATTTATAGTGCTAAGTAATAAGCATTGAAGTTTGACTGTATTTTTTTTTTTTTATGTTTTACTATTTACTTTCTGCATGTACTTGATATTTATACTAGTAATATGACGTTTAGTGTGGTAATGCCACTTGAACATGTGTTTTTTTTTTTTTGGGTTCCTAGGTACGAATTAAATTAATTCAACTCTATAAGCAATATAAAACTTTTTTTTTGCCATTGCAGAATAGTTAACAAACAAAAAACACACCAGATTGGCAAGGAAAGGAAGGTTTTTTTTTTCTCGAGGCAAGGGTGCCAGCAGACACGTAACTGTGAATGTTATGTACCTTGGATGTATTGAATACACAGCCAGCACTAACATGAAGTGTTACACTTGCATTTTGTTTTTGTATAAATCCTATTTGAACAATCTACATCTAGGGTATATTAGTGATTGTAAACAAAATCATATGTAAATTGTAAAGTAAACTGTTTAAAATGTTAAAACTTCAAAGATGGAATAAGTGTTGGAATTGTTTGGTTTTTAAAAACTTAACTTGCATTTATTGAATGTAAAAAAGCAAATGTTATTAGCAAGAAATTCACCATTCATGAAATGTTATAAACAGGAAATAAATACATTTTTCTTACAGGGGAAATGTTGGGACTTAAAAAATATGTTGTTATAAGCAGGAATACTATAACAGGGTTCTACTATATTTATTTACTCTAGCAACAATTAGTAGAGTTTCTGTTATAAAAGTGCAACATGCTAGAAGTTGGGTATGCACCTAGTCACATCATATACAGTAGAATCTCGTTATAGCGAGCACGGTAATAGCGAGAACACGGCTATAACGAGGTATTTTTGAGGAATTTACGGCGTGATTGCTTGAAGCGCGCTTTTGTTATTTGTCTGCTTTATCTCCACCCCTCTCGCTCGCCACTAGACATCTTGCCGTTGACGCCTGTCACATTCTTCAGCCTTGCAGTCGCCACCTAAGTGCGTAGCTTTAAAAATAGAATCCCGTCCTTTCTTTTATCAAACTTCCGTTAGTTATCTGTGCCGTGTGTAGCCAAAGTTTGAGATTGTAACAGAAACAACGTAAGAAAGTATTTTTTACAAATTAGAAATATGTATGTTTTTGTTTTTATAATCGCGTATTTTCACGTTTTTTTGTTGTTATCTTAAAAGAGATAATATTAAAAAGCCGCTCTAATGAGATTTAATTGTTTCTTGGTTAACAAAAACTAATTATCAAATATTGTTAATTGTTTATATTCTATTTATTATTATTTACGCGACGTCATACTGTACGCGTACACAATACGACTGGATTCGTTGCTGCAACAAAATCAGCATGTTATGCAGTATCCGAAGTAACGAGTAATGTAACGATAGTAACGAGTGCTAATTGTAATAATAACGAATACATACGGGTACACAATTTTTCGTTACTTTTACACCTCTAGTAGGCACTACCGTATTTATTTCTGAATCGCTAGGACAGTTTTCTTGTAACTTTTGTTTCGGTCAGTTGTTGGGGTATCTGTCCGGGAAAGGGGTGATGATGGTTTGAGTTTAATCCCAAATTTATTTTCTAAAAAAGTTGACAGGTTTCTTTAAATGAAAAAAGTATAGTTTTGCAGCGACTATTTCGTTTCAGGCGTACGTGCGTTGCCGCAGCCGCACTCCTGCTTTTTTTGTAAGGAATTAAATCGTCGCGCTACACTAGCACCACCTGTTAGCAACATCCTGAACCAACATGGCCGCCAGCAGACAGCCCGCGTCGGCAATAGATAGCAGGACAATGCTGCGTCGGCCGCGGGCTGAGATGCTATACTTACGTGGCGTGGCAGGGTATTCTGGTTATTTTGACGCAATCGGTGATCGCATCAGTACTTATGGGGTATCGTTTTAAAGAGAATTCACACATCTGCTCACAGAAATTAATATTTCGTTAATATAACCTGTTATTTTCCAATTATACAGGTTTAAACACAATTTTTATGCTATTTTCGGTTTATTTTTATTTTTTGGGGGCCAAAATTTGTCCAATTCGGTTATAGCGAGGACACGGTTATAGCGAGGATAAAACCCGGAACCGTGACACCTCGCTATAACGGGACTCTAGTGTAATTTACAAACTTTATTTAGTAATTTACTTGTAGAAAATAGGTGTTAAATTAACCAAAAAGTTGAACATTTAGTTTGCTACATCCTCATTTATGCTTTCACTTATAGTGATGTACCAATGTAATTGTTTTAGAATCAGTATTGGCTGATATACTGATATACCCAATTTTCTAGTATCCGATGTGTTTCAAACCAATAAGTACAATTAATTTTATCCTTTTAGGTGTCAGTCATCTTTTTTTTTAACGTGTTTATAATTCCATACTCATCTTTTACTCTAAATTTTTCTGTAATTTAAGACTATAGTTGAATATTGTGTTTGTTAATTATTAAAATGTATTTTGTATATTATGCTATGCACAAATTTATGCTGTAAAATACTTTTTATGTTATTAAAAAATAACCTTTTACTAATTACAATTATTGAATTTCTGGAGACATACACCATGATTATTTTTAAAAGTATTAAATTAGTTTCTTATTTGTTAATTGATCTGTTAAAGAAATGTATCATTAATATGATCTCTATCTGTTTCTATACAAACTGCCCATCACAATTCATGTACAGGTTAGAACAATCACAAAACTAAACTGCTTTGAAATTTATTTCCAGACGGTCGGCACCGTTTGCCGCCTCCTGCCTTGGCACCAGTACGAAACGATCCTGAAGTACTACCTCACGAAGCTGAGGAGTTCCGGGGAACACCAGAAGCAGCTGATCAGGATCGTGGTGGCGGTGCTCGACGCCTTCCACTTCGACCTGTCCCGGGCGCGGGCCGCGGAGGGGAAGCACGGGACGATCGAGACCGCCCGCGCGGAGGCCCGGCCCGGGGCGGAGCCTGCGGAGGACGTCGACGCGGCAGCGGAGGAGCTGGCGGACGAGGAGAAGCTGAAGAGTGCCTTGGAGGAGCCTCCGCCGCCAGAAGAGGCCTCGGAGGAGGTGGTCAAGGCGGAGGGCGCGGAGCCCCGGGAGCCGGCCATCGCCCGGCAGACGACGCTCGCCCGTTCGACGGCGGCGCGGGCGGTGCGGGCCATCGCTACGGGCCTCCTGCCGCAGCTGCAGCGCTGCCTGGCCCAGCGCACCCAGGCCGACACAGCGCACAAGGTCAACCGGCGGCTTGCGGGGCCCGACAGGGATGAGGAGGACATCCTCAGGGTCCCGGTGTCCCTGGCTGTCGTGAAGCTGCTCCAGAGGCTGCCCGGCCACATGATGGACAACTGCCTGCCGGGGTAACGGCCTGCTCTCACCGTACACCCATAAACATTTGTTTACAAATTATCCTTATTGATTCATTATAAGAATCACTTCATTCATTCAATAATTTATTGATAAATGTATTCATTTATGCAATCATTTATTCATTCACCTATTTATTCATTTATTTATTCGTGTATTATTTCATTTATTCATTTTTAAATTTTTTTTAAATTTTTTGCTTTAAACTTTTATTCAATGTTTGTTATTTCCCACCAACAGTTGGGGGACTGTTGAAATGGGCACTACATTAAGATACAAAGGACTGTAGTCACTGCAAGTAGGCAAGTATTGTTCTCAGTAGGCACTAGCTGCCTGAGGGTACCACCCTGCAGGGAAAGCACCAAGTCATTACATTTCTCTTCCTGGCGACTATTTTTCACGTTAATGTAGCCTAAAGCTGACTGATATGAAATGCATGTAAGTACAAAGTGCGAAATAGGTCTCGCAGGTTTAAGGGACTCCTGACGCAGGGTCATCTCGAAGCTGTGCTCGTTCCTGAAGTCACGCATGGACAGCGTGCGGCGCATCACCCGCGACACCATGCAGAAGATCGTGGTCGCGCTGGGGCCCGCTCACCTGGGCGCGGTGGTGCGCGAGATGGCCGCCCTCCTCACCAAGGGCTTCCAGGTGCACGTGCTGGCGTTCACGGTCCACGCCGTCCTGTCGGCGCTGAAGGGCGCCTACGGGCGCGGCGACGTTGACTCCTGCCTGCAGGACGTCCTGGAGGTGAGTAGCTCGCAGCGCATGTTGGGGACCACCTAGTCAGGGGCGTGTTTGTGTCGGTGAGTACAATACTCGGTGCTTCTGGCACGGCATCTTCACTGGATTGCTCGTGCATAGGGCAACTGTGAGATTTGAAGGGTAAATGTAACATTATACGGTGGAGAAATAAATATAAATGTGCAATGCACTCTTTAGCCATTTGCGCTCTCCTAAAAATACAGTTTAAAAATGGGATACGGAAATTAGAACTACTCCTTCAACTTCCACTCTCATTTCTTGAGAAGTTTTTAAATTAAAGGTCTGCACATCGTATTGTGTGCCCAGGTATGTGGGGGTCTTGAGACGGTTTTTCACATGCATTTGTCACCATAGCTAACTTGCTTTAGATAATTTGGTAACAAATTTTGTCTCCAGACATATACAGGTGCACCATCCTTCATCCGAAATTCCAAAATCCGAAATTTTTTTCAAAACTTCAACGTCCACGATATTTTTCGCAGTTGTGTGGCAAACTCAAGTCGCGATCGCGTGACTAGTGCGAGCGAGTGACTTGGCAGCACTGCATCAGCAAGGCAGCATGCAATTTGGCAACGCCGAGGCGCTGTGTTTACCGTTTGTCCGGCAAACTAGCGCCAGTTACAGCTTGCTGCTTGGCTACGATAGTTGTTTTATCACGTTTAGTAGTTAACCGTGTTGTTACGCGAATGTGTTGCCATATTTGAAGACGGCAATGGCAAAAAGGCATTCCGATTTGAAGATGGGTGGTAGCGAAAAAAAACTAAAACAATTAACATCAATAACTCAGAAGGTGGAATTATTGCAGAAACTAAACCAAAACAAGTGACATTTCAAGAGGCATTTAAAAATGCCATCATTCGTGCTGCTTCATCTTAGGAGAAGGAAAATCCTGCTCCCGGCCGATCACGAGACGTACGAGTTGACGGCGACATCTGCGGCGATGACGACGCACCATAAACATTCTCCAGATGTTTTACAGTATCATTTGTTAAAAACAAATTATTTTGGCGATTGTTTCAGGTATTTATTTATGCTGCAGTGTTTATTTACGTTATGTACTTTGTTTTTTTTTTGTACTATGTTGCTTGAAATCCTTAATAAATCTGACATAACCTAACTTGGCTTTACTAGGCCTCCTGTATTAAAATTCCGAAGTCCGAAAAATTCCGAAATTCGGAATGCTGCTGGTCCCGAACATTTCGGATAAAGGATTGTGCTCCTGTAGTAGGTAAATTTTATTTGTGAGTTAAAAACAGCTCCCAAGTGGTAATAACAATGAACACTTGCATGATGTTTTGTTTTTATGATTTAAATATTTAAAACATTATGTTGGACTTGTAGCATTGCTAGTTTACACTATGTTTCATAAAGAAACTCCTGAAGAACAGACAAAAAAAAGATGATTCCACAAATATGCTGACAGAAAACCAAGCTAAGATCAGCTGATGTTAAATGTTAAATGCATAGAAAGTAGGGAAAAGCCAGGGAGTTAAAATTGGTTAGGAAAATTAAGGGCATTTACTTTAAAACCTGGAAAAGTCATGGAAATTCCTCAGTGATAGTAATTTAAGGGGAAATGTGATGCTCCAGGATGCCATCTCCCAGACTTTGAAAAAAAAATTTCCAGACAGTTTTTTAGTACATGGTCATACACACTGTAAAATGGTGATTGCAAGGACCTGTCTGAACTAGTTCAGCTATAGGGATGGTTGAGACTGGATTGTATTCATTTCTTTTAGAAAATTGCATAATAGTTAAATTATTTTTAAAAACAATTGTCAGGGAAATTTGTAATTTTTGTCATGGCAAGTCATGGAAAAGTCAGGGAAATTTTTCTTTAGATTTGTGTGGACAAACTGTATACAGAAAATTCTCCCTTAACCTTAGACCTTGGTGGAGTCAGTTGGGAAGTGATAAGACACTTATCTCGTATGCTAGAGGACCTGAGTTCGAATCCCCAGTCACAACCATCTGAATTTTGGTTTGCTCAGACGAATTCTAAGTTGATTCCTTGCTACAGGTCATAGCTGATTCCTTTTCCCAGTACCTCTTGTCAATTCATTTTTCTGTATTTGATGACCTCGCTGCTGAAAATACATTCAATCCCCAATCTATTGAGTGAGGAAAAAATTGAAGGAAAAATTTACAAGCTAAAAGGTTTTCATATTTAAGCGTAAATAATACTGTATTTACCTCAATATAATGTAATGATTTTTCCCAAAACTGTGGAAACTTTTAATATAATTGCAAACTTTTATATTGCCATTGGGAACAACTTAGTTGATCAACTACAGCTCTGCCTGTAAACTGCATCACTTATGCTACTTAGTCTGGTACATCCTGAACCTGTGTACATGCGTGACAAATGAAAGATGCAGAATGAAGGAGAGGGTGCAAATGGAATGGCCAGCACAAAGAATGTGTGAGGTGAGATTTGGTGTGGAAAAATGACGGAATTGATTGGCGGGGAAACGCAAGTACCCCTAGGAAACCCACAGTTCACTGCAACGTTTGCCAAGTTTCCCACTTGTGAAAACTCCGGGTTTCATCCCGCAGGGAATTGACCCAGATCGCTTTGGTATGGGTCCGGATGTACACTTATAATTATCTTTTAAGTATAGTGTTGAATTCTGGGGAAATCGTGAGTTGCTGAAACACTGTTGTTTTTAATTATTATTTGTTTCCATCGTAGGTCTGCAAGAAAGATCTATTTGGTGCTGTAGCTGAAGAGAAGGATGTGGCTCAGATTGTCAACAAAACAAGTGAAGCCAGGTCCACAAAGAGCTATGACATTTTCGGCATATTAGCGCAGCACATATCTGAGAACTGCTTCACGGATCTGCTGATGCCTCTGAAAGAGGTATGTTCATGGTACAAATAAACAAATTTTCCAGCAATGTGTTGAATCCACTTTTTTCTCAAATCCATAATCTCAAATTTCATTCACAAAAGACTCTCTTGAATCCAAATCTAGATCTCAGGGTTCAGGAATAAAATAAGATTTGTCCAATATCGATACAGATACCGATACCCTGATATCTGATACTTCAACGCAATATTTGTAATTATGTAATTTGCTACACTTTATGAACAAGTAGTAAAAATATTAATTTTTTTTTTATAAATTTGTTGGTTAGTACCATTGTTTTATTACTTAGTTTACTTCAAATCTAAGATAACTTCAAATATAAGATGATTCCTTGCAAATCTGCAATAAAAAGTTCTTGAATTTAAGACCATCCCAAGCATTAAACTCCCAATTAAAAATTACCTTTAGATTTTGTTCAAAATTTGCACCAAGCTCATATAAAATTATTTATATTTCTCATTTTAGTCTTATGAAATTTCTAAATGTTGGTTTTGAAATTTTTTTTAATATTATAAAAACATTATTGCTAAAACTTTAATCTGGATTTTTCCAGATATTTTTTTTTGTGTTTACTGGGAAGAAAAAACATTTTTCAAACAATTTTAATAAGATGTGTAGCATAACAAGAAAGATTAATTTCTAGGAAAAAATATTTTTTATTTTATAATTGTAAATAATAATTATTGTTACATGGTAGCATAATTAAAAATTTCTTATAACATATATTAATAAAATGATAACATTGTAATTTTGGTTATTCTTTATTTATTTTGTAGAGGATGTTATATCTGTTGGTTTTGGCCTGGTTGCACTCTACAAATACCTCACCAAGAGTTGTACATCTGTGAGAGGTGTTTTCTTTTGTGTTGTACTGAATGAATTTTATTACATGCATATACTATCAACTGCTCGATATTTTCTCCTTTAAAAGGCCTGAACCTTTTTTTTTTTCAGGTGCTCTCCTTGTCTTTCTCGCACAAAGTGGTCTCCAAAGTCCAGGAATGCCTGCGCCACGTGGTCGCGGGCCTGGTGGAGAACCCCTTCGTTCCAGTCGAGTCCGTGGTGATATTCATGTACGGGGTGGCCTCCGAGACGGTCCCGGAGCTGGCGATGGCTCCAAACGCGCCGAAGCAGGCGTCCGGGAAGGAGGGTCGCCGGCTCGAGGAGCGGACGGACAGCTTCATCATCCGGCCGGCCCCGAGGAGCCGGCACGGCGCGGCCGGCGCCGTCGCGAGGAGCTCGGCCCGCACCAACGCCCACGTCCTGGTGGAGTTCGGGCTGCAGCTGCTCCACGCCCTGCTCAGGAAGGAGAAGCTCCGCCCCGGTGACCACAAGGCCCTCGTCGACCCGGTCGTCCCCGTCCTGTGCAGGTGCTTGGAGGGCAAGCACGTCAAGGTGGGTTCACCTAGCTTCGTCCGCCATCGTCTCCGCGACTCGCGACTGGGGGCGCATTGTGGGACTTTTACTTCACATACTCTAACAACCTTTATCAACAACTTAATTTTTTAGACAATTAATTAAGTATGAAACATTTGAATATCAATTTATATAAAAAAAATTATTCTTATTATTATGTTGAATTTATTTTTAATATAAAAATAACTATTTCACAAATAATTAGATGTTGACGGGAATGGCATTTTTACCTCGGGACGGGATTCCGTTAGGGAAGATATTGGATTTTCGGGATCAGGAGCAACAGCATTGAAATTGGTATACAGAAAAAAAATATTTACTATTGATATGTGTCTCAAAAAATTTCTCATCCATCCCACAAACCATTAGTAGTCCAAATGATTTCAAGTTCACAAAAAATATTGATATGTAAGACTAATAATAAGTAACACATAATGGAAATAAAAACACACATCTTATTCCCTACTAATTTCCTGTAATTTACTTTTGATTGTACGTGATGAGCTGATGACTCACTGCGAAAGCTTAAAACCGTTCCGATGTTTCTGAAAGAAACAGAAATTTATGGCTTAAATATTTGAAGCCAAGATGGCATCTTTCAGTTTCTTTGTTAAAAATGGAGTTTTGTGTCGTTTCGAATGTGACACGTTTGGCAACATTGTTGATTGCTGCTCTCATAAGTTTATTTTCAAACTCAAACATAACCAAACGATATGGTAAAGATGTTTACTTTCATCAAAAATAAAAATATATTATTAAAAATATGTTTGAATACATTGAGTCTTTATTTAGTCAAGAGTTTTTATTTTTAACAGCATGTATGATCGAGGGTTGAATTACATTTCAGAGATATGTGTGTTTCTGTGATATCTTTGTGCTTCGTCTGGTAAGTACATGTGCAAATTTGTGGTTTGTTGCATGATGTAGATTGTGACTAACACATATGCAGAGATATATATATATATATATATATA
This sequence comes from Bacillus rossius redtenbacheri, assembly GCF_032445375.1. Classification (NCBI taxonomy): domain Eukaryota; kingdom Metazoa; phylum Arthropoda; class Insecta; order Phasmatodea; family Bacillidae; genus Bacillus; species Bacillus rossius. The sequence continues at coordinate 12,915,320 of NW_026962013.1, forward strand.
TATATATATATATATATATATATATATATATATATATATATATATATATATATATATATATATATATATGAGAATTATTTTGCAATAAATTTTTACTTTAAAAAAAATTGGTTTTCTCAAAGAATTATCTCCAGAAAAAAAATTATTTTCCTGAAGTTCGAGAAAGGTCTCTTTCCCGACTTCCTGTATATTTTAAAGTTTTGTGCTATTGAATGTATATATGTCAAAATATGGGCAGTATACAACATGCAAGCATCCTATCCAGAGATGACATATTATGGTTAAAACTAGGGATGGGCCGGTCGAATCCTCGAATCCCACTGAATCTCTAGTATTCGAAAAATTCGAAATTCGAGGGAAAAGATTCGGGATTCGAGGAAAAATATTGATGTAAATGTAGTACTTAAAAAACTTAAATGCTTACAATTTACTTGGCCTGTTTACGTTTTCCTTGGAACACATCCTATTGAGGTACAGTAGAACCTCGTTAATACGTGATGGTCGGGACCGAGATAATCACGGATTACCGAATTACATGGACTAGCGATTAAAAGCCCGGAAGGTCTTGTCAAGCTTCTCAGACACCGGCGTGCAGCTGGGTTAAGGTCAAGGTCATGCGACGTAACATCTCCCGAGGCTTACTGCACCTTGGCAGCAGATGGATAAAAAATAGTAAACTCCCCATTATTCGTGTTAATTGGGACCTGCCGATGCCCGGATAGTTGAAATCCTGTAAAAAAAAATAAACCAGGATAATCCCTTCAGGGTAAGGGCCCGCCGTCTTCGAATTAGTGTCTCGGCTTAAAAATTACAGCACTGCCTAGCCATTAGTTCATGGTCATTTACAACAGCCGAAGAGAGAAAGATAAGATCGTGCTGACCTTGCACACATAAATTTTGAGTAGCCCCCCCCCCCCCTTCCCCCCCCCCCCTCATCCATTTGTACAGCCGAATACCAGCCAGACACATCACAAACCAGGCGCCTGCCGGGTTGGCGGGTGGAAACAAACAAAGGGAGATGGAAGCAGAAGTCAGGACATCCCCCTCCAGTTTAAAGAGTGACAAATGTGACAGCTGAAAGGGGAGCGACACAAAGGGTCAGTACAAACAGTGTTGCAGAGTTTGGTGGCCCACGCCATGGCTTGCAGTGTTTGCGGCCCGCGTGACGTTAATTTTAAGCGTTGACAATTTTTACTTCTTTTTTTTCTGCTCTTTTAAATCGTCCCGGATTATCCTATTCCCGAATTAGCGCATCACGGATTAACGAGGTTCTACTGTATTGTATTGTACTTTTAATTCGTTATTATATAAAAAAAATTATGAAGCATGTACTGATTTGGAAAACTTAATTTTTATTCATGAACATGGATGCATTGTCTCTACTTTGGCATTAAATAAGGCATAAATCACAGATGTATTCTCAGAATATGCTAAAAAATAAAATAAAGCACATTTAGGATCTAGACTAGTAATATAAATTTTTTTTTTTTAATAACTTTACCGAGAAATCTGTTACTTAGTAATACAACAATAATGCCGACTTTCATCACAAGTTACGGTCGCACATGTAGTAATAACTAGAGACCACGGAAAATGGTGAAGTGCGAAATTCACGAAATAACGCGAAAATTTGATACTTTAAACGAATTTTGCGACTTTCCTTTGATTTCAACATAGTCGCGAAATTCACGAATTTTCGCGCGAAATTCGCGCTTTTTCGCACAAAATGATGTCCTTATGTCGCAAGATATATTTATTTACGCCATCATAAACATAGGAGTGAAATAAACACAGACTGAAAGACTAGCACCGTGATATTATCTTCGTTTTGACACGTTACTGAAATTCACGTAGGTATTTTTATTACTCTACAAGCAGTAAATATTGCCATCGCAAATGAAATAAAAATGTAACAAATGTCAACAATCGATATGTGCACACTACCAACATAACAATATTGACTGTCCACAGTTTTCGTGTTTAATAAAACGTAATTTCTGCCGCTAGGCGCACTGGTGTCGATTTTTCTAACCTTCTACTTTAATCGCATAAAGCTAACATGGCAGTCATATTTGCGTGCACAAATCTATGAGTGTTTACATATACCGTCGCCACATTTTGTGAGTTTTGTTATACAATTGTAGTTATGGCTAAGATGCCGAAAAATTTGACAATATTTGATCGCGAAAGAGAGATGAAATTGGATGGTTTTTATATTTTTGATCAGCGGGACAAAATTATGATGTGCAAGTTCTGCAACGTGCGGGTTGATTGGACACGCAAAGACACATGCAAAAAGCATGTGGCAAATGACACACACAAAAGAAAAAAACAATTATTTTGTCAGGCAAATTCTACCGTGTCTAAACAAATTTCGATAAGCGACACCGTGAAAAATAACAAACTGAAAGTGCAGAAACAAGAATTTGTTTCTGATTTTGTAAATATGATGCTGGAATCTAACATTCCTTTGGAAAAAGCTGATCATCCAGCTATGAGGGAATGGTTGAACACCCATGTTGAAGGTTAGCCTTATTTATTTACTTATTTATCAATTTATCTCTAATAAAAGTAAATAAGCATATGTAAGCCTACAATATTATTAACTTACCTCTAGGTGTAACTTACCTTTACTTCAATAAAAATATACAAGCACCTCAGATTAACAAACACATAAATAGGATGGAATGCATTGTGAAATGGTGAGCACACCACAAGATATTTGTTGACTGATTGATTGATGGTTTGACTCTGCAATCAGCAGTAATCTTGAAAAGGTTAGGTTAGGTTTGGCTAAGAATTGTTTTGAGTAAATTAGCCCATTAATATTTTCAGTGCTAACCTGATAAATGCTACCTATTTATAAGTATATTGTAATTTATGTTTACATTTTAGGCGCAGGGGATTTGCCATCAGCCAACACGCTCAGAGAAACATATGTCCCAAAAATTGGCCAGTCAAATAAGGAAGCAGTAAGGCACGCTGTAGAAAACAAACAGATTGTATTCTTGTGTGATGAAACGACAGACAAAGTGGGCCGATGTATATTTGTGGTTTTGATTAGAGTGTTACGTTGTAGTTCGGTTCCTCTTATGTATGTAGGTGGTGTGAAAGAGTTGACAGCTGCAACTGGATCTGAGTGTTCGAGAGCTATTTTGTCAATTGTGGCAGAGCTTGGAATAAAATTTGAAAATGTTGTAGGTGTGATAACTGACTCGGCCAAGTACATGACAACTTGTGTGACTTCACTGAAGTGTGTCTTCAGTGATGGTATGGTGCATGTCCAATGTTGGGCCCACAAGCTCAACATTATTGCTAGTTTGTGGAGTGCCAACCTAACTGAACTGAACATGTGTGTTGCAAATGCAAAGCATGCATTTGTCAATGCAAGAAAAAGGAAGCACAGGTACATGTCTTTCTTGAAGGACAAGTACCCTGAGGATGAAACAAAACACGTCCTGTTTCCACTTCCAATAATGACGAGGTGGACTTCATGGTATAAATCTGCCAATTATGTAGGTGAACATGTGGATGATTTGGTGGAGTTTTTGTCTGCAGAAGAAGAAGGAAGTAGTGCTATTGTGCATTTCAAAAATCTCTCTCAAGATGATGTGGCTGTAATCAAGTGCTCATCAGTTTTTCTAATTGAACATTGCATTAAAACAATTGATTCAATAGTACTGTTAGAAGGTGCAAATTATGCCTTTTCACATCAAGAGTACCCCATACTAATGGACCTTAAAAATACATTCACTCTGATTAGCAGGGGAATCCTAGGGGAAGATACTTGCACAAGCATAGCAAAATTGTCAACTCAAGTGAAGCAGCATTCACTTCGTGAAAATCTTGTTAGTGTAGGACTGAAATGTGTCACCAAGCTTTCCGATTTGATGAATCGGATTCAGGTAAAGACTTCATTCTGCACATCAGCAAACTTTTTCACCCCAGTAATGTTTCGAACAATGTTGTTGATGAAAAACTGTACAAGTCAAGTGCAAAGAAGATTCCTATTCTTTGCCAACTTTCCCAGACAAAATTTTTGGAAGGCTACTTGGCTTACCAATATCAGGTTTCACAACTTTTGGCTGAAATGCAGCCTGTTGATGTTGTCAGTGTTTTGATGAACATGCAAGTCCAACATAGTGAATTTGTTCAGCACTGTGTTCCTCCACTGTGGATCCCATCTTCAAATGCAGACAGTGAAAGGGCATTTTCAGCATACTCACACATTTTAGCAGACCGTAGAACAAATTTAAAGGCTGAAAATCTAGAAATTCTTTTCACTCGATTTTTTGGTAGTAAGGCACAGTCTGCTACTTTGTAGTGCCTGTGACTATGGTAACTGTAGTGTTACACATTTGTGTACTAACAAAACTTGCCTGCAGAGGAGAATTTCTAGTATGTACAGTGAGAGAGACTATAATTGAATTTTGATATTGAAATACTGTGTATTGTAACTTAGAATTTTTAATGGAATATCTTGAATGGTTTTACTTTGTTAAGACATGTTTAGTCTTTGTAAGGCCTGTGTTATTTAGTTTACAACTTGTTTTTTTTTTTTTTTTTTTTTTTTGCAAAATGAGACATAACTTTGATCTGTATAAAAAATACTGACATACAAAACAGGTCTTAAAACTGTACCAAAGTTCCATGTGAGAATAAGTATTTTCTTTAGATGAGTAGTACCATGGTATATGTAAAGTATTGTAATCAAAAAGTATAAAAATGTTTAATCGAATGAATCACTTGATGTTTTTACTTTTTTTCTGTTTATGTTAAGCAGATTTTCACATACAAAATTTAACAGCTATTTATAATTGTATTTTTATCTACAATATTAAATATTCGTAAACACCGCTTTCCTCATTTATATGTACCGCTATGAGGGTTTTTTTACACCGCCAATGGCATAATTTTTTCACCATTTTTTGGGGTCTCTAGTAATAACAATGAAATAATGAATAACAAAAATTAATACATTATACAATTATTATTTTAATCGCGATTCAGTTTTAAATATTCTGATACACGTTCTATTTATGAATTTTTTTAGGACCAAGTTTGGTTTGTGTAGACTACCAAAGTAAAATATGTATTATCTGAGAATACCATGATGGCCAACCAATGAATTTGTTAGCCAATCATTTTGAGCAACACAAAAAATAACTAATATTAATATAAAGAATTTTAATGGGTAAACTAGAGAAAACACCCCGTCTCTTTTAACTTCGGGCATATTAATCACTATGCTTTAGTGAGGCTTAATTTTAAAAGACGCACGACAATATTTCTTATGGCCTAAAACGATTGAAGCCAAGATGGCGCCTTTCAGTTTCCATTAAATATTTCAGGAAAGCGTTTATCTTCATTTGGGACTTCAAATAAATGTCAAGTTGGTAACTACAAAATATTGTTCCGTCGGATGTTGAATTTCGTTTTTGACCAGATTCTTACATGATCCTACAGTTAACCCAGAAATAAACATCCTCGAATACTGGAAAACTCAGTCTGCGTGTTCACCCAGGCTACATAAACTGTCCAAAAAATATTTGTGTTCACCACCTGCGACAGTGTTCTCTGAACGTTTGTGCAGCACTGCAGGAAACATATATGACCAAAAACAGAATCGTCTTGATCCAGACCGTGTCAAAATCCTTGTTTTTTTAAATAAAAATTTAAAGGGTTAAATAATTATGCATAATGTTTAATTTTTTCTTTTAACTTATAAATTAGTTTATAATTAACCCTTGAGATCTGGATTCGGATTCGAGGGGTGGATTCAAGCTACTGTTTGGGATTCGAATTTAAGATTCGGATTCTGGGAAAATGGGATTCGACCCATCACTAGTTAAAACCCTCATGCAAAACTCTCGGGCTGTGTGTGTTATGGTTATTATTTAAATGTTATCATGTGTAAGCACGCTGGTGGCATTACGGGTTCTTCTCTTTTCCAGTTGACGATGCTGTCCCTGCAGTGCTTCCGCTGGGTTCTGAAGATGGACCTCCCGTCGATGAAGGCGAACGTCGGCAAAGTAGCCGATGGCTTGTTCGGTATACTGCACAAGTATGCTGTTGCGGGACTCAGTAAGGGAGACAATTTCACCCTTGTGGTTTCCGCGTTCAAGGTTAGTGTTCTGTACGCCCAGACAATGCAGGAATGATGCTGGTACCATTTTTTGTGATGGTCGGAAAATTGAGCACATGAAACTAAAGGTGGCTCTACGGAAAACGGAGAATTAATTAGGCCAACCCATCTTTGTGAATCATGGTTTGACACACATGGTCACGTCCGATGCCATGCTTGCTTTGTCCATGAAAGTTCAATATCAGCTTGTTGGAAATACCTACAGAAAAGAAGTTGGCCTACCATGCTCAAACACAAATAAGGCGGGAGATTAGAATTCATATACATCTATACTAAACAGTTCGACTAGATAAGATTTTTATTATAGGTTATTTGTGATGCAAAAGTTTCACTGGTTGTACTGCATTCACTATTTCTTATTCACCTGTAGTCACATCGAAATAATTTCTTTTGTTTACCTTTCCCGCAGGATTACCGTATCACTATGTGAGGTAACAGAAACATATAAAAAATACAAAAAAAAAAACGAAGATTTTAAAATCATGTTTTAGGCCGGGTATTTTTAAATAACCAAAACCGGAACTGCACAAGCCTACACAACACCCATGCATAGCGTATTTAACCTAAAATAATGCGACTTTGAATATAATGCAACTCCTAACAAACATTTTGATAATGAGTTTACAAAAGAGACTTTATGGATTGGAAATTGCAATTCAAGTACATAGCATTTGAAAATTATTTAAATTATGAAATTTGTTCCATATTTACTAGACCCTTTCTGGTGCCACTTTAGTCAGTTTGAGTGATTTACATGGTCTCATGTGAAACACCTCAGTTAGAATAATTAAATGCTTTATGGTTGTAGTTCAAAAGCAGTGGCTTTTCAGGAAGCAAAGAATGTGGTGATATACAATGGTCGCCTTCCCCAGCAACCATGGAAGAGAAGCAGAAAAAAAAAAACCAGTGACACTCCATTTGCACTTCTCCATCCTGCATCAGTCATCTGTCATGCCTGTGCAGATGTTCAGGAAGCCCCGGACTGAAGTGGCATAAATGATGCAGTTTACGTGCAGAGCGTGTAGTTTTTAAACTAAGCCGTTCCCAGTGGAAATTCACAAGTTTTGCAATTATAATGTGTCCTCATCTTTTAGTTTCCACAGTTTTCGTTAGAAATCATAGCATTATATTGCATGGTACATTGCAGTGGCGTAGCCAGGATTTGTGTAATGGGGGGTGTTAAGAAGCGTGCCCCACCCCCGTATTAAAGTGGATTTTAAGGTGTGAAATAGTGCTATTTTAGCAGTTTTTCGGTACTTAAATTTAAATATTGTAACATGGTAAAATTTTTTATTTATTTTAATATGAAATTTGTTTGAGTGATGAATAAGAAATTAATTAAACATTTGGTGCTAAGGGGAGGGGGGGGGGTGGTGTTTGAACCCCTGAAACCCCCCGCTGGCTACACCCCTGGGTACATGTATACGCGCACCAATGTGCACAGACACACGCACGGTGCTCGCGCTCGTGTCCAGGCGGTGACGGTGCTGGTGAGGGACGCCCGCCACCACAGCATCAGCACGGACCAGCTGAAGGCGCTGCTGCTGTACGCGGAGCGGGACCTGCACGACCACGGCCGCCAGGCCACGGCCTTCTCCCTGCTCAAGGCCGTGCTGGCCCGCAGGCTGGTGGCCCCCGAGATGCACGCCGTCATGGGCAAGGTGGCCGCGCTCAGCGTCACCTCGGAGGCGGGCCACGTCCGCCTGCTGGCTCGACAGGTGAGACTTGCCCCGGCTCCCAGACCCTTCTGCCAAGTGTTGCGTTACTGACCGAGACGTCCAGTTCCAGAACTATTGAGTATTATGGTTTATTACGAAACAGAGAACGTTAAGGGCCCCGCCTACCTGGGCACACATACGGTGTGCAGAGCTTCAGGAAAAACAACACAATTTTTAAAACTAACTCAAGATATCCAAGCGGGGCCTATTTACTGATCGCATTTAAGTGTTCGCTGAGGGCCGAAAAGTACTTTTTAATTTCGGATTAATTTTTTAAACTGTATTTTTGAAACGTTAAAATGGCTAAAATGCATGTTTTCAGTGTAATTTTTAGGCATGAAACAATCGGTACAGATTCTTGAAAGCACTTAAGGGACTTGCATAAAACCTTTATCATAATTTCTCCGCCATATAATGTTACGGTCACCGCTGAAATTTTACAGTTATCCCGTGACGACGAGAAGACTGCGCGCCAGTTCAGAGCCTCGCGCTTAGAGGCTATACTGCGCTAGAAGCACCAGCGAGCGTCGCGCTTATCATCCCGCCTCACTAACACACATACACCCCTGACGAAGCGGGCCCCTTAAGGACGTTTTAAAATCAGCATTTCGTTTGATAAATAAACGCTCATGTGTTGCTTGTAATAAGAAAGTAAATGTTTTGTAAAGTACCTTTCATAAATATGAATCTTTCAAATTTTATGTATTTAATTAAGTGTAATTGTTATATTATGAATTGGTGGATTATCTCGCAACACAGGCTAATAAAAACATTGGAACCTCAGAGGCGACACTGAAGGCCAAACAAAGAAACGATAATGCCTCCCTGAAAACACTGTGGAGACTGTGGATCTGTAGCTTTCAATTAATTTTTAAAAAATGCAGTTTCGTCTGGGCGTGCTTCGATTTTTTTTGCTTCACAGGTCTTTTCTTTTGAGATTTAAAATTTTTACTATTTTAACTAAGGTAAAAGAAAACATAATACATCATGTTGAATTGTTACAAAAGGAAAAAAAATATATATCATTTTGATGATTGAATAATTGAATTATATTATTAACTGAATAATAATAATCATAATAAGTTAACAGTTAAGTTTATGAACTTTAAAATGTGCAGAACAATGGCCAGTTGCTGGTTAGTTTTGTTCAAAACGTGTCTAAAGAACTTATATAGAAAACTAGAATTTTTCTTACCAGAGACAACTGAACACAGACTTGATGTGAAAAATTAAATATTTTGATGAATAGTGGTTTTTTCAGAGGAGTCAAGCGGTTCAGAATGTTTATTACTACCCTATTCACGGAAACTGTGAGGGGTCATAAAACTGGGTTTTACTGTAGTTATGTGTTTGCGTTTTTTCTAAAGGTGTTCCACCAATTCCTGATGGACTATCCTCTCGGCAAGAAATTGGAACAACATCTCACGTTCTACATCTCCCAGTTGAACTACGAGCTACAACCAGGACGAGAATCCGCGTTGGACATGATGCATAATGTCATCAATACCTTCCCACTGGTACGCATTGACTCCCAATGCAAAAAGATACTTCTTGATGATGGGTAGAGGTCTGCTAATTCTCAAAAAATATTAGATACTTGTGAATAAGTTATATTTGATATTCAATACAAAATTTCTATTTGATTTTTTTTATTATTATTTTTTACCATCAGTATGCCTAAACCATGTGGATCCCATTCCTTGAAATATCTATTGAGACATTTATATTTGTTTCCTGTAAAAGTATTCAGACATTGTTTTTATATTTAACAATTTATTTGTATTATTTATTGTTTATGATTTTAAATTAATAATTATTTTTTTTGTATATAAATAGTTAGATCAACAAAACAATTTTAAAATTGAGAATTTTACTGGTTTAAGAATATATATTGCCAGAATTTTTTTTTGCTTCATTTTACACTTCTTCGTTATATTTCCATGTATATTACTCTCTTTTTTTGTCTTCTATTTTTGGATCAATTTTTCTTGGACTCCTGTGGGGAAAAAAATTACGCTATGTTAATATTTGATTAGAAATTTGATATTCGTGAATATTGTGATATTTGATTTGCGATTTTATTCCGATTAGGAAAACAGCATTTGCAGAAGCCTAATTTGTAGACACCATGCATTAAATATATTTGCTGTAAGAGCCTGGATGCAGTGTTTCGAACCGCTGTGTCAATTCCAGCCAGTCCTGACGAAGCATAGCGGTCTCTTCTTCGTCACGATCGGCGCCCGGCTGGTGAACGACGATGCCCCTGAGTGCAGGAAGATGGCGGCGCAGTGCGTAAAGTCCCTGCTGTTGCGGCTCGGCGGGAACGCCCGCAACAAGCTCTTCGACATTGTGCTTCTTTGGCTGGAGGACAAGAAGGTATGGTCACGGGCAGGGACAAGATCATGTGCTGAATTGCGATAATACTGAACTAACACTGAACAGCGTGTCAGTACACTGCAAAAGACCGAGCTGCTAGATAATACACCACAATCGCACTGAAATGCAAGTTAAGCATTTAACCAGAACTTAATTCAAATAAAAAATAATTTGTTTATAATTTGTTTGATTTTCAAGGAATGTCATTATTTCCAGACAAAAATTTTACCAAAGTGCATAGATCAGAAAAAAATATTTTTAATTTATTCTTTACCAATAGATAGAGTAAGTGTGACTCATTCACAAAAAAAATACAGTGAAAATATTTAACGTGTATCAAACCAATAAGCTTTATTTAGAAATTTGGGATTGTATTCTGCAACATAGTACAGTAGAACCCTGTTATAACGAATCTGAAGGGAGTAGTTTATATGTTCACTATAGAGGGGAAACGTTATATCTGGGAAAACTTTTATATTGGCAATACATATTCAAAAGCAAAATCTTAACTACACATAGGCCTAAGCCAAGAAAAGAACGAATGGAAATACTCAAAGCAACAGTTTTATGAGAAAGTGCAGATATTATTTTTAATGAACTATACATGTACAAACTTTCTATTACCTAATGGTTCTTGGACATCGGCGTATTATCCTTTTTTCAGGCATTTAATACTCTGTGACGTTTTCGCAGCTTGATAAAGAAGATTGTTCAGCTTGTTTAGTATTGTACTTAATGTGGATGTTGCAATTCCCAGTTCCTTTGGGAGTGAGTGGGAGTTCTTGCCACCGGGTGAAAGCCCAATTGCAGGTTAATAAGTAATAATAATAATAATATTAACACGTGCGGGACAGTGGGGTTGGAGTCTATCTTTTCAATAATGTCCAGTTATCTCGCACAGATAATGCCTTACGTTTTTTACCGCGTTTTTCACCCATTTTTATGTACGTATTTCTTATTGAAGCACATTTGCAGCTTAATAACACGAAATTCTTTTTACCGTCAAAAGTAAATAAACGAAAAATAACGAGTCTGGCACATCAAAGATCACTACGTATCATTTAGTATCACAGTTGCTAAATTTGGAACGAAATATTCTCACTTTCTATAGAAAAATTTAGTCCACAGAGTTCTATCTAGTGGTAGTCTTACGAACCTTACTCGATCAAAATGTCCGAAATGTGAACAATAAAAATGAGACGTAAAAATATTGAATTTGCTGCTATAATGTACATACGTATTTGTGTGGTGGTAATTTATGTTTAATTTTGATAACATATTAAATGTACACGCGTTCGTCCATTCTTTAATTATGCAGGGAAAAATATTTTTTATTTTCACCAAACTGATCACCATTTATGGCTACATGTAGCCTACCGAGGCCACTAGAATACGACTTGTTTATAATTTGAACAGTGGACAATCGAGTAGCGTATTCCCGAGAAAAACTTCAATGTGATCCAGAATAGACGTTTTGTGAAAAAACTTGTAATTATATGAAAATATTTGAGATAAATGTGCATTATGTCGGCAAAATTTGTTCGTGGTACACGGGAAAACGTATCAACATTGACAAAAGTTGTGCGCTATATCCAATAAATTAATACATAACCTCACATCATTTTGCCGGGACTGAGACGGAAATTCACAATAAACGGGAATTCATTATAGGCGGGTTCACTATAAACGGGTTCTACTGTACGTACATGATTTTTGTATGTACCAAATAATCTGTGATTATAATAAAAAATTCTCTTTTTTTTATCCATATAAACAGTAGGATTAACAGCACAATTTTTGAACCTAAAATAATTTTTTTTTTTTTTTTTTTTACTGATTTAAGAAAATATATTGCCAGACTTTTATTTTCTTACATTTCACACAACTGTATTATCGTTTCATACTTTGTGTGTGTATTTTTTTTTTCTTTTTTTCCTTCATATTATTGATTTTTATCAGTTTTGCTTGGGCTCTAGTGAGGTGTATAAAAAAAATAAGTTTTGCTATATTATATGTTTAGAGTCAATTAGAAGAATGTTTAATATTTGTGAAGAAGCAGGATTCACAGAAGGGGGGCTATCTACAAAACAAGAATGCTGTTGTAAAGCATGACATTACATAATTGAGAGATTTGTGGTCTCAGTTATAAAACTTAAATAGTTTCATTTGAATTTTGGTGAACGAAAAGTTTAAAACCTTAATTTAAGTATCATATTCACCCAGGAATTAATACAACTCTGAATATAATGTGACCCCAACCTTTTTTATAATGAGTTTATGAAACAGACTTTAAGGATTGTAAATCACAATTCAATTACATAGCACTTGAAAATTATTTAAATTATATATTATAAATATTATTACTTATTTACTAGACCCTTTCACTTTTGTTAGTAGAGTTTGAAACACCAAGAAGCATTTAGAAAAGAAAAAAAATTCTGTTTTATGACTGTAGTTCAGAAGTGGAGACTTGTCAGAAAGCGAAGAATATGGTGATGGTGGGTGATCGCCTGTGAGGGTTAAAGCGTAGAGGGTGTGCCTTTCGCAGCAGCCACAGCGAAGAAAAGCAGAAAGAACCCAGAGACAAATTCCATTTGCACCCTCACCTTCATCCTGCATCTCTCATCCGTCACACCCTTGTAGAGGTTCAGGAATCTCCGGACTAAAGTAGGATAAGTGATGCAGTTTACAAGAAGATCCTACAGTTTTTCAACTACTAAGTGGAGGTGCAGGAGGTGGTAATTAACAGGAGTCTAAAGTGGCATAAGTGACACATTTAAGAGGCAGATCCTGTAGTTTTTCAACCAAGCTGTTCCCAGTGACAAGATAAAAGTTTGTGATTATAATGCGACCCACATTTTCATTTTCCATAGTTTTGGTAAAAATCGTAGCATTTTATTAGGATAAATGGACGTAGTTATGCAAAAAGGAACCAACCCACATGAAACCTATTCTGAGTATTTTGAAGTTAAAGTTAATTATAAATTGTAATTCTCGTATTGATAACATAATGTGGGTATAATTTTAATGGTCTAGTATAAATACTGATATAATAATAGCAACGACGGTACGATCAACCTTGTACTATTTTAATTTATTTTCAAATAAAATATAAAAAAATTTGTGGGTTGGTTCCTTTTTGCATAACTACGTCCAAATAGGGTATTTATGCAAACATAATTTGACGCTCCAAAATAAAATAATAAGATAGGACTGAGGCTGGCCTACAGAAGATGTGACGTGTGCGCTCCAGGTGGGGCACCGTCAGCTGGGGGCCCAGCTGCTCGGGGTGTTCGCGGAGGCGGAGAAGGAAGCCCTGGAGGGCCGCCTGGCGGGCGTCGTGCCTGCCCTGCTGGACCAGTTCGGGCGGGCGCCGCCTGGCGCGCCGGGTCGGTTCGTCCGGGCGGCCGGCGTGCCCACGGCCGAGGGCGACGAGGACGAGCGCTCCAGGGACCATCTGCTGTTCCAGGCCCTCAGGACCTTCACCAAGATCTGCGAGCACTGCCCCGCCTTCCTGAAGCGGCCGGAGTGGACGGAGCACGTCTGTCAGCTGGCCGGTGAGCGGGCAGAGCTTCCTAAGCACTTGGTCCAATCTTTGAATATATATACAGTATAGAAGTCGCCAGCCCAGGTTAAAATCTCTAATACGGTTTGAGGTAGTTGGTTAATTCACCGCCGCACTCGCCACACATCTCTAGGGCATCGACTTGTGGTGGTCCCTAGCGGACAAGTGTCGAACTCTTCAAACACTCCTTCCCCTCCCTCCCTCAAACATGCGTTGTCCTCCACCTACCCTCTACCCCACCTCTCATCCCTACAGTTTTGTGACGCACAAACTCCCTTTGAACGACACTTGAGCTGCAGTGAATGTTGGGTGTGGGGTGCGGGGGAATGACAGCGGGCGATAGTGCTGCGCTCTAACGTGTAAATAACAACTAAGACGATACAGGATGTTACAGCAGCGCCCTGCAGCGGTGAAGTTCCCAAGCTGCTCATCATGCGCTCCTGAAAAACGTAGAGTAAATCCTATCCACTCGCGACTTCTATACAGTATATATATTCAAAGGTTCAATCAAATATTTCTAATTTTCGGATTCTGTTTTGGAAATAAATTTTTTCCACTCTGTACACTACTCCATTAAGGTATCATTTTACTATATTTTGCATAAAATTTTCTTTGAGTTCTTGCCAAGTCCCAAAATAAAGTTTCATTATGTGTTTAAACACGTTAAAGAAAAAACTGTTCAGTGTTCATGATTAATTTTATCTTTGATTTGAATTTAAAAATACAGGTTTTTGCAGAAGCCAAATATATCGATTCATGATTTGGCACTTAGCACGACCTTCTCGCTGCACGTGTGTTTGTGTTCTTGCTTGGCGGGCGGGCAGACAGCGCCCAGTCGTTCCTGGGCCACCCGCACGAGTGGGTGCGTCTGGCGGCCGCCCAGGCGCTGGGGCACGTGTTCGGGTCCTTGGACCCCGCGGCGGTGGCGGCGCGGCCCCCCGCCGGCGGCCTGGCGGGGCAGACCAGGGGTCGGCTGCGCGGCCTCGTGCTGGACCTGTGCGCCGTGCTCCAGTGGGAGAGCTCGGCCCCGGAGCTCTGCGACCAGGTTCCTTCTCATTGCTAAACACTCCCTTCTTTATTATGCAGTGAAAGGTCTTTTATCCAGTCTGTCTGCGACTACGGCCACGCCAGACTTGCGGTTTTTCCAAATCACCAAACGTCAATATAATAGTTTTTTTCAGGAATACCAAAGAAAAATCAATTTACAGTATAACAGTATTTAAAACAAATTGTAATTAAAAGTTCTATAGAAATTAAAAAAAATAATATGAGTTAGTATTTTAGTACTCGCCGGAGATGTGTGACATCTAACCTCTGTAACGAGCAAATTCATGTGTTCTCATTTTGCAAATACAAAACTCGCACACAAAATTTAACATGGAATTCATTAAATTAATGCCGAGCGTGAAAAATATATGCGTAGTTTCCTCATTCGTCACTAGAATTGGTTGCTGAAGCAGCTAATTAGTCTACTTAATAATTTTATTAGCTGACAAAAAAATTTTTTTGATAAATACTAAACCCCATTTAATTTTATACAGTTTACCTTTAGCTTCGTGAACTTAAGTTCGCACTATCCACCACAGGTGGCAGCACCTTGGTTAAACATTTTGGTTCCCTGCAACTTCTGTTCCATTCACAAGTTTACTCCTACCAAATGCTGTATACAGAGAGCTAAGATGTTACACATCATAAATAGTAATGAGCTTTGGTGTTGCTGGCTGTTATTTTATATGTGTGTGTGCATGTGTGCGTGTGTGTGTGTGTATATATATAAATCATGGAATGTGTACCTATGAAATATAAAAGGAAAACCACTAAAAAATGGAAGAACTGTACTGAAATCAAAACTGAAAGTTATGATAAACTCTGAGATAACTAAAATGACCAGGAATTTCAGTTTTGACGACCTAATGGCGAAAGGTCGACAGCCGTAATCCAATCGAAAAAATCTGAATTTAAGCTGCTCGATGGAATCTGCTGAACCAAAGAATTTTGGATCAAAGATCTTTTACTTTTCTTCTGAATCAGCTGTGTACCGTCAAGAAAGTCACTTAAGTCTTGACTGATTCAAGGTTTAATAGTTAAATATTTAAAATTAAAAGTGAAATATTTAAAATATGGGTCTAAGTTAAGTTCTGTAATCAATCTCGCACTTAGCTAGAACATAATGCACCCACTGTTGCCATAAATAATATTGGCACTACCGAGTTTGCTAACATTAAAATTCTTATTTTGTATACTGTCAATAATCATCAGGTTCACTATGCAGTCAAACTTTGTTTTTACATCTTTCATGGGACCAGGAAAAAAAATATGTAAAACCAGGAAAACGTAGAAAGAGAGAAGTGTTGAATAAAAATTTTACTGTCTCACCGTCCTGGAAACAATAAGAAAATACGTATACACCACACTAAAGAAAATGTCAGACGTGCTTACGTTTTTATATAATAATTAACTAGAACGTCATTATCTCACATGGTGAAAACAATAAATCTATTTAATCTGGCAATTCTTCACAATTGTTCAAAGTTAAACGTTAAATTTTGGGTTCTTAAGTAAAAGATACGAATGTTGATGCATCTCAATATGCCTTTTGTTATAGTGAGATTTTTCTTACACAATTATTTTTTGGACTTTGTTTTTTATCACAGTTTAAAATTTATTTATTTTCAGATTTTTATCGGTAATATTTCTATTAAATGAACACGACTACTTTCAAAACTATTGTTTACATTTGGAACATTTCATTGTAATGTTTGAAAATTCAGGGCTGCCAACAGTCTTTCCAAAATATTTGTAATGTGGTAAAACTAACATCGCCAAAAATGCACGAAGATGCCATATTTACAGGAATTTTGTAAGTTACTTTCTAATGTATTTTAATAACGGCACAGTAATCTACTGTTTGTTTATGTAAAACACACATTTAAAACTTTATTATCATGAATAATACATTTAAGTTAAAAAGTTAGTGATATCAAACGGAACTTGATTTTCACTTTCATGTCACCAAAGTTTTTGTTCATGACGGTGTGTATGGTTTACTATGACACGTGGCATAAAAAAATGTAAGTTGTTTACTATGGCTAACGAAGCTGCAGTGACTATTTGCTCAAACAGTAATGTATAATAATAATAATCATAACATTATTCACTTTCAACTTTTATTGTTCCATTTAAACTTTTCTGGTGGTTTGCTATTAAATCTGTTGCTGTGTAAACGTAAATTGTGAGACATTTTTTCTCAAAAACCGGGAAAGTAATGCATTAATACTATAGGGAAAAGGATGGTGCAAGTAAAAAAAAAAAGTACATTAATCACAGGAATTCTTAAATTCCAGGTACGTAAAAATGAGTTTCTACTCTATTTATAATTTTACTATTTGTTGATTCTTCCAAGACCATACAATAGTGCCTTTTGATAGTATTGTTCCAGTTTTATAGGTACTCTCTGAAAGATAAAAATATCAATTCTATACACCAATTATTATCCCACAGGAGAAACTATTTGTAGCAGTTGATCACTATTAATAATAATAAGTAGAGTCAAGATTTTGTGGTGTTATTTTAAGACATATTTCGGTGTAAAGAAATAAAGATTTCGGTGTTATATGGTTTTATTTTTTTGCTCAAAATACCCACGGCAAAATTTTCTTGCTTTTCTGTACGACATGCAAATTTATTAAAACAAATATTAATAAACACTAAAACCTCATGATCCAATTACAATTAAGTTCATTTGCAAATTCATAAACTCAAACTTTTAAATAACTACTAAAAATTTCACGACTTAATTACAATCACATACACTACAAAATTACACAATTAAGCACTTCCAAAGTTACTATTAAGACGGTTTTATTGAAATGCTATCATAGTTAAATTTTCCGCATTTTCTGGAGTGAGACGTTGTCTTCTGTCACTAACTACCAGTGAGTACCTGGAAAATGAACGTTCTGCATTAACATTTGATGTTGGGAACCAGATTGCCCTTAAACTGGCTTGAGCAAATTCACTGTAGTCCCCTTTAAGGGAGCAAAGTACCTTTGCAACATCAATTTGGCTTGTTTCTGGCAATGAAAGTTCATCCTCAATTATTTTTTTGAAAGCAACATAGCCATGTATGAATGTATCAATGGGAAGATGGGAAACAGAAGGCAAGTTATGCAGAGACTTCTGTAGGTTTGCATCTTCTATGCTAACCCTACTCACATTTCTTGGGTTGAACAGCAAATTAATGGCATTAAAGACTCTTAGACAAGGATGTCGTTTAACAGATGAGTTTTGCCTCAAACGCTTATGTTTCTCACTCGCGACATGTTTCACAAGTGTATCGCGTCTCTCGTAGTCTAGCCTGCAGTTACAGAATTTGCACATTAAAATTTTATCACTGATATAAAATCCTTCGCTGGAAAATTCTTTCGATCGGTCACTGGCAGAAACCTTCGTTTTAGGCATTATCAAAAAATTTTTAATCACATAGGAAGAATTTAACCACTCAATACGCAAAAACTTGCCGTGCTGGAAAGATCAAAACAATGGAGAATAGATGCGAATACAAACGCATACCGAATACCAACATATGTACGTGAAAATTAATACAGACATAAACATGTACTATTTATTATTTACAATCGTTACGTTAAGCAGGGTTAATTTAATTTTCGTAGCCTACGTACTTCATTTTAAATAAACAGTAAAAGCAATGCGCTTTAGTGTGTAATATTTTAATGATTAGAAACGTAATCTTAGAAAAACATATTTTGGACGTTTGTTATTTTTGTATTTACAGAAAGTGAACGGCGGCCATTGTATCATAGTTATCAACATCTTAAATTATTATGGTACACAAGATTACTGTTTAAAGAAAATATTACGTTAATTCCGAGACTTTATTTTAAAATCTATAATGAATCACCGTCGCATATAATATATATGGCTGCTAGTTACTGTAAGAAATATTTGATTGTGCTGAAGATGTGAATTGTCCTTACAGAATAGAAAAAAAAAACGTAAATAATCAGGATAGACGAACTTTCGTGACATATCGCGGATTTCGCACAATTTCGTTTTATTTCGTGTTTTCAAGCGGTTTTCGGTGTTATTTCGTTTTATCGCGCATTACCATATAATCGTGGCTCTAATAATAAGGCATTCCATTAATTATGTGCTATGGTCAAACAGAACAAAAATTTTAATATCAAAAGATAGAGAAAATAATTTGATGAGAGAAAGGTTGAAATAATCATGAAATGTGCCGAGCATTTGCCATGTGATAAGCAACGCCACTCCAACGTTGGTCAGGTCATCAAGAACCTGGTCTTCTTGGGTCGTGTGCTGATGGAGTTGCCCGAGAACCACGAGAAGGACGACCCGGGGGAAGCGGAGGAGAACGAAGCGGCAGACGAGGAAGATGAGACTAAGAACGACTCAAAGGTTTCTCTTCCGTGGATGATCCGACAGATGAGGCGCATCGTCAACAAGGAAATCATTCACAACCCAAAATCCGAAGTGCTGGTATGTTTTTTCATATATTAGTAAAGTTGCTGTCACAATGATATGTCGCATCTGCCCGTCCGTAATCTGTCTATCCGCTATCCGTTTGTCCATCAAGATGAGCGATTCACAATGATCCATACGTCCTTCATAATATTTTTATACTTGGTTGCTGCCAACAACTAATAACGCTTATATTAATGAGGAAATTTCTTTTTTAAATTTTTACCATTTTGATGATCATGTACACTGAACACTGATAAATGATTAAACAAGCTCTAAAATATTTATCTAATATATTTGAATGATTTACCTTGCTTTATTATTTACTTTTGTGTCTTAAGATAATTTTTCATTGAAATATCAAACTCAGGACGAGTTCATTGAGGTTGTAATTTTTATCCGTCTGTATGCCGAAAATTAAAGCTTGGCAAGGTTTTGACGGACAGACAAAATTTTTCGGGCCATCCAATTAGCTGAATGTCACGTCATTGATGGATGGATGGATGAAACCAATCGTTGTGAGTCCAGCTTTAGTTTCTGTGTAATTTTACATAACCCAAATTAATTTTTATGCTAAAAAAAATTGTGTTCACAAATTGCTGGTCAGTTGTCACATAATAATCATTTGGTACTTAATATAGTTATTTACTAACACTACTAACAAATCTCGGATGCATAGCAAAATTTAAACAATATTATTTCAATCGTGAACCAATTTCACACCAGATGCATACACCAGATGCATGCATTGCCTGCTATGTAGGCCTGTGCAAAGTTTCGGCTAAGCGAATGAATCTAAGGTCTTTTTAATATAAGATTTGACTTCGCCACGAAATTTACCTTTTTATTTGAACATTTGAAGCTTCGGATGTGATGCAGAGATTCTGCATCTGATGTAAAGCTTCACATTTTTTGAAAAACTTTAAAAATAATGAAGCTTAAGATTCGCTCATGAAATTTTTTTTGTGTTGTACGTATATGTTTTGCTTGAATAAAAGTTTTACTTAAAACAATGAAAAGGTGACTTTGGTCGCTTTTGTGAATGCTTAATATTAATATTACACATGGTTATTTTATAATGTTTATTGAATTATGTTATACGTAGAGCCCAGTTGGTTAAGCACTTAATCAGTTCCAACATTACAAATGTTAAATGAGTAGTATTTTTGCTTCAGTTCTATATTTCATCAAATAGTCTACCTAATACAGCTTCGTCAAGAACAATATTCGCAGGTCGATACGACTTCGGAAATAATTTAAACATTTGATTTGATATTCGCCTTGTATCAACAAACTAGTATCGGCATATGTGTACTGCTGCGTACTAGTTTTGAATATATATACTGTATAGAAGTCGCCAGCCCAGGTTAAAATTTCTAATAGGGTTTGAGGTAGGTCACCGCCGCAATCGCCACCATCTCTAGGGCATCGACTTGTGGTGGTCCCTAACGAACAAGTGTCAAACTCTTCAAACACCCATTCCCCCTCCCGTTGAACGACCATGTGCTGCAGTGAATGATAGGTGGGGGGTGCGGGGGAATGACAGCGGGCGACAGTGCTGCGCTCTAACGTGCAAATAACAACCTAAGACGATACAGGGCGTTACGGCAGCGCACTGCAGCGGTGAAGTTCCCAAGCTGCTCATCATACGCCCCTGAGAAACGTAGAGTAAATCCTATCCACTCGCGACCTCTATACAGTATATATATTCAAAGGTTCTATATTTTATCAAATAGTGTACCTAATACAGCTTCGTCAAGAACAATATTCGCAAGTCGATACGACTTCGCAAATAATTAAAACATTTGATTTGATATTCGCTTTGCATCAAAACACTAGTATCGGCATATGCGTACTGCTACGTACTCAGGCGGTGTCGGGTGGACATGACAGAGGTGAGCGGTGTGTGTGTGTGTGTGTGTGTGTGCGGGACAGCGGACCTCGGCGTTCAAGTGGCTGGGGGCCATGGCGGTGGCCCTCGACCGGGACCGCCTGCGGGCCCTGCTGCCCCTGCTGCTGCCCCCGCTGGTGCGGGAGCTGTCCGGCGAGGACGACGACGCCCGCCCGCGGCTGCGCCGGCTCGCCCGGGAGGTGGCCGGCGTGGCCAGGCAGCGCGCCGGCTCCGAGCAGTACGCGCTCCACGCGGCGCGGCTCCAGCGCCGGCTGGCCGCCCGCAGGCTCGAGAAGAAGAAGGCGCGCGTGCAGTTGGTAGGTTTCGCCTCTTCCGTGTCGTGCCATGGGCGTCGCAAGGATATATATTTTTTGGGGGGGACACTTCAATTGATTAAGTTGTTGAGGAATATCCATCCCCTGGGGAAAAAAAAAAAAAAAAAAGCGGGGGGTCCGGGGGTCCTCCCCCAGGAAAATTTGGGGGGTTTGAAGGTGCAAAAAGGTGGTTTTTAGGCATTTTTCTTTTTCCTAAATATTCTAATTATAGTTGGCCGCAATAAATAATTTTTTTTAAATATTTTCAGAGAACAAATTTTTAAAAACACAGTTAACATATCTGTATTCGGTATCGGACCAGATTTTGATTTTACACGAAGATCGAATTAAAAAAGTGCTCACATTACCACGATTGGACTGAATGCACCATGCGCAACATATGGGTATATCACAGAAATCATATTTTTGATATAACTACGAAACTAAATATTTAATTGGAGGGGACGAAATTGAAGACTTTTTTATTGGGGGGGGGGGGGGGGGGTGTTTGCGACGCCCATGGTCGTGCATACTTCACACGCAAGTTGTGGCATCCGTCAAACTTTGTGCCGAGGTGCCCACATTCTGGTAAGTCAGGAAAGTTGCAATTGGTCAGGAGAAATTTCATGAACTTTACTTGAAATCAGGGAAATTTTTCCCAATGATATTAATTTGAGGGGAAAATGTTATGCTCCAGTCGGTCTTTTACCAATTATTCAAAGTATTTTTTCCAAGATGGTAGTTTTGGACATTGGAAACTGGATTGTCTTTATTTCTTTCAGAAAATAAACTAGGTCAATTATTTCTTTCTTTCTTTTTTTTTTTTGTTTTGTCAAGGAAATTTGTAATTATGGTAAGACAGGGAAATCTTATATATTTGTGTGGATACCCAGTTGTTTTTTTTACTATGGCTATTTTAGCATACCAAATTTATTCCTGGGTAGTTTCATTATGATAAAGTGTCATTAGGCCATTCAAATATGTTGGGTATGTACTGTAATGTGTACAAAAGTTCCTACATACATACCTACTGGTTTAGGTTGCTACACGTGGGTCTGGAATCTTTGTGTCTCATTTCCGTTCATCGACTTCTGTTTTCATTATCACAAAATTACTCCTACGAAATGCCATATACCCAGAGCTAAGATGTTTACACATCAGAAAACAATAACTTCGAAAAATAGTTGAAAGTGTAAATTAGCTATAAAATAGCATTTATAGCAAGATGCTAATTTTTCCAGCCCCTACCTATAGGCACTCGTACAAAATAAAATTTGTATTGAGGGCATAATCTACATTAAGCATTGTTTATGAGACTCTTTATAAGCAGTGAAGCACATCATGTAATTTTCCTTACGCCTTGGCAAAAATTCTGTATTGGGGTGGTGGGAGGAAATTAATAATCTTTCCCTGCTTCTTCCCTTCTCTTCTCAGGTTCCATCACCACTGCACATGGTCACAATTGTAAAACATTTTTTAAATAATTATTTTTTACTTTCCAGGTAATCACAGATCCAGAGAAAGCTGCCAAACGGAAGATACAGAAACAGTTGAAGAAGAAACACGACAAGAAAATAAAAATGGAGATTCTGAAAGGCCGTAAACCAGGCAAAAGAAAGCTTACGCGATCACTCGACATTGACGAAACATGATTTTTCATATTTCATTTGTAAAAATGTAAATAATTTTTATCAATAAATTTACAATTTAAAAGATGAAGTGGAGTTATGTTAATTTATTAGCCTGACAATATCATAATCCTCATAAAGTTTTTGCTCATCTTTAAGTTATAACTACTAATAAAATTATTCAGCAAATTTATAGGTACTGAAGTCTGGGTTGGAGGGCTTGATTTACTTTGATACTAGAACTACTGTATGGACGCCACCGTATGAAAGGACATACAGACCCGGTGGAGACTTCTACTGTGTTCTGATAGGTGCTTTCAATACGTGTCCGGCTCTTGTGGAGACGTTTTGAACATCTCCAAGAAATCTTATATGGCTCTCATGCTGGTCAAGAAAACTTAGATGGCTCTGTCATTGGTCCAGGGAACTCACACAGCAGCCTCACTGGTCCAGAAATCTTAGATTGTTCTCTCACTGGTTCAGGGACTTCATGCAGCCGTCTCTCTGGTCTTAGGAAATCAGATGGTCATATAGCTGATACAGGAACCTTAACGATCCTCTTTCTGGTCAAGAAATCTCAGGTGACCATCTCACTGGTCCAGAGACATAAGTTTGCCCTCTTACTTGTCGAGGGATCTCAGATGGCTATTTCGCTGATCCAGGGACTTTAGACTGCCCTTCCGCTGGTCCAGGGATTTCAGACAGCCCTCTCGCTGGTCCAAGGACTTAAAACGACCCTCTCGCTGGACAAGGAGCCTTAGATGGTCGTCTCACTTGTCCAGGGCCATCAGATGGCCCTCTTGGTGGTATAGGGACTGCAGACAGTCATTTTGCTGGTCCAGAAAAATCATATATGCTTTCGCTGGTCCAGGGAACTAAGATGGTCCTCTATCCGGTCCAGAGAATGCTTATAGCCATTTATCGCTGGTCCAGCATCCTCAGATAAACATCATGCTGCTCCAGGGATCTCATATGGACCTTTCGCTGGCTCAGTAAACACACAGCTGTCTCACTCGTTCAGGGATCTCGGACGACTGACTCGGTGATTCAAAAATTACAAATAGCTCTATCGCTGGTACAGGGACCTCCGATGGGCGTCCCACTGGTCCAGAGACCTTAGCACGTCCCTCTTGCTGATATAGGTACCTACGATGTCGATCTTACTTGTCAAGGGACCTTAGACAGTTGTTATACTTGTCTAGGGAATTCAGCACTGCCATTTTGCTGGTATAGATACCACAGACAATCCTCAGCTTTGTCTAAGGACTTTAAATGACCATCTCGCTTACTCAGGGAGCTCATATAACTGCCTCGCTTTTCCAGATATCTCAAAAGGCCCTTAGGAAGGATCTTAGACTGTCAACCCTCTGGTCTATGGACCTCAGCACAGCCCTCTCACAGGATGACAACAAATACCCGTATTGCTTATCAAGGGTCTTCAGATGGTTGTCTCACATGTCCAGGCAGTGTTTCTTTCAGGCACTTCTCCGGGGGGGCTTTGCCCCCCCCGGAGTTCTCCCAGAGCCCCCCCCCCCCCCCCGGGGAATATTCAAAAAATAAAATTGGAATCCATTTTAATGTTACTTGTTAAGGAAAGAAATTCGTTACAGTCACAATCTTCATGTAAAATGATTAAAAACTGGTTCATGGCCATGTCTATTATGCAGTCCCTCTTTCAGTATGTTAAGTTTTTATAAATGATTGCAATAGGTTTGCCAGGCATCCTTTGTTATAGATGCAGTTAGCAGAGTCCAGCATGTGTGTCTCAAGTGCTCGCCCCCACGGTATTATGTTCCCGAACGCACCTCTTTATCTTTGCCCTTTAACTCACACATGTATGGTGGGAATACAATGACATGTTAATTTTTTTAAGTACTGTGAACTAGTTCCGTCACCAGACATTTCAGTATTTTTTTCATCGAACTCTACACATCCGCGTTTTAGCCATGCATTAATTGTCACATTACTCATGACTACGGAAGATGTGCGGAAAGTTTGGGATAACCTATTCGAATAGCAATTTTTTTAAATTCCTTTGCTTTGTGAAATGGAATCGAAAGGCATTTTCGCATGCTTCTTGATCACAGCTTTATATTACTTTAATAGTTATTTCTTTCTTTCTTGTGAATCACCTTATTACGTTTCCACCGCTTATCATTCGGATCGGCTCGGCCCGGACCAGACGGCAGTAATATGAACCCATGTTATCAAATGAAAGGCCGCGCGCTTTATCGGGTCGGCTCGACTTGTCTCGGCATTCTGCTATCGTACGGGGAAAAAAATCGTTTCGGCATCGGACCTGGTTATCTTTTGGAGAAACTCGTTCGAAGGTAACAATGTACAGAGATGTGGATGCATAAGCATTTCTTTATCTTTCGATTTTCCACGGGGGCCAGAAGAGGGATTCTTTCACAAGTTCTTAACATTCTTTTTCCAGTAGACGCGGGTCATTTCCTCCCTGTGCGTCGTGCGTGTGCGTTGAGCTGGTGGTGCGTCAGACGGCTGTTGGTAACGGCAGACCTCGACGTGTAGGCTACTCATTGTTGGCGTGCTAGTGTAGTTTTCGTTTACAAGTGTGTAGTGCATATGGCTTTCTGCGTACTTTTCTGTAAACCTGTAAGTATATAAACACAATAATTAACCAATCCAATGTAAAAATATGGCCGCAACAAAAACTTTTGGATACTAATTAAATTATTCTGTTATAAATCATCGCTTTAACGTTTTGAGTATCATCTTAACATTATCAAGTAATTTCTTTATAATGCATGTTAGTAAACTGTATGTAAAGTACTTAATGAATTCTGATGCCAAGAAACCTAGAAGTAGGTCAGTAGGTGGTTCACGGTTACGATGGACTAAGCCCAGGTTACGTATTTATAAAATAACATTTGGCACAGTGAAACAAATGTATTGTTAGGAGTTTAGAATTTTAAAACATTCAGTTTGGCATTGCACAAGTACTACCATCTTGGGCTTGGTCAAACAAAAGTGTTTCGCGCAATTATAAATTGCCGGAATTAAAATGATGACTATTAATGCCCCTGATTACAACCAAATCGTTTAACAATAGATAGTGATAGTATGAATTATGTTTTTTTATATGTGCTGTTCATATTTAGTGTTTTTAGGTAGTACATGGTGATATTTTGACAGCCTAAAAGAGCGTTTTATTTTTTTTTTGTAGAAAAGTGTTTTCTCTCTTTTAGCTACTTCTTAAGTTTTGTCACCCCCAAAATTTTGCCACCCTGCTCATTTATCCACTTCTTTCTGAAAAGTAAAAATCAGTCAAAATGTGTGTGGATGCTGTGCGTGTTAGATTGATATTCTTCACATAATGCTGTTTTAATTAATAGTTTATACTGCCAGTCAGTACCAGACTATCTCCATTAAGAGTTACCTCTTTTGTTTTAGTGACTTTGACATGAAAAGAACAATAGACTCCTATTTTAATGTCGCAGCAGGGCCCAGTCAAAAACCGCGAACTGAAGCAGGCCCATCACCATCAGTCCAGCTGACTGAACAGAAATGCTTTGAAAATGAAAGTGCAGAATTATCCAGTCCGCATCCAGCGAAATCATCCGAAAAAGTAGAACGTCACTACAACAAAAATTGGGAACAGAAATACAGTTGGCTGATCTACAATGAAGAAAAAGGAGGTGCATTTTGTAAACTATGTGAAAACTTCATGAAAAATGATGCAAAGGTTCTGCAAAAAACAGGTGGAGTGTTTATTACTACTCCATTTACATCTTTCAGAAAAGCTTTAGGAAAGAATGGAAACTTAGAGAAGCATGAACATTCTGCAGCTCACTCAATAAATGTAGAAATGGAGAACCTCAGAAGACATGCTACGAGGAAACCTATTCATACTCAAATGATTCAACAGAGTGAAAATGAAAGAGACATAAATAGAAAAGGCTTAAAAACTCTCTTGCGCGGCTTGTACTTTTTAGTAAAGAAAGAAATAGCTCACACTACTACATATAACAGCTTGATTGAAGGTCTTCTCGACAAACTGAATAAAGATTTTAGTAAATGGAGAAATTCTCTAAGTGACAGATCGAATTATAGCAGCAAGGACACCGCCTGCGAGCTTTTGGTCTGTATGGGCGAAATTTTGAGAGAAGAATTAAAGGCAACATTAAAACACAAGAAATTCTCTGTTCTAGCTGATGAAAGTACTTCACTACGAAATGAAATGGAGCTCAGCATTATGTTTAGAGTTGTGGAAGATAAAGTACCAGTGGAAAAGTTCTTAGCAATAGTCAAAATCCCAAATGGAAAGGCAGAAACTATTGCAGATGCAATTGACAAGGAACTTGCTGCTCTTGATTTAAATTATGAAAATATTATTGCCTTTGGATTTGATGGTGCTTCTAATATGGCTGGAAACATTGGAGGTGTAAGAAGGAAGCTTTCAGAGAAGGCGAACAAGGAAGTTATTTACATACACATCTTGTCCCTGGCAGCAGCTTCCTGCAGGAATAAAAATCAGAAAGTCAAAAGGTTTTTCCATGTTTTGAAATACATTTATAAGCTGTTTAGTAAGTCACCAAAAAAAAGAAAACATTTTGCATGAAATTCAAGCAGTAGTAAATGATCCAGTTCTCAAGATTCCAGAATGTATTGAAGTGAGATGGTTGTCCCACTACAAGGTAGTGAATACTGTCTTAAGATGCTTGAAGTCTATTTTGATGGCTTGTGAGCACATTCATAAAGAAGGAGCAGACCTCGCGTCATTAGCTGGGGGAATTTTGCTGGAAATCAGAAATGAGAGTTTTCTCATAACTTGTCATGTGATGAATGAACTCCTCAGTGCACTCTCTTACCTGAGTAATGCTTTGCAGAGAAAGGATTTGAGTTTGACCAAAGTCATTCCTCTAATTACTACAACAAAACTTCACTTACGAGATATTGCAGACCAGTGTGGAGACATCAACAGCGACTTGCAAAAAAATGTCCGAAGCGAAATAACAGAGAAGTTTGGATCTGAGGTGTGCCTAGTTGCTGATGAAGATTAAAAAAAAAACATTCAAGGGTATGAAAGAATACAGTGAAAGTGTCCTCCAAGAAATTGAAGACAGGTTCAACGACAAATCGATAGATATCCTGGTATTTTCAAGCCACTTTGACACATTTAAATCATTATTAGAATTAAAAGACAATGATGCAAGTAAGTTTTGCGCACACTTTCCTATGCTCGATGTCGAAGGTGTACTTGCAGACTTGAAATCCTTCCAATTTTTTATACGATCCATGATTCATAGCGGGCAATTCAAATTGGACGAGAGTCCAGTGATAAAACTCCTTGAGGCTGATGTAGGCTACTGCGAGTTAAAAAACTTTGCGAAATTATTCTTACCATTCCTGTGACTACAGCTTCGGTGGAAAGATCTTTCAGTACAATGAACAGAATTTTGAATAAGACAAGATCTAGAATGCTACCGGGAACCCTATTTCATTGCATGATGATAAGTATCGAGGCTCCTGAGATTCCGACTGAGGAGTTTCTTGAAAAAACAGTTGATTTGTATGCAAGGAAAAAAGGTCGTCGGATACGATTTCTGTAAAAAAACAATCAAAGTAGGCTTTAGCATTTAAATATTTAGTTTGTTTATTAACGTTCATTATTTTGTAATATGGTAATTTTTTTACATGAAATTGAAGTTTAAAGGTCTAATAATAATTGCTTGACCTAACAGACAAAATTTTTCTTCTCATTCCTTCCCCATCTCTCTCCCCCCCCCCCCCCCCCCCCCTGAAACTTTTAACTGCCCCCCCCCGGGGGAAAATGTCTAAAAGAAAGCCTGTGTCCAGGGAGTTCAGCATGGCAATTTTGCTGTACCAGGGAACATAGTTGGCCTTCTCGCTGGTCTAGGGTCTGTAGAACGGCCATTTCGCTAATTTGGGAACTTCAGAACGGTTGTGTTGT
Source organism: Bacillus rossius redtenbacheri (assembly GCF_032445375.1). NCBI lineage: Eukaryota > Metazoa > Arthropoda > Insecta > Phasmatodea > Bacillidae > Bacillus > Bacillus rossius. The sequence goes on from NW_026962013.1 coordinate 12,944,394, forward strand.
TTGTTAATAGATCTCTGATGGCCGTTTGCTGGTCAATAAACTTAGTCGGTCGTCTAGCTGAACCAGAGAACTCAGCATTGCCTTCTCACTGGTCCACAAATCTCAGAGAGTGGACTCACTGGTTCAGAAACCTTAGCACGATCCTCTTGCTGGCCCAAGGACACCAATATGGCAGTCTCGCTGGGCCATAGATTTCAGATGGTAGACTCACTGATCATGGAACATTAGCACGGAACTCTTGCTGGTCCATGGACGTTAGACGGCCATCTCTCTTGTCCAGGGACCTTAAGCACAGCCCTCTTGCTGGTCCCGGGACCTCAAATGGTTATCTCGCTGCTCCAGGGATATCAAACGGCCATCGCACTGGCCATAGGACCTCAGCATAGGCCTATTGCTGGTCCACGGTTCTCAGACAACCATCTCACTGGTAATCAGCATGGCCCTCTAGCCTATCTGGGGACTTACTACAGCCTTTTAGATTACCCAAGGACCTCAGCCAGTCATCTCACTTTTCCAGGTACTTTGCATGGAAATTTTATCGGTCCATGGGCCACATTCGTCACTGGTCGAGACCTCAGACGGCCATTTAACTAAATCAGAGACATTAGGTGGCAGATATAGCTGATATAGGTACCTCGGTATGGCCCTCTTGCTTATTCAGATGTCGATCTTACTTTCCCAGGGATCTCAGATCAAGACCTTAGTTGGTCTAAGGACCTCATCACATCACTCTTTCTTATCAAGAAACATTAGAATGGTCCTTTCACTGGTTCAGGGCCTTTTAGACATGTCTCATTGGTTTAGCAATATCAGATGGTTGTCTCGTGGTGTCAAGTAACTTAGCTTGGCCGTCTCACTGACCAGGGACATCAGATGGCCAGTCAATGAAAGATTATCTCAGCACTGTCGTCTATCTGGCACACGAACCTCAGAACTGTCCTTTAGCTGGTCCAGAGACCTCAGCACAACCATCTCGCTAGTACAGTGACCACTAAAGTCCATCTCACTAGTCAAGGGGCCTCAGCAGAGACCTTTTGTTGGTCCAGGCAGCTCATACAGACTTTCGTACTGGTCCAGAGACCTCAGATGGTAATTTCAGTGGCTTGGGGACATCATAATGGCCCTTTTGCTGGTCCAGGAATCTCAGATTCCGCCTTACTGGTCCAGGAACCTTGGCCCTGCTCTTTTGCTGATCCAAGGACCTCATATGTAACATTTGATGGTCCAAGGCCCACATATGGCCGTCTCGCTAGTACAGGGACCTCAAATGGCCATCTAGCTTCTACAGGTATCCAAGCACAGCCCTTTTTTCTAGTAAAGGGGCTCTATGTTTGAAACACTTGGTTTCCAGTAGTATGCGAACTCGACTACAACAGTGAACTCGCATAGAGACAACCCTCGGCTAACCTGTAACGAAAATTTTCTGCATACGATTTCACCAGTGGCGTAGCCAGGATTTGTGTATGGGGGGTGTTAAGAAGCATGCGTACCCCCCCCCCCCCCCCACGTATTCCTCCCCGGGAAAATTTCGATTTTAAGGTGTAAAGTAGTGCTATTTTACCAGTTTTCGGTACTTAAATTTAAATATTATAATGGTAAAATTGTTATTAATTTTAATATGAAATTTTTTTGAGTGATGAATAAGAAATTAATTAAAGATTTGGAGATATGGGGGGGGGGGGGGGGTTGAACCCCTAAAACCTCCCCCCCCCCCTCACCCGGCTAGCCCCTGGATTTCACCACCCTTGTTCGAAAAAACATATCTTGTGTGTGCCAAAGAAATTTATGTTTCACATTGTGGCTAATCTGTTTTGCAACGAGGAGATCATATTTTATTTATTGCATGTTACCCATGGTATTTGTTTGCAGATTTTTTCTGTAAAATATTGACTTTCTGCCATCTTTTGCAGCTGATGAAGTGGATGAGTTTTGCTGTAGGTGCCAACAAACAATTTATGCAAGCCTGTGAGCAGTTCGCAGGGAAAACTCAGACTCTTATTTAGAGTATGACGTAGCCATGTTGCTGGCGGATGGCAGGAAACAACCAAAATACTCCTGCTGTTGCAGCCACCAGAGACACTGATGATTAGGTTGATTAATTAATAACTGAACTAAGATACACTGATGACTGGTTGACTAACTACAGAGTGTAAGATATGAAATACACGATGGACTGTGCTGATCTCTGCATGACTGAATATTTTCAAATTATCCTACACATTATACGTAGCAGCCATCCAGCAATGGCTGTACTGCAACACCGTAATACATAAAATGAGTCTAAAAAACACCAGTTGCGAGGAGAACTAAATTACTTAAAAATCAGTATAGAACTGGTGGTGCTCTGCCTTAAAATAGGAATAGGCCACTTGGGATGAACAAAAGGCAGGCCCCGAAATTCCTCTTGCCTTAACCAAAATAAAGCATAGGTACCTACGCATATCGCCTAGTTGGCGACCCTACGTTGGAAACATCGTGGTGACTAGGAGATTTTAGTTGCAGTCCGGGACATGACCCGAGCCCAGACTAAACTATTAAATTACATCAAATGAAGAAAATGTCCTGTATATAGGCACACACATTTAAATTACACGGCCAGTGAGTTCAGGCCGGCCTGGCAGACAATCTGGGGGGCCAGATTCACAAGAATTAGAAACTTACACTACTGCAGGGAAGAGATCGGTAGACAAAGGAAGATCGCCCCTGCGGGGCGATATGTGCCTGGTCTGTATGATGGGTAGTGACGAACTGGCCAATGAGAGAGTCTTCTGCATGCTACTCTGGTCCGGCTTCCTACAAAAATGTGCCATGTGAAAAAAGCAATACGTGTCATGCCATCAGCCTAATTGTGCTAAGTCATCATTGGGTTAATCACTAATTAGTGCCCTTCCTACAAAAACATTGTCTAACACTTATTTAATGAGTAAGATAACTATATATATATATATATATATATATATATATATATATATATATAGTGCTGCAATAATTCTGAGGGTGCACTGTCGGGCAGCAATCGATATGTCGGGGGCTGGTGTTCGACGCACTGACCACCTTCGTTTAGTGTTTATTATACCCTTTCTATTTGCCCTTGACCAAACTTACAGCCTCTTCAAGTCTTCTTGCAGGTGTGCCACTTCCCTTGCAGTCATCACGCAGTCATCAGTGAACAGTCTCAGTTTGTTATCCAAATCCTCCCCAACATCGTTCATCATGATTAGGAACAGCAGGGGCCCCATAATGCTCCCTTGCGGTACTCCTGATGTCACTTCTTCTCTTTTCACCATGTTCACAAAACTGAATTGAAACTAATAGTTCAGCTGCATGACGCCCAGCAATGCGGAGAAACGGTAAAAGACTGACGAAACTATTTACAGATGGCACTGCTGAACAAGATGGCCGCCACAGTGGCGCACTCACGATCTATGGCGCCATATTCAAATATCCAAACCACCACACATTCTAGCACTATGCCCAAACATACCGCCCACCAAAAATAACATTTTTTATGTTTCACTACACTGGTTCTAAGTTGACTGGCAACCGACACAATTTTATCACTGGCCGCTTCACCACTCGATGCTGCTGTTTGATGGTAGCTACTCTTGACACACCATCCTGACCAGGATGTAGGGTTGCGACGCGGCCGAGTTGCCACTGCAGGGGTGGAAGGTGGTCTTCTTTGATGAGGACAAGGTCACCAACCTGCAGGTCACCTTCGCTTTTGGTCCACTTGCCACGTGGTTGTAGAGTGTGCAAATATTCCTTGTGCCACCGCTGCCAGAAGTGCTGTAATGCACTCTGTACCAGCTGCCATCTGTCTAATCTGTTGGTCTGAATTTCCGTGAGGTCTGCAGCTGGAGGAGATGTCAGAGAAGTGCAAACAAGGAAATGTGCTGGCGTAAGGGCCTCCACGTCATTTGGATCTGATGAAATAGCACAGGGTGGACGTGAATTGAGGACAGCTTCAATTTGAGTGAACAAAGTCGACAGCTCTTCAAACGTGAGTATCTGCTGGCCAACGACTCTCTTGAGATGGTACTTCGCAGACTTGATGCTTGCCTCCCACAGGCCTCCAAAATGTGGCGCAGATGGAGGATTGAGGTTCCACTGAATCCCACGAGTAGCCAGAGTGTCTGCCACACAATGCCAATTAGAGGTGTTCCTCAGGTACCTTTGAAGGTCATTGAAGTAGCGACGTGCCCCTATGAAGTTGGTTCCACAATCTGAAAAAACAGCCTTATAGAGTCCACGCCTAGCCACAAATCTGAAAAAAGGCATTTAAGTAGGCAGTGGTACTCAATGATGAAACAACTTCCAAGTGTACTGCCTTAGTTGCTAAGCATATGAATAAACACAGGTAGGCCTTGGATGAACGACTGTTTCGACCATTCGAAAGCCTGACTTGGAAAGGGCCCCCATAGTCAACACCCACATTCAGAAATGGTCTTGTTTGTTGCACTCGACTTGATGGAAGATTTCCCATGGATGGCTGCACATTGGTGGCTCTGAATCTGTAACATTTTACACAGGCGTGTATCCTAGTCTTGACAGCTCCTCTATCTGCCACTATCCAGTACTCACACCGAATTGCAGCATGTGTGGCACTGGGGCCAGCATGAAGGTGTAAGACATGATAGTAGTCAATAATCATTTCTGTCACAAAACTCCTTTTGGGAAGCAGGACTTGATGTTTCATTTCATAGGCAACATGTGAATTCTGCAGGCGTCCACCTACACGGATGATCCCATCAGCGTCAATGAATGGCTGTAGTCTTTTATTTCCAGAAGAACATTCGCGAGCTGCAGCCAAACAATCAAACTCTAATTTGAAATTCTCTTGCTGAAGCTGCTTCAAACACACCTTTTTGGCAGCGTCAATTTCTGTTACAGTGAGAGGACTTGTGTGTCGCAACTCCCTTGAAACCTTTAAATTTAATGCAAATCTCAACACGTACGCAAGTAATCTTTGCAGTCGTGACCAGGACGAAAACCTACAAAGGATGTTAAGAATGTTCGGTATACACTGACCAACCAATGAGACTAGCGTGATTGCCTTCAACTCCTCTTTACCTTCCTCTGAACTGGTATATCCTTGACTGGGCCATAAATCCACCACTGCTGTCAACCAACCTGGTCCAGTCCACCAAAGTGGGTGTGTTAGAAGCTCCTTGGGTGAGAGTCCTCTTGATGCACAGTCTGCAGCATTTTCAGCAGAGGAAACATGTCTCCAGTGGACCAGAACCTTGCTCTCCTGAATACGAGAAACTCTGTTCGCCACAAATGTTTTCAGCCGATGTGGCGGAATCTTAATCCAAGCAAGCACTACGGTCGAGTCACACCATGCATAAATACAACTTATATGGATTCGCTCGGACAGTGTTGTGATCAGTGATTCAATCAATTTGATAAGCAAGAGTGCAGCCTGCAATTCAAGTCGCGGAAGTGTGACTGTCTTCAGTGGTGCAACATGTGACTTGGCGAGAGGCAAATGTGATTTTGTTTCACCGTGGCTAGAAGTCCGCAAATACACAACAGCTGCGTAACCCTCATTGGATGCATCACTAAAACCATGGAGCTGGTATTCAGACTGTGGTGCAGAAACAAGACAAGGTACGGACAGCTTGCTTAGGACATCCAACTGGCCAATGAAAACCTGCCAATCAGCAACTAAGTGGGTGTCGTCCCAAGAAACTCCCAGTAACCAAAGCCTTTGGAGAAAGATTTTGGCTCGAATGATGACTGGAGTAATCCACCCTAGCTGATCATATAACCTAGCAATTTCTGAAAGGATGGTTCTCTTGGTGACTGTTGCACTAGCATGCTGAACATGATATGAGAAAACATCTGCCTTCCAATCCCATTGAAGACCAAGTACCTTAATAACTTCATTGCTACCATGAAAACTAAGTGGACTCTCCCGGTGATCTTCTGGAACTGCATCCAAAACTGCCTTACTATTACTGGACCATTTTCTTAGTTCAAAACCACCTTGTTTCAGGAGATTTATTAATTCTTGCTGTAACGCGAGAGCTTCCGTGACTGATGCTGCACCAGTCACAATGTCATCTACAAACACGTCATCCATCACAACCCTTGCTGTTATCGGATACCGAGGACCATCTTCCATTGTAAGTTGCTGTAAGGCTCTCATCGCCATAAATGGAGCAGCTGAGACTCCGTAAGTGACAGTGTCAAGTTGGAATTCACGTATTGGTTGGTCAGGGTTCTCCCTCCACAGAATTACCTAGTATGGTGCATCGTCTGGATGCACCAGAACCTGACGATACATTTTGCAGATGTCTGTAGTTAATACCACACGGTGAAGACGGAAGTGAGTGATTATGTCCACAATGTCATTTTGAAGCTTGGGTCCAGTCATCAAAACATCATTGAGTGACTTCCCTGAAGTGGAGCGAGTTGAGGCATCAAACACCACTCGTAACCTTGTTGTTAAGCTGGGTTCCTTGCACACATAGTGATGAGGGATGTAGTAACGACATTCCTGACCAGTTGCATTATCTAGACAATGCATGTGCCCCAGTTGCTCATATTCACGGAGGAACTTGCAATATTCGGTATAGGCTTCCGGTTGGTGGTGTAGTCTGGATTCCAACTGACATAACCTCTTAACTGCATGACTACGTGTATCTCCTAAATCTGGGTCTCTCTCCTTAAATGGTAGTCTCAGTACATATCTTCCTTCGAGGTTTCGTGAGTGAGTCTCAACAAAATGATTCTCACATTTTGTGTCTTCTAGGCTGGAATGCTGGACAGATGGTAACTCCTCGGTCTCCCAGAACTTGCGGATGGTATCTGTTAGGGCTGTATCCGATGACACATACATTAAGACAACACCACTACTGGAAGTATCTGCAACCTGAGTCACCTTACCCATAATAACCCAACCAAATATACTGTGCAACGCTACGGGAACTCCCTTCGAAGGCTGGTACCGCCCACCATCAAACACGTCTGGATATACATCAGCACCAAGAAGGATATAAATTGCTCCTGGAGTATCAAAAGATGGGTCTGCTAGTTCCAGATGTCGATACATGTCTGTCACATGGTGGGGAAGGGGAATGGTGGGTAAATTGGCAGCTATGTTCTTCAACACTAAAGCATCAGTAACAACGCCAGTTCCTACACCCTTACATGATGTTAGAAAACAAGTAACTGCACCACTGTTAGCAACAACAACAGAGTGAGCCAGGCCCACAACAGGAACCTTAGCCCTTCGTCACTTTAGCCCCAACCTATGAACACATTCTTCTGTAATAAATGAGCTCTGCGATCCTGAATCGAGTAGTACTCTAACATTTTGCAGCATTCCACTTGCATCCTTGACTCGTACCATAGCAGTACCTAGAACGACAGTGATTGAAACTGCTGTTGAAGAAGTTAGTGACACCACTGTCGCAGCATCCTCCTTGTGACTTGCTTGTGGCATAGTAATCTCTTGGATGGATTCACCTGCAGGTAGTTTCACTTCTTGATTGGGAACCGCAGTGTGAAGGAGAGAATGGTGTCTCCTGCCGCAGTGATAACAGTTTCTTCTTGACCTACAATCCTTCACTCTGTGACCTTGTAAGCAGTTAAAACACAGCATCTTCCTGCGTACAAACTCTATCCTGTCATCACTTGACTGACCCGTAAAAACAGGGCACTTGTAAAGTCCATGCATGTCTCCACAGGCACTACAGGGCTCTGCTTCTGCTGTCACTAGAAATGAGGATTTAAAATTTGGGTTTTGAGGCAGTGACCTCTTTGGAAAAGGGCATGCGGCAGGCACTACAGCTGGAGTGTGATTTGACATCATCAGGGCCTTAGACTGCAGCTCCACGAACTCTAACAATTGATTAAAAGTGGGCATTTGAACATTTTTGTGTGCTATTTCAAACTGATTTCTTGTATCTGGATCAAGCTTTGGTAACATTAGATTCAGCAACACAAAGCTCCATTCAGTAACAGGCAACTTGAGAACTTTCAAGGCACCCAGATTCTCCTTTAGAACATCTACCATATTTCTCAGTTTGTCAGGCGCGACAATTGACAGACGAGGAAGATGCACAATCTTGTCCCAATGCATGTTTGCAATTGCCCGGACATTGTGATACCTATCTACCAAAGTTTGCCATGCCAGAATATAATTTTCCTTAGACAGTGGGAGTGTCTTTATTAGATTAAATGGCTCACCTGGTATTGATGTAAGAAGGTATTGGTGTTTCTCCACATCTGACAGGCCCTCATTATTATGCACCAAGGATGTGAAAAGGTCATAAAATGTGGGCCAGTCAGTCAAGAGACCCTTGAATTCTGGCAACTGCAGCTTCGGCAACTTAATGTTCGAAGATGTCTTGGCAATTTGATTGTGTTGTTTGTTCTGGCCTGTTTCGTTTACAGTGAGCTTGTTAAATACTTCCTGTATCCTATAGTAGGCTTCATCAAATTCCTCAAGTTCCCTTTCGCTGGCTTCAGATTCCACTAACGACTCGGTCTCTGTAGCTTGAATAGCAAGTTGCATGTGATTTTCTTCAAAGTCTGTCTTCAATTGATGTAAATCGGTACACGTGGCCATGAAAAGTCCCGCGCGACTCGGGTTGCGCTCGACTTCGTCGGCGAGCGTCAGAAGTCTTGTAATGCGGCACTTAACGAGGCACAAACGCGTTTTGGTTTGATTTGACATTTTAAGTAACGGTCTTGCAGACGTTCGGACGCACCGGCAATACACGAACCAATGCAAGATAGGTAACCTAGGCCTAACCTAAAACCACACGTGTTGCCTATAATCGCTTGCACGCAATCAAAATTACGTAAAGTACATTTATGAGCTCAAATAATACAGTGTTTGCGTATACAATGATATTTTCTTGATAGCACAACACTATAATCCCGGATAAAGTCACGCACGCGATTCGTAACGGTACTGCACATGTCTATTTTTGAACAAAGAAGACCGATATCTGAATGGCTTTTACGTTGTTTATGCGATCCACCTAATAAACTGGCTCAAACATACAGATATCCGGCCCGGAGGACCAAAAAATGTTCACAAAACTGAATTGAAACTAATAGTTTAGCTGCATGACGCCCAGCAACGCGGAGAAACTGTAAAAGACTGACGAAACTATTTACAGATGGCACTGCTGAACAAGATGGCCGCCACAGTGGTGCACTCACGATCGATGGCGCCAAATTCAAATATCCAAACCACCACACATTCTAGCACTATGCCCAAACACACCATCAAATTCCCACCTTCACCCAATGTTTCCTAATCCTCAGGAAGTCTCCTGTCCAATTCACCACTTTCTGTCCTCTATCAGACTATCAACCTTCACCATCACCTTCTTGTGTGGCACCCTATAGAACGCCTTCTCAAAATCAATAAAGATTTCATCATCCTGTTTGCCTTCATCCACTACCTCCATCAAGTCCTCTAGAAATCCAGCCATCTGCATCTCACAGGAGAAACCCTATATTAAGCAGTGTTGCCTCTCATTCATCCATTCCAGCTCACCTATTTTTCTTACCACATACCTCACTATCAGTTTTTACATCATATTTCTGGCACTCGTCATTAGGCTGACATGCTTATAATTTTCTGGGTTTGCCTTATCACCACCTCTCTTGAAAATAGGCACAACCACTGCCTCCTTTCATTGCCTTGGCAGCTGTCCCTCCTATAGTGACTGTATGTGTAGTACTTACACGTATCTACAGACATCTTTCCTTCTTAATTTGAGATGGCTGTTTCCTATTCCATCGGGACCAGTCACCTTCCTTCCCTTTAGCCTACCAACCTCCTTTATTACCCCTATCTTTATTTCCAGTTATCGCTCTCCTCTTGGCTTCTCGCCCTGTGCTTCATACCATACCTCCTCCTCCACAAAAACAGACAGGTATTGCTTTGCAGTAATTTCGCCTTTTCCAGATCCCACACACACTCCTGCCTCTGCCTGTCTCTCCCCCTCATTACTGGTAACCCCTCCTCACCCTTTACTCTTCTGACATAGTGACACAGTTCCGCCCAATTCCCCTTACCCACTTCCTCCATCAGATTTTCCATGTAGGCATCCGTTTCCGTCTTCGTCTTTTCCCCCAATTCCTTCCCAGCTCATTTATCTGCTTTTTAGTCCTTCCCTTCCTAGCTTATTTGCCCTAGAATGCAGCCTGCTGCATCTGTTTTATTTCTTTATTATTCACTATTGCTTACAAGATATGACACGTTCCAGTTATGATCTATCAAAGGTCCGCCATTACATAAATACTGCTGACCTTCATGTCTGCCAACTTCAAATCACAACACCATCTTCTAACGAATAACGCACTGTCACAGCATTTGACGAACTAGTCTCTCAATCTTGCGAGCAATCTGATTTCCCGGCCACTCTTTGTGCGCACCGGACACCCAGACCAAGTAACTCTTCCCTCCAAAGTCACACAAATCAACACCAACTTTTTCAAATGGTAGCGTTGGGACCTCATGACTAATTAGTGGCTCTGCTGTGTTCCTGCTTCTGAACTTCTGACACACAAAGCACCTACTAACCATTGCTTCGATGTCCACTGACATGTCCGGCCAGTACAACAGCTGTCTCTGGCACGAGCTTTGGCTCTCTCGATGCCTAGGTGCCCTTCGTGCAGACGGAGTAGCATTTGCGGACGCAGCGTTCCTGGTACCACTACATGGTCATTTAGAAATAGGAGACAGTTGTCGGCATGCAAGTTATGTCTCTGAACAAAATATATTTGTGCCTGTTGGCTGACTCGATTTTTATGTTCTGGCCACTCTGTTTGACAGTATTGCATCACCTCACTTAGTACTTCATCACCTGATGTTGCCTGTCTGAACTCAGCCTTTCGCTCTTCTGACATCTGAACACTGTCTCATTGGTCATCTCAGCCTCTCCATCGTCACACTCTCGTATATAAGACAGTGACAACAGATCCTCTACATGCATCAGTTCACCTGGAATGTACTCCATTGACAGTGTGTACCGCAGTAACTTAAATTTCATATGCTGTAGTTGTACTGAGTAAACCTCTCCCACATTTTTCTTGAATACGGGCACAAGAGGTTTGTGATATGTGTACATCAGTGACGTTACTCCCATATATGAATTGATGAAATTTCCGTGCTGCAAACACTATACTTAGTGTTTCCTTCTCTACCTGTGCGTAGTTTTTCTTTGCTGGAGACAAACTCCGAGACGCATAGGCGATTGGTTGATCCCCTCACATCAAACAACACCCCAGGCCATCCTTGGACGCATCACACTGCATCGACAGAGGCTTGTTGGTGTCGAACAGACCTAACACTGGAGTCGTCCTGACCAACTCTTTGACGTGCCTCCATGCTTCTTTGTGCACCGGCAGCCATTGCCACTCAACAGGGGTGCAATGACGGAGGCTAGGTTAGGCAAAAATTTTCGTAGATAGCTTATGAAACCCAGTACCCGTTGAAATTCTACCTTGTTGGTGGGTGCCTGTAGCGCGAATACTGCCTGCACCTGTTCCGGATCCGGTTGCATACCGTTCTTGGAAAAGACATGTCCAAAATACTTCACTTCAGGTTGTTTGAACTGAATCTTGGCTTTGTGGAATTTTACATTAAGGTCCTTAGCTCTCTGTGCTACCTGCAATAAGATATTGTCATGTTCCTGCTCATCAGCTGCTGCAATCAACAAATCATCAAAATATATATTACCCCTGGAATGTGACCAAAGTTTTCCACATTCACACGTTGAAATATTTCTGGTGCACTCGATAAACCAAATGGGAGTCTTCTAAACCTGTAGCACCCAAATGGCATGCTAAACGTGCAGTAACGACTTGACTGTTCATATAGCTCAATTTGATAGAAACTGTTTTTCAGATCCAACACCGTGAAGACTGCCTTATTGCTAAGTTGACAACTTAATTCTTCCAGCATTGGTATCATATGATATTCCCTTCTGATTGCTGTGTTTAATTCCACTGGGTCTGAACACAGCCGAAGTGACTTATCTGTCTTCTCCACGATCGTTAATTGACTGACCCACCTAAATGGCTGATCGACCTTTGCAATGATCCCTATGTTTACCAGGACCTCCAACTTCTGTTTCATCCTGTCTCGAAGTGCCAGAGTCACTATTTTAGGGGGTTTCGCGACTGGCTGTATTGACTTGTCCAATGTCAAGCTACACTTGTTAGGCATGCATCCTGTTCCTTCGAACAGACACGCGAACTCTGTTGTAAACTCGGCATATGAGATACCCGATGCGATACCAGCTGGCCTACTGCTCACACTGTGAACCACACTGCGGGAGACGAGTCCCAACAGGACGCACCCTGGGAGTCCCAGGATTGGCATCCTACAATCATTGTCTTTGACCACAACAAATTCCAACAACACTCGCGCACTGTGTTTCCTCTGTCCACGTGTGCAACAACGAAACACAACCACCCCCACTGGCTTTATTTTGTGACCACCGAATACTTCCAGGGTTACGTTAGGTTGCTTTAGCTCAGTTGTGTTGTCATACTGCTTCACGAGAGACTGTGACAGTATATTTATTTCCGACCCCATGTCCAACTTAAATTGTACACTCTGGTCCCGCAAACACACATCCTGGACCCACTCTTTACGATACTGTTTGACACTCTCTATGATAGCACGGCATTCGCCTGATCCTACAACTTGCAGCATACTTACAAAGAAGTCCTCTGGCCCACATGTCGACTCAGTTACCCTAATCTCTTGCACCTGACTAGTACATGCAATTGCAAAGTGATAGAATTTTTTACACTTGTAGCACTCTTTTCCAAATGCTGGGCACTCATTTTTCTTGTGCTCTCTTCTACACCATCGACACCGAAAGCCTCCTTTGACCGCCTGCTGTAGACGGGATTGTCTCTGTTGTTTTGATGTCCTCCAAACTGTGTCAACCCTCTGGTCACTCTGGGACTCTTCCTTCATTGTTTCGACATGGTGTTGCATTGGAGTAACCACCTTGCTCTGTAGAACACCTGCATGCTGTTTGCCTAATTCTGCCACTCGGCATTGTTCAACTGCCTTGCCTAGGCTAAGATTAGGCTCTCTTAACAATCTTACTTGTAGGCCTTTATCTCGAATGTCAAGCACTATGCGATCCCTAACCACACTATCTGCCTGATCTTTGAAGTCACAGCTTTTCACAAGTTTCTTTAGATCCCTCAAAACTGAGTCAAACAACTCACCCTCTTCTTGCGAACGGCAGTTGAACTTAAAGCGTTCCACAACGATGTTATTTTTCGGGTTACAGTAGGCCTCAAACGCTGCTGTTACCTTTGCAAAATGTAAAATCCGTCTTGTCTTCGTCCGAGAGGTCAAACGTGTTGTATAGCTCCACAGCTTCGTCTACGATTATATTGAGCCACATGGCAACATTGACTGCCGACGAATTCGATTCATAGCCCGTTGCCAGCATGAAAATGTCAAACTCTGCCTGAAATTGCGATAATTTTCACACAAATTGCCATCGAGAGATAGACACGGTGGCGGTTTGAACGACTTCATTGTCTAACCCGCCAGACACACACACACACACACACACACACACACACACACACACAGAGAGATTGCTCAAACAAGTTCGTTCCACTAGCGCCACATGGCCCACCGCTAGCTACCGGTATTTTGAACACCTGTAGGCGATTCTACTGACTGCACCATGTTTTATTTCTTTATTATTCACTATCGCTTACAAGATATAATAACACGTTCCAGTTATGATCTATCAAAGGTCCGCCATTACATAAATTCTGCTGTGTTTCATGTCTGCCAACTTTCAATCACAACATCATCTCTGCTTGATGTCCTTATCTCTCACCGAAATAGTATACAGGATCACCCCCTTTTACAATTCTTTTTTACGACACAAAATGCTCCACCCTCCGCCTCAATATGTTTATGAAGGCCACACATTTTTTGTCTAACCACTCAATGTTTACCTACCTATGATACTCTGCCATTAAAACTGCCTCCACCCCTGCTCTGTCTGCTTTACCCCACGCTTTTACCACTTTCTCTCGCCTTTCCTCTCCATCCTGCCATCCATCCCAATCTTCACCACCGATATCCTGTGGTTGCTGATTTCTGCCATCATCATACTGCCTACCATCGCCTCCACTTGTCTCACAAGCACCACATCCAGCAGGTTTCCACTCTCCTCCTGAACTCTGCCATTAATCTTTTGGGTATGCTCCCCCAACACCTGCCCCAATCCACAATTTACCAGCTATTTCTTCACCAATCTCATCTAATCACTGTTCCCATACCACCCCTGGCATGTTTAGATCGCCCGCCACTATCACCCATCTATCTTCCCCTAGCAAGTTCAATGTGTCTTTTATCACCTCTATGGCTTCATCCCCTTGGCGCGGAGGTCTGTACACCGCCAGCAACCTTATTCTCTCTCCCATCCTCGGATTATTAATTCTAATACTTCTGCTTTCTCCTCCAACCATTCAACCTCCAATCAGTTCCTTCTGCACAAATACCAATATCCCTCCCCATTTCTGTTTCTGTCCCTTCTAAATATTTCATAATTAGCCCTCCACAGTTTCCCATCCCCGATTTCTTCGTCCAACCATGTATGAACCAATACAACAATATCAGTCCATATCAATGTCAATATTTATATTATACTCCTACAATTTATTGTTGCTACCTTCACAGTGTTGTATTTTCCGCTTCGTGACTCTGTTCCTTTCCAACCATTACATGTTCCTTTCTCATGTAATCCCATCTTCATCAACCCCTCTTCTACCCTGTTCACCTCCTCTGCTCCATATCCTACTCTCGCCCACAAATTCATCTCATTACTACCATTGTCCCTGCCACCACCTCTTTATTCCTCTCCGACTCTACTCCTATATTTGTCCTGCCTGCGTCTTCCCCCCTTGCCAGTTTCCCTGGTCACCACTTCTTGTTCTCAGCCCCTCCTCGAGCACCTGTGTTAATATTCCCACCCCTTCTGTTTAGATGGACCTGATCTCTAGCCACATTCGACCTATTTATCTTGCTTCTGGCACAGACAAAATTTTCTCCCCATATTTGGCACTGTCTCCTCATGATGGCCTAGGCAGCATTCAGTTTTCCCAAATCAATGCCCCTTCTGGGTAACACTCCACTCACTAAAATGTTCCTACTGTTTTTTGCCTGATTCTACATACATTTCTCTTATATATTTTCAAAATTTTATGGCCCTCCATCTCTGTTGAGGTCATTTGTACTTACATGTACCACCACCCTTTCCACACCTTCCATATTGCACTCCTTTACCCTTCCCTGCACATCTGCAATAATTGTCTCTTTCCTCCTGACTGCCTTGTTGGACCCATGAACCTTAACATACCTGAGCATAGAGTCCCCGAAAAGTGCTTCCCTCTCCATGCCAGTTCCACCTTTTTTGTCGGTCTCTTTTTGTATCCTGTCCACCCCCCCCCCCCCTCCTCCGACTGACTAAACACCCTTATTATCCACCTCAGCCCTACTTTCCTTGTTACCGTCCACTTTAACGCAAACTCTACTCCATATTTCTGTCTTTTCTACCCTTCCTTCCTGACTTACGTTGCTTTTCAACCCCCCTCCTCCTATGCTTCCATACCATTACTTCCTCTTCTAAAGTGCCATTTAGTCTCTTCAATCTGCTAATCTCTTCCTCTAGCCCCCTCACCATATCCATATGCTCCCTCAACCTAGCATTTTTTTCATTTTACTCACCTTCAACTCTGCTCTTAACTGATTGACTTCGTTTTATAGGTCTCCATCCTTGTCTGCTTGTTCCACCTCCTTCCCATATATGTACCTCTTTCCGCATTTCCTCTCCTTTAACTGACATCTTGTCGTGGGCTGGTCGACTAGTCCCTGACAATGCTGCTGTTCTGCCGGCTACTCAGGGTTCGGTAGAGGGGGGTTCGGGCCGCGTGGCCGAGGGACTTAGTCTCCAGAGATGAAATGAGAACAACTCGAATAAAGTTTGATGGTCCTTTATACTCAAGATGCTGAACACTTTACATGGGGCTGCCGCGTTTCCACCTGTGACTTTTTCTATGTGGGTAGAAACCCGGTTCCGCGCATTGATCTGGTTAAGAAAATTACGGGACGTCCCGCCCATGACGACTATTACTCCCACAGTAAGGAATATAATTCTTATGACCCGCGCGCGATAGGATGTCTGTCTGACTGTACTCCACACTGGCCAGAAAGAAATGAAAAGCACAGAACCTATGACGGCGAATGACCAGTTTGAAAAAATGAACTGCGACTTGAATCGCCAGAATTGAGAGCAGAACACATGTGCGTGTAAATAATAAGATGAGAGCTCACGACTGAATAGCAAATTAACAAGCTCGACTGCAAAGTTGAAAAAACGTCTCCGCACGGCAAAGTCTAGAATCACTGTTAATACCGCGCCCGCTTTTCTCACCCTCCGGAAGCAGCGTCACCAACACGTCCGTCGCCTCACGTGCCGGGTCCACGACTGCCCTCCCACTCCCCTGCCGCGCCTCAACACCCGCATCTCCCCCTTCCTCCGCGAGCCCGCGGAACACGCTGATTGGTCACAGGCGGAAGCCATGGCCTTGGCGCCCGGTGAACAATTAAAACTTATAAAATACAAAACCCTTCAATACAAAATTAATTAAAATAAAATATAAGCAAAAATATGTACAAAAAGTAAAACAAAAATATATTTACAATAAATAATATGTCAAATCCTGTAAAGAAAACAAACATCGCATGTCACCGTCACTTGCGTCGCACAACACACTAAGAGATGGTGCTGGCGAGGCATAACGGCCTGAAGGAGCCGGGGAGACACTTGGATCGACGTCAATCTCACAGAACATATTCCACAACCATTTCCTTCCCTGGGTTACAGAAGACTGCCTTGACTCTCTACCCATCACCTGCAATTGATTCCTCCCATCTTTCGCACATCCGGCATTTGACTTACCTTCCTTTGTTAAGCCACTTCTTTCAATTCCACTCTTTATTCTCGAGACCTTCTACCCCCTCTGTCACACTGTTCAAGTTGATCTGCCATAGTGTCTGTTTTATGGAGGGGTTTTGGGTGAGATAAGACCTAGTTGATTCACTAGGTTACTGATGGGCACATAGCACTGTAATAATATCGTATAGATAGCGTGCGATTATTATTGAACTGCTTATTTGCCAATAGAACTGTTAATAAATTGTCTTGGCAGATGGCAATTGGCATGTCTTTGTAGTTATTACATTTTGTACTTATATTCTTGAGTTAAAATTGTCGATACAATCCTTTAGATTTAGAACCAGAGAAGACATGATTTTATTTAGTTCAGCTGATTTTGACTATTTTTGCTTATATTTATCTTAAAATAACTTTATGGATAGAACACAAGAATCGGTCTTAATAAAGTTTTCTGTTTGGTCTACGTTGCTCTATATCTTTGATCTTGATGGAAGCTTAATAGTATAATTTTGAACAGTTTCTTTATTTTTAATGGTGTATAATTGTAATATCAAGCCTTTTGAAACAAAGATGGTCTCCTTTTCTCGATTTACTCCTTTTTTATGATCGTATTTTGTTAGTAATATCATTTTGCAACAAAGGATTCTTAAATAACGTATATATTGAACAAACGTTTTTCCAAAAATGTTTTAATAACGAAAGTACTTTAAGTTGGGTTTTTATTTTTAGTTTTAGTTTAAAGAAGAATGTTTTGTTTTGTTTGAAAATAGTTGATTTTGTGGACGCTAGATAGCAGACCCACTTTTGAGTTTGACAGTACCTATGACGTCATTTAAACACGCACACACCTCAAAGTTTTTAGTTTTCAGTTTAAAATCTCGGTGGGTGTTGTTCGCTGTCGCCTGGTTACGTGCTGTTAAGTTAAAGAATGTTTTGTATATGTGGGCCCAGTTTGTGAAGTATAATGTGTAGCATCGGTTATTTATGAGGAGTCATGTTTCGTTGTATTCCTATCTTCAAAGGGTGTAATCGGCAAGTGGAATATGTTGACAAGCGTCATTGCTCTTTACCTACAGTTCCCGAGGACATTTTGCGATATTCGCGAAGTCTAGAAGAGCTTTTACTGGACGCTAATCATATACGAGATCTTCCCAAGGTATATTTAATTTGTATTTAATTAATTTTTTCCAGTAAAAGAGTTAATTGTTCGCAATATTTTATTGTACTTTTGTTACGTCGCCCCGTATTTGATAGAATTCCGTTTTGATTTGTTGCAGAATTTCTTTCGTTTACATCGTTTGAGAAGGTTAGGGTTAAGTGATAATGAAATTCATAGACTACCTCCCGACATTCAGAACTTCGAGAATTTGGTGGAATTGGACGTATCCAGGAATGGTGAGTTTTGAAAACGGTGCCATAGCCGTGGTATGAATGTAGTTGGTATTTCATGATAAACATTGCTCTCGTTTCAAATGTTTACAGCCTCAATTACACTGAGCGCGTGTAGCACCTTAGCTAATGTAGCCACTTTTGACTCCGTTACTTGCCATTCTCTTTGTAGCAGCGAGTAAAGTTTTTTTAAGTTCTTGCTACTCGCCTGAAATTGGGGTTTATATTTTATTGGTCAATTGTAGTTCGATAATCGGCATTAGTAAACGACTCTATTCCATTACAGTACCGATGACGTCAATATGGCGACTATTAACACCCCTACGTACTTAACAGCAAACAGAACAAGCACAGTAATATTTTATACTTATTAAGATATTTTATTGTAAATTATCATGTGACATTAATTAACTGCATTTTTACTGTATCATACTCTGTAATGGTAATTTGGTAATTTTCTTAAGTCGCGGCTTTTCCGGAAATTAATAATAAAATTCAGAAAATACTTTTTTTTTCGAAAACTAGAAACTTTCCCGTTTTTTCCTTGAAAATAGCATATTTATATTCGAACTGGTTTCTGAGAAATGACCATTTATAGCTTTCATTATAATAATACCAATGCATTGAAACAGCCATTACCCTAGTTTTTAAAAATGTTATTTTACATGGAGCATCACAGAATCAGCAGCCCTAATATTCATCAATAGTACATTTTGAGGCTGCGCTTGTGCATGTTCTGTGTAAATATTACAAATTTGTTACATAGTGAGAGTGGTCGTTCAGATTAGGCAGCTCCTTTAAAAATACTTTAATATATTTTTATTGGTCACTTACGAATTACCATCAATTTACAATACAGCTATCCTGACTTAACCAACAATTCACACAATTTCACATATTAATTGTCACTCTTATTTATATAACTGTTATTCACCCAACACTTTTACCTCTGGCTTAAAGAACAAATATGTTAATTATATGGCTGTGGGGCGCATCCATTAAAAGCAAATAAAAATCCAAATTTGAATATTTTACCGCTTGATGTATGGAAACATAACCTCACTTACATAAATACACTTGAAAAAGTTTATAAACAATTCCTATTACTAATATTCACAGTAAATAAATGTTTTTAATGATATGGACGAGTATTTAATATCAATCACTAAATTATTTTTATTTATATGTAGCTTTTTTATAGCTTTTTTTCTATCCTGTGAAAATTTGGTTGCATGGAGTGCACACATCATCAAAATTCACTCATATTTTTTTTCATAACGTGCCTGAATAAATTAAAAACTTTAAATGTAACATTCAGTAAAAACCTCTTTGTAAGCAATTTTCAACATATTTTATGGAATCTATACCTACTTGCTCAGATAACAATAACATAACATATGCATTTT
Organism: Bacillus rossius redtenbacheri; assembly: GCF_032445375.1. Taxonomy (NCBI): domain Eukaryota; kingdom Metazoa; phylum Arthropoda; class Insecta; order Phasmatodea; family Bacillidae; genus Bacillus; species Bacillus rossius. The sequence continues at coordinate 12,964,171 of NW_026962013.1, forward strand.
TTTTCCTGTTGCAAATAATTTTTGTAAACACACCTAATGTAATTGAGGTATAAATTTCAATAGCATGTTAGTTCTAATATGATATTTATTTTATGCTGAGAGAAATTGTATTGAAGACATTAATTTCTGTTCGCAATGAAAATTGTGTTCATTTTGCCTGCGACATAAGTTGATAATTTTTACTTGAGTGGTTCATCCATATAAAAAAATTAGTGTAAACAGAAAATTGCATTTTCAAATGCCTACTGGATTCTGATCGACTCAATATTGGGGAGGGTGATGTACAATGAAATTGAGGATTTTAAACAATTTTAATTATACAAATATTTAAATGAACATTGACATTTAAATCTCTGTAATAAGTAAGTTGCAGCTGTTTCAATATTTTCCACTAGTTTTAACTTTCTAAAATCACCCATTTTCACCCAATTTCAATGACCTTTAACAACTACCAAATTTTATTGGATCAAGTCTGAATAAAAGATGCCATGTTGTGAGAATTTACACACATTTATTTCTTTTACAGTATATATAATGTTAATGACATAACATAAACTGTACAAACAGTTTTACAATCTTTTAAATCTCACCGACCTCAACTGAAAACTTTTCTATAAGCTATTGATCACTTAGGTGCATGAAATCCTAATGTTCCAGGGAGAAAATTTAGAAAAAAAAGTGAAAATTATTATTTTTAATGTCATTTTAATATATTTTTTATGCTGCTAACGTAACCCAATCAAACCAATTATTCGATGTTGCTATGATCACCTAGCAGTGCAATAACCAAGCTTATTTTACTAATTTAAAATTTTGTGTACTTCTCAAATTATTACTTTTAAAAATGAGAAATATAATTTTAATATAACTTCTTATCAAGGCACTAGCTGAATCTTGGCAAAAGAAAACATGGCGTGGCTATAGTGCCTGGCCTGTGTTTGCTGCAAGGAGTCTTGTTCAGTGATCTGAATTGTTGTGGAAAACATGTGAATTTGATATATTTTGTGTGTAAAACCACAACAACAGAAGACCAAACAACATCGAAATGCTATAATTCATCTCCTGTTAATATTAGTTCAGTTAAGTGTTGCAAAGCTGTAACAATAAATTCAGGGCTGCTATTCCACATGCTACACAGAAGTGCCATAGGTGATACACATTTTTAAAACCATTTATTGCATACTGCATAGAAGGCAGAATCTATACGTATTGTTTATTATCAACATACCTCATTTATCGACTGCGGGCCCATGTAGGGATGGAATTCAAAAGCGCGACGTAACTGCTGTCATGTTTATGAAGTTTGTGACATTTTAGAGCGACTACGAAAGGAGAAAAATGTGAAGATTCAACAGCATTGAGTGTTCACTCCGTACCATTTACTTTATTTTCTCTACCGTTGTTGACGTCAACGCGAGAGCGCGGCCAAGTTAAGGCCGGGAAGCCGGCTGGAAGCAGATCGTAATCAGAGCTATCCAGAATGTTTATTCAAGCTGGTTTCACAGCTGTACGTTTGGCAGTGCGCGTAGTGTAATCCTTGGGGGTAGCGCATACAATTGTACATGAGGGATATGGCCACTAAAAAAAGAGTGCGGTTGAGAAAGGCCAACATCAAAAATTAGGTTTTGAATACAAAGAAAATATAGAAATTTCTTAAAGATAATTTCTTGAAAAAGGTTATTTTCAAACATTCGTAGTTCAGAATTTATACAATGGTGTATTAACGAAGTGGTGTATTAAGTATAATTGCAAAATATTATGCTTTGTAAATTTTTTTTACAATGTTGAATTATCTTGGTACCAATGAAATAAGCATGCCATGTTTTGCATTTTTTTTTCTCAATTGAAACTGAAGTTATGATTTGCAATACTCATATATTGCGGCCATACAGTTTTGAAACAAAAATAAAGCATTTTAACATAGTGTTATGGTTTTTCCGTACCTGAAACATTTATGGTGAATGTTCCTAACAACGGACGACCAAAACAAAAAAAAAATCAAGGTGGAAAAATATATTCTTCCGAAAAGTGAAGACTTTTAGGTTGTTAGGATGCCTATAAATACCGCTCAGTTCGCTGACTACTAAAAGAAATGGGAGCTTTAGTGATAGCATTGAGTTGCGACTCTATTCGAATGTCGTGCGGGTGGATCGTCGCTTCGGAACGCGAACCTCCGGGCCTGGAGGGGCGCGGTCGCGTGATTCACCGGCCGCGTCGTCAGGGGCCGGGGTGGGGGATGGCTCGCGGACACTCTTGTTTAGCAAGTGCATTCCGCAGAGACTTTCATCATTGTAGAAGCTATAGGGTCGTTACCACAACGCCGACAGCTAGAAAACTGCTGTGTACCACAACGCCGAAATAAAAACTGAATGAAATTGTGTTTCTTAAATGTACCTTAACGCCGAAATACCACAATCAAACCTAACCTAACCTAGTCTAATCTAACCTAACCTAACCTTTGTGGCAGTCCTGCAATGACATTTTTCGGCGTTAGTGTATTTCGGCGTTGTGGTACAGTTTTCTAGCTGTCGGCGTTGTGGTCAATTTGGCATTTCAGCGTTATGGTATTCGGCGTTATTATACGTTCGGCGTTGTGGTGCGTCCCCGAAACTATACTGTCGCATAACTAGTCAACTTTACAGTAGGTAACTGCTCCCTGATGTTGGCGACTGCAACGTCGACCGAAACGTCGGTGAATTATTCGCCAAGGACGGGGCTACAACCCAGAAGCCAAGCTACTTCAGACAATGGCCGTGAAAGCCTGCGGTACATTATTAACTTTACAATAAACCATTGCAATATTTGCAAACGTCCAAAAAGATAACCCGGTTCAGAATTTCTGTAAAGCGTCCATAAATTAATCCTCACAGTAAAATTATTATAGATAACTTGACAATACCGAGAAAAATATTTCGAAACGTCTCACTTTCAGAAAATTAATTTCCGGTATCGCAAAATAGAAGAGACCGGGTGGGACTGTTTCCTACTTCACTATACCGATCAAAATATTATCTAGAATTTTCATTATGGTAATTCTTCAAATCTCGTTATCGCAAAATAGACTAGACCGGGTGGGCGTATTTTCTATTTCATATCAAAACTTTTTAATCACGAAAATTATTATTTTATACAAATGAAATACCGCTATCGTAAAACAAACTAGACCTTGTAGAACTTTAGTCTCCTTTACGACATCCTCCACCTAAAATTTACTAAAATGAAATACGCGAAAAAATTTTACTAGCCGACTTACACTGAAAAACCTTTGGCTTTGCGATTATCACTTCGATTGCACTACTAACCTACAGGAAAACAAGCCATTTTTACATTAATAACTTTTGTTCATTAACCTAACCAAAGCAAATGAAACAACACACCTCTCACATAACACATAAAACTAAATTCACATAAAACTACACTTCACAAACATTTATAAGCCATGAAAAACACTTTCTCAACGTTATTTCAATAATCGTTTTTGTCACTATTTCTCTTATTATTATAAATTCACATCAATTTTCCATTTCTCCTTTTAATTTATTAGTTATCGCGAAATACGAACCGTCGTTTCCCTGGTCACCACAATCGCTAATACACTCTCTCTCTCTCTCTTTACACTGTACCGTTATATTATTTATATATAATTAAACACGACTTTCTTATTACTTACTACATGCTTATTGTGTACTTATTTAATCAATATATAATGATATTCTATTCTACTTATTAATTCACTCCTATAATTGACCGCCACTTTCGCTCCAGAACTGAAACTCATTCGTTTTTTGGTTTTCCACGGTGCTATTTTGTTTTTCGCTGTTGCCAACACTACATACTATATTTTCTTTCGTTCCACTAGTCAATTTATTATATTGGCCAACTTCCATGTCGTTATTCATTTCCTCTCCGTGATTCTCAACCAATAGGAATCCGGTACCTATTGCATATTAGAATTGAGCCCGTTTCTCTTTTACACTTATTTAATTTCTTGCATTTAGTTCATTAAACTCGTGTAAAATATTTAAAATTTTATGCATGGCTTAAAATATTCGAAATATATTATACAGTCACAAAATTGAAAGAACTATTCACAATTTTGGACAAATTCAGAAATGGGGTTTATTTTGGTTTTGTTGGTGAGGGCAAGGTGATTTTTTTTTTACTTAAAATCCTTATTATGCCTATTAGATTAATAATTACACTATAAAATTATTTAAGTAGCGTATATAATGGATTAAGTATGAGTTCATATTTGTGTCATAATATTTCTCACTTTTGAAAAATAATTTTCGTATTTTTTTCTTTAGATAAGAACATTCCCATTTTCTTAGGAGTAGTAATTTTAAAACGCGTGGTATTTACACTTGGTGTCGGAATTTTGCTTTGTTTCCCCCCCACCTTTTTAGGTCTCTACGACTGCCTTTCCTCTTCCCCGACTCGGTGCCTTTTACTCCTCTACCGCATTCTCATTTCACACCTCGCTCCCCTTCGTCGACTCAGTAGCCACGGTGTTGCAGAATACTACTTCACTGTCACCATTTGTGTGCGTGAGGGGGGAGCTCTCTCTGCTGCATGCTAGAGGGGTTTAACTGACACGTGAATAATATTATGTGCTTGAATTTCAATTTTGATTTCCCGCTAACCGTTTAACGTATTTCTACCAAAGGTCACAAAAGTGTCGAAGGTTTTTTTCTTCTATATTTTCAAAACGGAACGTTACTAGACAAAGCTTGTCCAGGGGCCTATTCCACCAATAAACTTTGCAACTTTTCACTTTTCACTTTGCACTTTTCTTTCTTACTTCTGTTCCACGAAAATTAGAATTCGCAAAGCAAAAATTGAAAAGTGCAAAGCGAAAAGTGCAAAGACTTTGCACTTTTGAACGTGTTTCTGTTCCACAATAATCTCTCTCTGCATAACTCATCTATAAATATTTGCAAAGTTTTCAGAGGTTTTGCAAATATCATTTTGCTTTTGCAGTTTAACTTTTTATTGTGTGATCTTATTTAAATAATTTGTTTGAGGTGGTTAAAAGTGTTGTTTGTTATAAATTTAGCATCTAAGTAATTATTTAATTTAATTTAATGTTGTTGAGAGAAATGAAAACATAGGTAGTAACATAAACACATAACCTACAAAAGTAAAAGAAGGAAAATGAGGAGGCGTATTTTATTGCATTCAAGTGATGAATCTGATGAAGATGACAAGAGTTCCAGTAGGAAAGTGTACAGATTAAGAATAAATTTCATGAATGACAATGATATTCATTGTGCTTTTAAAAGAACGTCAGTCCATTCATTCTCTTTTTGTTTCTGTGTTACTGTACCTACTCGAGAAACTTGCAAATAATATATCTTTTTTTTTCTTTTATAAGTTCTAATACTGCTAATTTTTTATGCACAACTTCTATTTTCTTACTCATCATGCACTCTATAACCTACAAACTAGGCAACAGTAATGTAAACAATGAATAAAATAATGCAAAGACTTTGCAGACTGGCTGTAGGAATGCAAAGAGGTTAAAAATTTTGGTGGAACACATTTACTTTGCACTTTTCAGTTATATGCAAAGTGCAAAGTGCAAATTGAAAAGTTGCAAAGTTTATTGGTGGAATAGGCCCCAGAATTTTATTTCTGGGATTGGGGAAGGGAGGTTTTGGAACCACTTTGCCCGCTGTTTGATTTCACTTTTTTTTCTTTTGTTGTTGGACTTGATAGATTTTTAATATATTTTTTAATGATTTCGGGGGAGGGAGGGATATTTTCCCTCCCCATCGTGTACGCCCCTGACAGGAATGGATAAATATAAGCCACAGGAATGATGTTGGTTCGTTGAAAGAGGGAAAAGACACTACGTGCATTGACGGGGTGGTGTGAAATGAGGGAAGACATGTTAGATGTGATGCGTTGCGGTCTGCTGGGAGGGCTGGAACTAGCAGTATCGGGAATCCTTCCTTTCACAGACGAGAGAGCCAAACGCCCGATCGTGCATCTTCGGGTTTTTTTTTTGTTCATTGTAAATGAATGTGGCGGTGTTGATAAAAGGATACTGATGGTCAATTAGGTTAGGTTAGCTACATTATAAATACTTTAAAACATTGTGGACGGTTGATTTGGTCAGGATAGCTACATTAAAGATACGGGGAAAAAAAGCATGAACTTCGGGTTTTGGCTGTCTCGTCTGTGAAAAGAAGGCTCCCCAGCAGTATCGGCAGTGAGTCCAGCTCGAGGGTCGACGACCGCCGGGAGAGGTTGAGGACGGGACCACCACTGTCGGGCCCCGCCACATCGCGGCTAGTCGCACGGGCGCGGAGAGCAAAAAGCGCGCGCGCGCAGACGGCGCGATACCGAATTTAGCCCCCACACCCGGGTGTATTTACACGAGGCATACACACGAGAGTGGAAATATGGGCCCGCGAGGCAGTCTCCGTGAGGCACCGCAGGTCTTAGCAGCTCGGCGCGGCGGGCCACGGCAGAGGGGGGCAAGCCAGCCATCACACTAGACTTGATGTAAGCTTTTGGACATAAGCCATTGCTAAGCACATGCATGTCTGTAGAAGAAAACTACAAAAAACCCGAAAGACAAAAACACAAATTAAGCAAACAATTGCTGTTGTCAACAGGATATAAACACCACATAATATTCCATAACAGGAATATGGTCACCAAACAAAGAAAAACCAACAAAAATGGACGAAAAAACCCCCACAAATGATGATAGCACAAAAATATAAAAACCAAAAAAATAGACAAAAACACGACTAAACGTAAAGACGATACAAAAACAATAGTTTTCCAAAACAGAAGAGAACGGGGGAAAAATAAAATAAAACTAGAGACTAGAGGATAACACAGGCGGCGAGAGGCGCGGCTACAGAAATATTTCATGTGTAAATCGTTAAATTATAAATTATAATTTCTGGTGTCAACCTATAAATTCATTTTTAAGAAATTTTAAGCACTGAATATTTATTTCCACCATAAATCTGTACAATTAAAAAAAAAGTTTTTTTTTTTCCCCAAAAAGATAAAGATTTTTTTGTTGTTATGATGTTGGTACCATATATATAAACAGCTAGCTGCACTGTTAATACTATCGGGGTAAGAAGTAATAGACTAATACCTGCATGGTTCATATTGGGCATACCTTCTGCCGTCTGTCGGGACTGGCGTGAAAACAACGCTAAGTTTTCGCACAGACATCTTAGAACTGTCCAGTATTAGTCTCTTAGTGTATTTGTAGCCCTTGTATTACGGACGCCCTGGTTATACAAAATGTATTTCATTAAACTGTAGATTACTATTTGTTATCGAACGTGAACATAATTTATTAGAATTTAGTAAAGCTAAAGGGATCTTTATAGTTATTTATATTTATATTATAAACTTAAAAAATAATTGAGCATATAATCGTTTAAATTTTTAGGTTCTGATTGACTTAAATACGTTAAAAATAGTTTATTTGTCAAATTTTCCGCCTTTTCTAGGGGGTACGGTAAGGCCCCCCCTTCCTGAATATCAGAGCCCTGCAAACGTGGAGAGTAGCACTTTATATCTCCCTCCTTGTTCTATGATACCATGATGATAGTATTAATAGCATTAAGCTTGTGCCGTTAGTACCTACTTCTATTAGATAAAAAAAAAAAAACTTAATCGCATTATTTTCCCGACCAAGGAGTGAGGTGGCGCAAATGTTAGACGGTAATAAAAGACTAGACGGCCGGGTGCCATCTTGGTTTCAACAATTTATGCTAAGGTCATAATTTCCTTCGTTGGATTTTCAAAATATATCTTCGTTAAAGCCTGGTATATTATTCAATGACTGACTGCTACAAATAGTTTACCCTGTCATTGGCGTTTAGTGTTTATATAATTTTTTTTTTGAATGACTGCAATAGACACTATGTTGTGGCCTTTGTACATCTCTTAATGAAGGCCAATTCTTGATATCAAGATATAAACTAATTGTGGTTGGCATAATAACTGTGGAAAACAAAGTGGCGTTTTTCGGTTCCTAACTCTCCCTTAATCACAATTTAAAAATAATAAATAAACGATTGCCTTATGCAACACCGGCACAGTAGTCATCGGGAGGCGGCATCGTCTTGGGAGAGGAATGTTTTTCTTCTTTTCTGCACTGGATGGGCTGCCGGCCAGTGTCCAGCCCCTGGTTTAGGGGAAGGGAGGGGGGGGGGATAGGGAAGTGGCGGACGCAGGATATCCCGTGGCGGGATGGGGGGCCTGCTTTGTTCCCCCCGCGACTCGCGCCGGCTGGCTGCCCGTGGCTCATGAGGGGAAGGGGGGGGGGGGGGAGCATCCTTCCTGTGCCGCGGGGCTTTCCTCGGTCCGCGCCCCGCACGCAGCATGTAGGTTATTGTATTTACATTAGTTTTTGACGTGACAACGTCTAATAAATCGATGAACGCCGGCTGCACGCACGAAAAAGTGTCCTTTTACGCTGTGTCCCGTTACGCTCATTGTTCCGTTACGCTGTGTTCCGTTACTCTGTCGGCGAGTGCAGTAATAATAGGTTATGTTACAATTGACTAAAAAATTATGGTGATTCATATAATTTATAGATATTTGATTACAGTTTATTCATATGAAAACTTGTTCATAATTATATTCAAACTTCATAGCTAAACGCCAGTTTTTAAAATTAATTACAAGTCATCTACACGTGAACTGTTTCGTCGACTGTTTTTGAAGTGAAGTGAAAAGTTAATGTGGTTTTCATTGCTTATTACGACAATTTCGGCAATAAAAGTTAATTATTCTTGCATTTAAAAAAATCTTATTACTAGTATAATTTCAAGTTTTTATTCTTTTATTATTAAAATAAAAATGATTCAATTTTATTCATAAAAGTATGCAATCATTTCATCAATGTTTTGTTATGACGTTGTCACGTTAAACTATCGTCCGTAAACCGACTTTACAGACAACCAATTTTTTTTACGTGTAGCATCTTAGCTCTCTCGGTGTACGGCATTTGGGTAGGAGTGATTTCGTGAATGGAACGGAAATGTGTAACCACGGCGCTGCCATCTGTGGCGGATGACGCGAACCGAAGTTCACAAAGCCAAAGGGAAACTTTGTAGTAATGACCGCTAAATGAATTTTGACAGGGTGGACGGTATTTTAATAAAATCCCTTTACGAAAATCAGGTTCAAAGGTGAGGTTTAGTATTTTTTTTCAAGTCTATTTTAATTTTTTAAAATTTTTATTGGAGCCTTTTCATTATATATTTCAAAATTTCGCTCTGCGAATCGAATGATTCGATAGTCGACGTAGCTGCTCCAGCAGTGAATTCTAGCGGCGGGTGTGGAAACTAGTTACAATAAAAAACAATTATTGTATATTTACCACGCTAGGCATTATTTTAAAGAATTCTTCATTGAATTTCGTGTCCGAGTTTCGTATTATAAATGCACGATCAACATGAGAACACGTAAATTTGTTCGTTACAGATGTTAGGCTTTACACACCCATTTCACCCCAAGAGTACCATTTGAAACATGGTGCACTTTTACAAAAAAAAATGTAATCATTTTTAGGATAGAATTATTTGGAATGAAAATAAATCGCTGAGTCTTTGTGTTATCAAAAATTTACCGTCAGGAGTGTAAAAATGAGTTACTTATAGCAGATGCAAGCTCAATCAAAGAGTGTGTGTGTGTATATATATATATATATATATAATTCTTTTTGATATCTACATTTTTGTACAAAATTTAATTTTAAATAAATTACATTTATTAAATTTCACATATTAAAATATAACATTTTTGTGACTTGAGTTGAGTTTTGGCTCATGTAGATATTAGTTTAATTATTGTAGTTGATTTCAGTGCTTTATAGTGTATTACTTGCATTTAGGCGCACGAGTACCCCCCCCCCCCCACCCCTTACGATCAGCTAGTACTCTCTCTCTCGATGTGTTTGAGGCTTTATCTACGGACACGCAGTTAGGCCTTGTGTTGGACACTCGATGTCTGCATACGTCAACGTCTTCAGCAGCCAACTGTTATTTTTCCCCCAACAGTTTCAAGCTTCAGACATAAAAAAAAAAAAAAAAAATTCTTGGTGAGATATTTATTGTTCCTTGCGATACCAATAATTTGGATGAATAGTTCAAAGCAGGTGTAATATAAAAAAAGTAAATCCAAGGAGCCCAGGAGATCATGTGTGACGTTTCTTTGCTTGCTAAAGCTGTGCTTAAATTTGACCGGAATTAATGTCAAAGTTGAATCTCGGAACGTACCATGTAAAGGTTCTACTGGTTGGGCCTCGTCTCACATCTGGAGTGCTTTTTAATCCGTTTTCAGTATTAGCGTCAGAAATGCGCAGACTGTAAATGTTTTAAAAGTCTACGTGATGAGGTCTTGATATAGGACTTTTGTTTGCATACACTATCACCGTTGTGCTTGATTTACCGTCATGCATATTCTTTGACAATCGGCTTATCCTCAAGGATGCCTACCTACCAACCTGCAACTAGTCTGTTTAGTGGGATAAACAGCATATCGATCCGCTTCTCTGGTCGCATACCGCATTACAGGAGGCCCAATTAACTGAAATGGGCTTTCCTTGTTGCTGAAGAGCACCATTACTGCGTCGTTACTTGATAATGTTAAGTGCTCGTTAAGGTAGCCTAAAATAATTGAAGATATGCATGCACCCCAATTTTTTATTATTATTCATTTAGAGACAAATATAGAAAATAGGGGAGTTTGGTTTCCAGTTAGGCGGCACTTTTACACAACGTTCCGATTATCTTGTGCTGGGTAGTATTCGTCAAGAGCATTACAACTCGAAGTTTTGTGAGGTCAAGTCACGACTGAGGTATGTGAACCTGATTTGTAGCACCCAGCCGCAAGTACTCTTTAAAAATATAGTCAGGCTTTAGTAAAGCTGCTCTGAACTCTGTTCTCGAAAGCATGTACTCGTTGCATCTCCTGTCAATTGACTCAGTTAAAAGCAGACTTCTGCCGTTGACGCAGCACTGCGGATGCAAGGCTTGAAGGCCCTTCTTGGACTGTAACTGTCACTGTATGTCCATTGTCGTATCTTTCCCACCACATTATAAAAAGTCCCATGAGCAAAACTGTGAAATCTCTTGAAGCATATTGTGGTAATTATAATTTCAATTTAAGTAAAACCAAAATGAACCTTCAGTACGTTTGGTAGCCTAATGTATCCCTTTATTACTTTACATTTGTGAAATTCATATAATGTAAATAGGCATTGTAAGTGGTGTTGTGTTCGTTTTACTTAATATTTTCCTAAGTTTACGTACACTCTCAATTGAAATAAATTTTTCTGTAAAATTGTAATAACTTAAATAATATATATATATTTTTAGAAATTAACGTTATTTATTTGTTTAGGAACAAGCGTGATTTAGTTCTGTAAATTGGTGTGGTATTTTCAGTGCGATTTGATTTAAACTTATATCTTTTTCACCCTAGTAAATGCTTTGGGATTTTATTACCTATGAGTCAGTGTAATTAGTAAGGTATGATTTTTATTAGTAACCATTAAAAAATCTACAAAGCAAAACAAAAAGTTATAGCGAAAATAATTTTTTCGTGTCCGAACTAGGAACAGTATTCACATAAAAAGGAGGTTCTTATAAATCTTTGTCGAGCTTTGTCACACATACACGTACGGACCGTAACTGACGAACCACAGTTAGAAACTTAAGCAGATTCATGTGTTTGTAATTGAGTAGTAGATACTATTATCAGATTAAATTTTTGAATCGATGAACGTCGGATGCACGCACGAAAGAGTGTCCCGTTACGCTCATTGTACGCTTGCGCCGCATCTATCTATCTTCCAATCGATTGGAACAACAATCGATTTGACCTTTTCGAGGCACATTAAACTTGAAACACTCCCATTCGTTTCCTACTTTTCCTATCATCGTCATATCCTTAACAGAATAACACAGATTGGAAGAAGTTAAATAGCAAACATGTATAAAAGTTATACTTAAAATAATCTCTTCGTTAGAGTAATAAACATATTTGAATTAATGAGTGCAAATAAAATTAAATTTATCAATTAAATTGTAGATTTCATTTCACTCCTTCTTTGTATCCATACAAAATAGTGATAATTCAATAAAAAATGATTCAATTTTATTCATAAAAGTATGCAATCATTTCATCAATGTTTTGTTATGACGTCACGTTAAACTTATCGTCCGTAAACCGACTTTACAGACAACCAATTTTTTTTGCGAGGTTTAAATTTATTTATTGATGGGGAAAAAAAAAACTACCCGTTAGCTGGCTGAAACCATCCACCACAGTTGCTGTTAATAAACCACGTGGCTCGCGGGTAAGTGAAGTATGCGGGGTCGCAAGTGCGCAACTGTGCACATGGCCTCGACACTGCTGGGTGCTGCCTCCGTGGCGAAAGAGGAGAAGAGTCTAGCGACAGCAATGCTACCTTCCTGCAACTGCCGCACCGCTTACGCTCGTTCCGGGGCCGGCGGCACTATCATATATCTCATCTGAAACTTCCAATTATTAAATATGGCCTCGTGGCTGAGCGCTCAGCGGCGCTCTCATCTGAACGTAAGGTTGACGGTTCGAATCCCGGCAAGTACGAACTTTTTTTTGTACTTGTAAAAATAAATACGATCACGTAACATTTCAAAAGTAATAAATATTTTTGAATAATGAATGCAAATAAAAGTATATTTATTAATTAAATTGTAATTTTCAGGTAAGGACATGATAACTAATGGTCAATTAGGTTAGGTTAGCTACATTATAAATACTTTAAAACTTTGTGGACGGTTGATTTGGTTAGGATAGCTACATTAAAGATACTGTGAAATCATGTAAACTGTTTCCTAGCGCTGGATAGCTACATATTAAAAAGTTATTTGCTAAGCAACCATAAAATGATTTTACAGTAATTTTCATGTAGCTATACTTACCTATATAACCAACCATCCACTAAACATTCTATGTGGCATTTTTATACTGGAGAGAAAAAACGCGCGCTTAAAAATAAAAAACATCCAGGGGGTAGGCGCTCCCGATCGGCTAACTTCGGAAAGGATCGGCATTTGCGGCCAGTTGCAGGAAGGTAGCATTGCTGTCGCTAGACTCTTGTGAAAGAGGCTCTCGAAGCACGTCGCGGAAACGCGACACCTCGGGAGAACAGCGAGACGCCCGCGCAGCCGAGCCTGGCGTGTCCCGTCCGCGTCCACTGTCCCGACCCTGACCCCCGGTCCTCCGCTCCATCGGGTCGCTTCCACGCGGCCGTCGGCCAGGCGTGGACGCCATCTTTGGTCCATCAAGTTCTGTCCCTGCCCGAACACGCCGGAATATTCACGTTCGGCCAACCTCGGGATTTGTTTTATTTTTGCGCACGAAAAATGAATTCAAATATTAAAAGTGGTCGGTTAGGTTAGCTACATTAAAACACTATGGACGGTTAGTTAGGTTAGTATAGCTACATTAAATATTTCACGGAGAAACTACACGAATAAAAGACGAGAGATGAATACACGAACACAGAGAAATACGAGCCAAAATAAATCGATGTCAAATGTTAAAACGGATAGACTGCCCAGAGAATTACTTGGAAGGATTGATGCTACGCGGCTTGTTAACACTGTAAGTCTTATTTTATATACCATTGTTAATCATAAGAGGTTTTAACATTTTTAAAATACTCTATTTCTTGTTTTTTCTAAGACAAATAGTGTCTACAGGAAAAAAAAAATTAAATTCTGAACACCAATTATTATTTCACAGGAGAAACTCTCTGTAGCAGGCATTCACTATTCGTGACAAAAGTATTCCACGACACATGTACTACGCTGAAAAGATCCAAACGTTTTAAAATTAAATTATACAAACAAATTGTTAACAACCGGTGGAAACCAAGATGGCGTATTTCAATTACTTCTCCTTAGAACAAAAAAAAATTAATAGATGACGATGCTCTTGATGAAATAAACTAGGAAAATGTATTCCCCCCCCCCGGTTCCTCATTCCAAATTTTACTTTAAAAAATACGATTTTTTCTAAACATAAAAAAAAAAAATCTTTCATTACATTACAAAGTTCTGTTTGAAACTTTTGTGCTCTATGGCTAGCACCTGGAAACAGATCACACCGATACGAGGACAGCGCTAATACAAGAAAGCGTGCATTGAGAAAAAATAGTAAATGCCCATTTAAATTTTCACTGCAATCTTTGAATATATATACTGTATAGAAGTCGCCAGCCCAGGTTAAAAATTCTAATACGGTTTTGAGGTAGTTGGTTAATTCACCGCCGCAATCGCCACCATCTCCAGGGCATCGACTTGTGGTGGTCCCTAGCGGACAAGTGTCGTACTCTTCAAACACCCCTTCCCCCTCCCGTTGAACGACGTTGAGCTGCAGTGAATGATGGATGAGGGGTGCGGGGAATGACAGCGGGCGACAGTGTTGCGCCCTAACGTGTAAATAACAACTAAGACGATACAGGGCGCTACGGCAGCGCACTGCAGCGGTGAAGTTCCCAAGCTGCTCATTATACGCTCCTGAAAAACGCAGAGTAAATCCTATCCACTCGCGACTTCTATACAGTGTATATATTCAAAGCTGCAATCTAATGACGAGATGGCGCTATAGTCAGAAAAAAAATGTCACGGCACAGACGGACGCAGTGGCTGCCAGTGACGAGACAGTTGTAACACGAACAGCGGTGGGTTAAGCCTAGTTGACACGATGATAGTGAAGCCCGATAGTTACTACCACGACAGCTACTATCGCCGTACTATCACACTACTTTCACCGTGTAAACTGCACGATAGTTACTCTCGCGCTGTCACGATAGCACTATCGCGATATCAAGTCGAGCTATATAGTTGGTAGTGACTTTCATGACAGTACTTGCAACTGTCGCAGCACTTTCGTAGTGTAAACGGATTGAAATCACTATCGTGATAGTGTGAGTGCATGTGTTCCTAGTACTTCAAGCAATAGTCAAATTTATTATAGGTTATTTTGATTTGGACAATGTCTCGATTTGAGATTGCTAGTTTCCTCGAGAAATACCAACAACACCCTTGTTTGTGGGATAAAAAACAAACATTCTTTCATCAATTCGAAGGAAATTTACATAACTTTTGGGGTCTTCAAATGCTAATTCTTTTATAAGCATGTTTGAAATGCCCAACTCGTTTCTTCGTGCCAACCAATGTCTTATCCACTGTTTTTTCGTCTTTTTTTTTTTTAACGGAAATAGCTATCGCAACTACTAAAACCTCGGCCACACAACGCACCAGGTGTGACATTTTCCCAACTATCGCATAATATCTTAATGCCAGTGTAAACAGACACTGTCGTGACAGCAACTATCGCGACAGCAACTATCGCACACTGTCGTGACAGCTGCTGTCGTGACAGTGACTATCATCGTGTCAACTAGGCTTTATGTCCATGAAAATGTTGTAAATCAGTCTTCCCAATAGCAAGAACCATTCAAAGAATGTAATAATACTGTCATTAAACAAAATGTTTGTAAATATATTACTGTGTGATCACTTTTTTTTTTTAAATCTTTATAGTAGTTACGTCGCTCACCTTTTATTCGCTCCATACCACCAACTGATAAACACGTAGGATATAACGTAGCACTGGCGCGATAAATAACGTCAGAAATGTGTGTCCGTATTCAGAAATAAATAACGGTAGTACATACCGCCACGTCGTCACCGATAGTGAGAGTTAAACGAAAAAAAAAAAAAAAACGCTGTGTTATTTCTCGCCTATCTTCTTTTGTGCGGTGGTTTGTATGTCCTAAGGACGCGGTTGCACGCACTCAAACATTTTGAGGCCATTTCTCATTCAACCTAAACAGGTTGGCAAAGTAGTTCAGAACGACATATCTTCTACATAAGCCTCTGATTGGTTGTAGTGTTGAGAGTATAAACAAGTCCTTTGGTAGAAAACGCATGTTCCTGGCACAAGTTCGTGTGATTTTTCATTGTTTTAAAATTTTTGCTGGCGGTAATTCTCCTAACGCAGGTGCACTTGCTCAAGTAAGTATGATCCACAGAACATTCATTCGATGACATGAGGCAATCGGTTTTTTTGAGTTGATTATACTTGACGCCAACTGCAAGGGTCACCGTGCAGTTTAGCGTTTGTAAACATGTTCACCTGAAGTTGTTCGGCCGCTGCCGATTCATAATATTGCCATCCGGGGCAGTAAGCGTGGGCGAGGAGGCCAGAAACCGAAGTTTCTATAACTCGCCAAGTGCATAGTAATTCAGGTGCACCCCACACTGGTGAAGAATCATTTGAATCGACGGCGGGGGTGCGTGTTCTTGTGGGATAGGTTTGGCACACGGTCCTGTGTGTGCGCTGGTAGGTTGTGTAATGCTATAAAAGTTACAAGGGTCACCGTGCAGTTTAGCGTTTGTAAACTTGTTCGCCTGAAGTTGTTCGGCATTCAGTGTCACCGCGCCCTTACACCACAGCCCGCTGGTAAGTATGCTAGCTGCGTGTGCCGGGGTGTGCCGGTGGGCCCGCCAGGTGCGAGGCCCACGTGTCCGCACTGGGAGCCTACTGGCCGCGTCCTTGGGCCACGGCCAGAGACGCGTGCGGGAAGCCTAAGATGTACATCAAGTTCTGTCCCTGCCCGAACACGCCCGAATTTTCACCTTCGGCCAACCTCGGGTTTATTTACATATATTTATATTTCTCTGTTCATTTTAATGTAGCTTTACTAACCTAACTAACCGTCCATAGTGTTTTAAAGTGTTTTAATGTAGCTAACCCAACCGACCACTTTTAATATTTGAATTCATTTTTCCTGAGCAAAAATAAAACAAATTTATATATATATAGGAAGGACTTTTGAAGTGAACATCCCCGACCCAGCACCTGTTCACAAGACTTGACGGCCGGACGAAAAGAATTGTAAAACGCCATATTGGTTTCAACCTATTTCAGGTCGAGTAATTTTTCAAAATTTGGGTCTCGTTAAAGCGTAGTAGGTATAGTTTAATGGAATGCTTGAATTTAAAGTACTGCTACAATTAGTTTCTCCTGTAAAGCTATTGCGTTTAGTACTCAGTTAATTTTTGACCACATCTGTATGATACTGCTCTTTAAAAATATCTTACTGTGTGATATTTGTGTTAGTGAAATAAAAAAAAATTTAAAAGTTGAAATAGATATAAAACTGTTGGAAACAATATAGAGTATTTTGAGCTCTTGTATATCTCCCCTAAATTTACTGAGGTGATTCTGATTACACTAAGCGACCTTGGTCTCGAAGAGTGAATTCGCAGGCGAGTAGCTAGTAAACCGAACCCAATAGAACTAAGCCTTTAGTGTGTAGCTCATTTATTGGACCGCCGAGTCTTCCCTCTCACAGAAACGTTTATCCAGTTTTGTAGCACGGCATTTCGCAACTCGAGACTGTTCCGATCCCAAAAAAAAAAAAAAGAGAGCGCGAAAGTGTAATGCGGACGTGGAAGTGTCGTTTTGAGACCTTGAAAAGTGACTAATTGTTGTGGCGGGGGCCGTAGCTAAGTACGAGCGACCTCGTGATGTAAGACTTCCACTTAGACCCCCATAGATGTAGCTAAAACTTAGCGGGCTTTGCAGGGTCGTGCGTGGCTTCCGTTTCGGCCCGAAGTTTCCCTTCTTCGCGCGATGGCGGATTCTCTGTGCCCGTGGCCGGCAAGGAGGCAGCACGTGATTGGTCCGGCATGACTCACGCTGTAGGAGATTTGAAATTAGTACAAGCTAACCAGGTGTCATGATTTTGTTACAGTGCATTTGTTCTAAGATGAACACTTTATTTATTTATCTATCGTTGGCGAAGACTATGCTTATAGTGCCGCATTTCCCCCTGATTATGCTGGCGACTATAGCCTGTTCTTAAAAAAATTTAATTAAATTCAACCAGAACTATGAAAATTTTTGTAGACATTACCAGTAGTGTTAGTGTGTGTGTTTTTTTTCTTGTTCGATTTTATCGTTGAAGTTAATTATTGAAGTGTAAAGTTTCATTTATAACGCGCGTGGCAACCAAACATGCAGGTTTTTTTTTTTTTTTTTGGCTCTATTTATGCCTTTGAGAGGAGTGAAGCAAAAGTCAACCTGTAAGGTGGTGTCTCACGTACCATGTTGATGTTTTAAATTTTATTTTCTTGTCATTACTTCTAGTTAAGGGCTATTTCTGTAAATTTAACAAATTTTAGTGTCCATTTAACTATGTATAGATGTTACATTTACATAATTATCCCTCAACTACTAATGACGGGAGAATAAAAAAACCAACATGGCGTATGCGACCCCACCTTAAGACGCCACGCAATCCTGAGGTAGCTTACATTTTTCTCCACCGATTATTGGTACCATTTTTTATACTATCAGCTCCGCACTTGCATAGAGTTTTTCGTCAACGGTCTGTGTTCTGGCGGCACACATCGTCATCGCTCCCGTATTTTGTTAAGGGGGGGGGGGGGACGGTAGGCGACAAAAGACTATTAATATGCAAACGCACAGAAAACAAACCAAAATCAGCCGACTTCAAAAGTTAAAAACAAAGACAGTACAGATAATTCCGCAGAAGGAATAAAAAAAAAATAATTGCAGCACAGACTGACAAGACAGTTGCAGCAAGAACATAAAATAAAGACGACCTTGGGCAACACGGATGACAAACGGAGGCGCGGAAGACTGCCATACTGGAAAAATACCATAATGACAGAATTCCGCCTGGCCTCCTCGAAAAAGATGGAAAAATACCATAACGAGACGGAATTCTGCCATATTTTCTTATACATCCATGAAATGAGTACAGCAGCATTGCTCCCGAAGTAGTGTATATAATAATCGGTAGGTAGAGCTGTCAACCCTCTAGCTGTTTCTCAGGTTAACTTTAAAGCCTACAGATAACACTTTTAACTGTCATAGTTGCAATCACAAATCACCGCATAGATCGCACACTAGTAGAAACAAATGTTTTATAGGGAGCAGCACTGTATTATTATTTCGACAATTTGTAAAAAAAAAAAAAAAAAAAAAAAAAATGGGACTGCCACAAAGGTTAGGTTAGGTAAGGTTAGCACACAGATTCATTCGTTTTTCATTTTGCTCCTGTGGCCCCCCATCCCCGCAGCAACATTTTTCGGCGTTACTGTATTTCGGTGTTGTGGTACACAGCAGTTTTCTAGCTGTCGGCGTTGCGGTCAATTTGGCATTCGGCGTTATGGTATTCGACGTTATTGTACGTTCGGCGTTGTGGTAACGACCCCAGCATCGGTCCGTCGTTCCCGACCGTTTCTGCGCAGTCGACGCGGACCGGCTGGAGCCGCGAGCGCCCCAGGATGGGGGGGGGGGGGGGGGGGAGGAGGAGGAGGAGGAGGAGGAAGAGGAAGGGATGTGCGGGAACCTGTTCCCCGCGCCTCGGCCGACCCCGTCGACGGCACAGGAAGCGACCCGCTATTTCTGGCGGCCGCCCGGCGCATTGTCCCTCGGGGCCCGCTTCCTCGAGACTGTGCGATACGGCGTCTTCATTCGTCCGGCGATCACCACTTCCGAACCGTTAGTTGGATCCAGTGGCGGATCCAAGAGGGGGCCACCAGGGGCAAGTGCCGCCCCCCCCCCCCCCCCCGGAAAAACCAGTTGTCTGCTACATTAGTATTGCCGACATAAATGATTGTTTCTGAAATCAATAAAATATTTTAATATAATTAATGAATTTCTTGTAGAATCACAAAATCTGGTGGTTGGATGTTATGTGTAGTGCGAGTAGATTAAATACAAATTTAGTAATTTTAAGACATTTTTTCTCTGGCTACTCTAAAATCCTAGACCTCTGGATCCGCCACTGATTGGATCGTCATGGAATTTGGATAGAAATCAAATGTTCAAGTTCATATATGATCTAAATCGGCCGAGGGATTGTTGATATATTGGTGTGGGTTGTATTATGAAGCAGTTAATCAGGTCAAGTGGGGTATCCTATGAAAGTTGTTTGTGCATTTCCAAAAAAAAAAATATTTACAGTAGGCTTTATGTTAGTCATAATAACCCTATTCAGTATGTTGCAGTATATGTAAAATGGGATTAAATTTACTAAGTAAAATAAAAATGCTGTTATGTGATATCATTACAAATATTCTTTTACACCACTAAACAACTTTTATGTGGGAAGAATTTGACTTTTAGGTTGGATGTGTCCCGTATAACTTAAGGTGCACATAATGAATATTTGTAAGAAATACATACTAGGTTAGTTAACCTTCAATTTGATGTCTGGAACTGGTACATTCGTCTATGGACATTCTGAATAATGTATTTCCCGAATAAATTGCTGTAGAAGAAAAGTAATGGCAAGAGACTGGATTAACCAATTGGTGGATGAAGCCGAATTTTCAGGCCGGTACCGCACTATGAGTTCTGCAGCTGCGACTAAAACCTCCGCAGCGGTTTCTGGCTGAGTATTCTTTCGACTGATTTTCTTAAAAGAGCGTACAACGCAGGTCTTTCGAGAAAGCAGTAGGCATAAATGTATCACGTCGAACAGGTAAACAATTGAGGCACTGACATTGTAAAGGAGGTAAGTGCCATATTTCACCACATTGCCATTTCTCCAGGAAAAGAAGGATCTACTGAAGATGAAAAAGTGAACATAAACCAAAAGTACTACAAATTTTATTGTAATACAACAAAATAAGTCAGCGGTAGTGTATTTATCCTTTTCAATTGGTGGTTCTTTTCTCGAAAATAAAAGCGTTAATGGCACTTACCTCCTTTTCATTGTCAAGGCCTCAATTGGCAGCAGCTCCGGTTTAACTGGATAGTGTGACGCCGCCTTAGGGCTTTGAATATATATACTGTATAGAAGTCGCGAGTGGATAGGATTTACTCTACGTTTTTCAGAAGCGTATGATGAGCAGCTTGGGAACTTCACCGCTGCAGTGCGCTGCCGTAACGCCCTGTATCGTCATAGTTGTTATTTACACGTTAGAGCGCAGCGCTGTCGCCCGCTGTCATTCCCCCGCACCGCCCATCTATCATTCACTGCAGCTCGAGGTCGTTCAACGGGAGGGGGAAGGGGTGTTTGAAGAGTTCGACACTTGTCCGCTAGGGACCACCACAAGTCGATGCCCTAGAGATGTGTGGCGATTGCGGCGGTGAATTAACCAACTACCTCAAAACCGTATTAGAAATTTTAACCTGGGTTGGCGACTTCTATACAGTATATATATTCAAAGCTTAGGGCTTAATTTCCTCCCCTCCCCTCCCCCTCGGTGACGTGGCGCGGGCGGTTGACCTCGCGAGGCGGACGCCTGCAGCGAGCAACAAGTAGCGCGCACTTTCCTGCTCTCTTCCTCGTCCCGTTTCTTTCTGCCGCGTCCGCTTCGTAATTCTCTTCCTCTCTCAATTTTTTGTGTCTATTTTCGTTCTGTCTTTACTTTCTCTCTCTTCCACATCCCCCTTCCGCTTGTCGTGACGCGGGGTCCTTCGACCCTTATGGTCGTCTTCCTTCCCCCCTCTCCGTTGATCACGCTACAAATTTTAAATAGTGTGAGTTGCTTCGATTCTGCGAAATTCGTTTGAACCCTGGCTCAGATCAGTTGTTAATGAGGAAAGCACAGTCAGCGATCAGTGCGTCGCTGGAACCGACACTGTCATCACTCTGCCGGTCGGCATGCCTGTCTGTGCCTGTCTGTGGCATAGATCCAGGGGGGGCTCGAAAAAAAGAGTCCCAGGCCACGCGCGTTGCCGCCAGTTACCTCTTGTTTTTGTGTCTGTGTGTACGTTTTTGTTGTGTTTTTGGACTCCGTAGTTGGTTCCCGTTGACTGAAGTTCGCCGACGTGTTTCTTCGTGGTGTATTCCGCTGTTCCGCTGACGTAGCCTGCCAGTCCTGATAATACCGTCTATGCAGCTGCTACGGATGATTTGTCTTTTGTTTTGTTTCACTGATTCAGACTGAAATTGCACGCGGTGTTTACTTGGTGTTTTGTTATTGCGTTGCAAGACGAGTTGAACCGGCAGGCGGGTAGCTAGCGAGCTCGCTCGACGCCGTTGCCCTTCACCCTTGGGCGTGTCCCAGCTCTCTCTCTCTCTCGCTCTCTCGCTCTCTCGCTCTCTCTCGCTGCGTGGGCAGGCCCGTCGGACCGGGCGGGCGAGCGTCGTAGCGAGCACGCCGGCCATTGGCGTAGCTGTGTTTATAATGTTGGGGGGGGGGGGGGGACAAATAATGATTTTGATGTCATGTGAACCCATTCCCTTCTTACTAAGACGGGGGGTCCGGGGGTCCTCCACCGGAAAATTTTGATTTTAAAAGTGCAAAATAGCGCTTTTTAAGCAGTTTTTGTATCTAACCATTGGATACATCGATGTTAAAATGATTATTGTTTCCTTAAGATAAAAATTTGATGAGTGAAGAAATTACAAATAAAGTTGGGCAGAATAACATTATAAAATAAAAATATCACAGTCTAGAAAGTTCGGGGGGACAGTCCCCTCCAACCAAAAAGTTCAGGGGGACACGTCCCCCCTCCCCCCCCCCCCCTCCAGGTTCCTACGGCCCTGACGCGGGCACCCCGAGAAGACACCTACCTTCCTGACCCACGCTTGCGTGCGACTGCATAGTCCAAGCCTTGGTTTTTGGAAACCTGGATTAACTTACTCGGGACTGTCGCAAACTTCTCTAACACCTCGTGTTTGTTCTGAGCTTGTCGGGCTTCTAAGGTAGCGACGATGATGCATATTATGACCGCCCAGCACAGGAAAAAAAAATTAAGTTAAAACTTGAATGTTTATCAGCTGGAGTAATGCCAACCTTTGTCTAATTCACCAATTTGCAAGTTGGCTGGTGAAACGGGAAATAACCGTGTTATTTGCTCTTAAACTGCTTTTCATTTAAATTTTCCCTAGTCTTTTTCCCCTCTTTAACTCTGCGAGTATTTTCTTTCCGTCTTTAACGAGCACAGTCAATAGAACTTCTCGCAAGCATTCCTGGAGGTTAGGACGTTTGTCACCTTAACCTGTTAGTCATCGCTGCCTTGTGCCCCGACGCATTTCAACAGTGCTTATCTCTATGTCTGAGCAAAAGGAACGCACATACATGTTCCTTCGCAAAACGACACACAGTGGAGTTTTCAGGACTGCTATAGTACAGATTCTGATCATTTCAGTAATGATTCCGTACTACTTGTGTGAGATTAATAAATATGCACTCATAATTTCCTGGTTAGCATTAGTGCCTAAACATTTCAGGGAATTTTACTTTGTTACACAGTTATAGGGATGTCATTTTAAAAGCTCGGGTCTCACACATTGTTGGTAATTTCCTTCAAGTTATTGTCATTACTGTTTTGTGGAGGGAGGAATTATTTTTTGTGGGGTGATACCAATAGCGTTTCATGTTTTGTCAAAAATTTTCTCAACATATATTTACTTAATACTATATGATACCGGTATAAAGTCATGAACATTTGCGAGGCATTTTGCACTTTTAAGACCCCTTACACACAATACGGTGTGCAGAGCTTCAGGAAAAATACCACGATTTCGAAACTACTTAAGCTATCCCAGTAGGGTCTGTTTACGAAAAAGCAATTGAGAATTCGCTGAGTGCCGATAAGTAGTTTTGTTTCCGGATTAAGTTTTTTAAACTAGAAGTTTTTAGAAAAGTTAAAATGGCTTAAAGGCCGTGTATTCAGAGTTTTTTTGCAAACAAAAAGACCGTTACAGATTCTTGAAAGCATTTAAGGGACTTGCATTACACCTTTAATTTCATTTCTCCGCCACATAATGTTATGGTCACCGATCAAATTTAATAGTTGTCCTATGCACGACGAGAAGACTGCGCGCCAGTTCAAAGCCTTGCGCTTAGATTCGATACCGCGCTAGAAGCACCAGCGAGCGTCGCACCTATCATCCCGCCTCACCGACACAGATGCACCCCTGACTAGGCGGGCACATTAACATCTTTTAAAAAAAAAAAAAGATGTATTTTTTGTCGAGAAAATTTGTGAACCAATAACAAATGCAAGAGAGCTTTTGGAATAAAGTTCCAGGAAAGTCCCCTTCATTAATGGTGATGACAAGAACATGCCGTAACCAAAACCAACTCGGCTCGTGAGTCCGAGCCTAACAACTCTCTCCTCCGTGTTGGAAGGCCCGAGTAATCATGTCTTCGGCGGAGCCGCGTGGAGTGAGTAACGCGTGGTTTAATTAAGAAGTTAGCCGCGTGTTGCGACGTGTTGATGGGTCGTTACCACAACGCCGAAATACCACAACGCCGAACGTACAATAACGCCGAATACCATAACGCCGAATTCCAAATTGACCACAACGCCGACGACCCGAAAACTGCTGTGTACCACAACGCCGAATGACCACAACGCCGAATGACCACAACGCCGAAAAATGTTGCTTCGGGAGTGCCACATGAACAAACTGAAAACAACTTAATGAATTTATGTGTGTTTCTTAAAAGTACCTTAACGCCGAAATACCACAACGCCGAATACCATAACGCCGAATCGGTAATTGACAATAACGCCGAATTCAAAGTTGACGATAACGCCGAAATCCAAATTGACCATAACGCCGAATCCATACTTGACCACAACGCCGAATCCGTATTTGACCACAGCGCCGAATCCCAAGCGTGTTGCCTACCAGCCAGGAACCTAAACGCAGTATTTGGAAACTTATTTTATTTATAACGAAAGCAGCAAAGTTTAGAATCTTATCTGTAGTTGTAAAGTGGCACAATTAATTAAAATAAATTATAATTGTCAGTTATTATATGAATTGTTAGCGAAAATTAGTAGCCCCGGATACTTGGTGATCGCAATAGTGATTTATAAAATCATTCCTCTCGATCTGTCTCCTCAGTTACTGCTTCGTTATCATTTCACTATAGCATTTAAACTCACTTCCATGTATCATTATTATCCCCCATGCCTAAGTTTCATTGTGCACTGTGGAGGTACAAATATAACTGAAGTAGCTATTCAAACGCTTGGAAAACATTTAAGTCTTGCAAGATGACTACATAAAATAATTATGCATTGTATTAAGGTGGTTTGGACGCAATAATAGTTGTAGTTTTATATTTGTACCAAACAATGTCAAACTTTTAAACATTGATTCCGGTTTTCAATGGTTTCCCGAAAGGCTAATACTGAAATGGCGCGGTTGAGATATTCGGGCGTTTTAGGGTCTTGAAAATTACATTTCATAAATTCCTTACATATCGCAGGGGTTTCTGAATTTTTTCATGTTAAGAATAAATCTTGTTCTAGCCGCAAATGCGTACTTAACTGCGATATAAATGTGTTTAACAAAATAAAAAAATAAGCATATTATACCTAAAAATTTTATCTTGCACCATTCGTATTTATGTAACAGATTTTACTAAAGTATAATTAGCGAACATATTTTGCTGTTTTTTTTTCATTCCCAGGGGCTTTATCTTGAGCCTAGCATAGATATAATTTAGTGTGATTGCAATAAATAATAAATTAAATATTATTTACTTGGCTACTGTAAATTTTATGCACCTAATTATAAATTTATCTTATTAAAGCGTAGCAACGAATTTGTAAAATAGCATGTATGTAAACTGATAAAGCTAGAGTTAGGTCCCGTTCGTACGTTTACTGCGTTCAACCGTTCAAGAAAGGTAATTGGTTTGTGCAGGAGCCCAAGAACAAACTATTCTCTATACCGCGAGGGTAAACGTTGCTTCCGAAGAGCCCGCTAGAATGCGTGGAGTGCTCTGCTAGGAGGTGCGCTGTTGTCACTTACTCGTCTGTTCTTTTCCAAGTCAACGAAGAGCGCCGGAAAGTCCAGAACACAAAACGTGACAACTTCGTAGTCGACAGTGTGAATATTTATGTAAACTAAATATATGTATGTTCAGTTCGAAAGCGTAGGTCAGATATTCTATTGGGTTTGCCATAAATATACGTTGCCGTGATGCAGTAATTACTGTGCGTATAGTGAAAAATCGTTACGTTTTTCTAGTAAGGCCTGTTCTACAATGCAACGGTAACAGAACAGACGGGACCGAAAACGAAAACGGATCGTTGTTCCGTTCCGTCCGTATTTTTCTCTTTCTACAATTACACAGACCCGTAAGAAAAACAGCCAGTAAATAGCAAGCGTGACGTCACATAAAACTAAGAGTATCAAATTAATTACTTTTTAAATCCTTGTATTATATGTACGGTAGTATATCTGGAAATATATAAATAGCCATTTGGAAAGGAATTCCGATATAATTGAAGGCATAACTCTCCTCGCCTTACGTTTAAACATTTCCTTTTAAAGTTTTTCTCCATCTTGTCATATATATAGTAAATATTTTAACCATGAAAATGAGCAGTTCGTTAAAATTCGTCACGACGAAAAACACGCAAAGAATTCAAACACTTGTTTCCATTTTGTTTCTGTCAAATAAAAATATATTAATTTAACAAAAATAAATCAAATTTCAGTTGTAGGAATGAAAACACAAACGTAGCTTGAGAAAAGCAGTGAAAAAATAACGTGTTCCTATTGGTCGAACGGAGCAACATAAACGGAAGAGCTCAGCATTGCTGAACTGGTCCATGCGGGTTCGTCTCCGTCTGCGTGCTATTGTAGAAGCTCTGTTGCGTGGGATTCGTCTCCGTATCTGTGTAATTGTAGAATGGGCCTAAGATGTCTTAATAGTTCTGTTACAACAATGGGGCGAAGGAAACAATCGTACTGTCCCAAGAAGAAAACGTATGCTCAGAAGTCGAAACTTGAGAGTGCAGCTATCGTGCATAGTGATCCTGTAAAGGCAATAACGCTAAAATTTATTTTTATTTTATGGCCGTACTAATATAAATAAAATCCTGCCAGTCAGTCAGAAGTGATAAAGGCAAAGAATGTGTCGCAAAAGCATTACGGTCGTACAATTAGTATATCTAACTATTATTAAACATACGTTAGAAAATAGCGAATATGTTGCGGACATGTAGACATGTTATAGCTTTTTAGAAAATGTTTTAATGATAGCATTTTAACAGTGCAATATTTTTCAATGCATGTTATACATATTGTACTTACATTAAATAATTAAATACTATTTCCTTTAGTTTATTGTAAAATTCTTATGATGTTAATTTGATTAGGCTTTTATAAAGTTAGTTTAATTGGTGCATTTAATTCAGTTATAGTACTAACACCTGAAGAATATTTGGTGGTTCTGCAATTGACAAGTCAGCCTCCATCCAAGGTAGTCTGGGTTCGACTTGCGGTGGGGTGGACATCGGAATTTCCAACAAGAGATAGTGGCGTACATTGCCGGTGGTCGGTAGTTTTAATCGAGATACTCCCACGTCTGCCACCCTTATGATCCACCATTGTTAAATTCCCACCCCGTTTTATCTTTATTGGCGCTGATTATGTCGATTAAGTAGGTACTATAAACCTCACATTTACTAATGTATGCTTTAAAAATAAAGGACTTCATTGTTGTGTACTTCTATGCCATGTTTTTGTTAACATACAGCTCAGAATTATAAGAACAACTACTGAAAACTTCCTAGAATATCAGTGCAATGTGACTTACTTTCCAGTGTTAGAAAAACTGCCTCTGGACTGAATTTTAATTTGATTTATAACAACTAACCTTAAGCTATAGCCTATTTATCTTATTTGTCTATATTTAATTTTTTTTCAGGCAGTTTTAATAGGCCAGGCTATTGGTAAGCTGCTGTTTATTGGTGTCCGAAAACAAATACTGCTGTATAAGTGAGTAAGCAGCCAAGAACGGATTTAGATTTTTTTGGGCCGGGGGGGGGGGGGGGGGGGGGGGGAACCACGATTTGGACCTAGTATATGTATAACTGCATAAGTCTTGTGCATATTTTACCCTTCTAGGAGTGAACTTGCACTCAAAAGGAGTTCGTTTTTCATCCCCGGTTCGGTCATATTAATTTCGGTTTTCCATTATTTCTCTATATCACTCCAGGCGCATAATGGGACGGTTCCTTAACAAATGCCATGCTTGATGATTCCTCCCAGCAGTCTCTGTCTGATGTGTAAGGTGTGTGCGCAATCATCTCGTCGCGGAGACGTAAAACTGTAGGAAATATTTAAATGCTATAGAGCAATAACTTTTTAGATTAGAAATAGAGTGCGAAAATTACTCATAATAAGCACAGCTTTAAATTTGAATTTATTAGAATAAATAACAGTGATTAGGCCTAAATTACAAAAAGGTAGAAGGTTAAAATGATGTGTGCTTTTAAAATTTGCAGTTAAATAGATACTAAACCAAATATTTGTCGGCAAAGGTATGAATGCATTTTGCTGTAATATTTCAAATTTTTATTACCTCTTGGAACAAAAAGTTTTAAAATAGCGTGAGAAAAACAATCAATTGTGCGACATGAAGTCAAGCAAAATTAGTTTCTGTAGGTGTTGTATATTTAACATACTTACATGTAAATCACATATTTTATAAATATTCCGTGAAAGTTGAAAAAAAAATTTCCTCGAGGAACTGCCTTAAGTAAAAAAATACAACTTAAAAATTGAATATGACTTGTCCCGAACCAAAATTAAAAATGACCACAACAATTAAGTATGTTGCTAATTGAAGTCAACCAAACACTAAAAAAAAAATTAGCTCAATTAAATTTATTTAACATAACCAAATACTTAAAACTAATTTACATTATTTTTATGTTGAAAATTAAACATAAAACTTTTGAAATCAATAATTTTGGTAAACTGCTTGAAATACTACAGTGACAACTAAGTCATTCAGCATAATGAGAGGAGTGCAAAAATAAGAATTTGAAGATATTTAAAAATATACAATGAAAATTTAAAAACAAAATTCTATTAAACATAGGTTAAAAAAAATATTTCAAAACATTGAATGTTGAAATATGTATCATTGTTTCCAATAAGGCACTATCATTTTTAAACAGTGGAAAAGGAATATTTGATGTAAACCATACACAAGTAAACATGGCTATAGCAAATATTGTAGTTCCTATTAAGATATTTGGCTATAGTTTCAGCCTTCGGAAAACTAAAAAAACAACTTCTAACAGCTAGATACATCGTAATTATTGCAACCAAACATTGCACAAACTTTCCCAGTCATTATAAATAACTTAAACAGGAGAAAACAAGGAAAAAACGTCCATTCAAAATTAGCAAAATAACATTGTCTCAAATGCGCTTTCAACGTAGGTCCAGGCTAGGCCGCCAGAATGCGCTGCTGAATGTGTCGCCCGTTTTTTTGACGACTTTCCTATATTGTTCTTCTAAAATATTTGGTTGAACCCTCCTCACACTACCATAAACCTGTTTAGGGACCTAAGTGTGAGGGAGGAGGTGGTACACGTCCCACATTGTAAACAAACAACGTCTACCATCAACTACTAAGTACTATAACTACTATTATAAACGTTCATTTAGTAGTGAGTCAACGATGTGTGGGATATTACAGACTATAGATGATAATACACACAGATTTACGCAATTACCGAATGCTGGTTGTGATCTGCCATACCACTGGCGCTAAACTACTAAATTCTTCCACCCTTGGTAACGTAAAAAAAATTGATTTTCATATTTGAATTATTATCACCTTGTAAACACCGCTCTTAAAGTGACAATAGATGGTTAATACCACTATGCAAGACTAATTTATATTCAAAGTCATCCACTACTGTCGCGTCATAAGCTTGGAACAGTTTACCGACATCAGATTAGTCATCCCATGGCTGAGGGGATGACACTGACATTCCGCAAAATGTTTATTCAGATCTGTATAATTGTGGGTGTGAGTGTACATGAACGTAATAGAATTGTAATTTTTTATATTAGTACTAAGTCTGCCACTTAGGAGTGTTTTTGTGTATTTGTAACATTTATGTAATTGTATCGTTTGAGCATTGATTTTTAAATAACATATCAACAAAATGAAAGTGTATTTTAAATGTGTCCAGTGTAAGGAACGTTAGCATGCCCTCTGCGCTTTTAAAGACGTTCATAAATGAGATTGAATCACTGTAAAATCAGGTGTTGGAGTAGCGATATATATACACAAAATCATAAAAGTGACTGCCTAGACTTTCTCATGCCAGGTAGGCATGAATACTTATCAGCAGAAGTACGCCATAAGCACAGGGATATTGCCGTTAGGGTCCTGTACAAGCCAAAAAATATATATGTATGTATATATGTACATACATATATATTCCATATACTAATTAAACTGAAGACTGTTCACGGTAAATTTAACACTTCTGAGCACCTGGTTACTTTTTTCTCTCGATCAATTTGTATCCTTTCACTACTCATTTATGCTAAATATTTATATTTTTCTATTCAAGATAGTCTGTTTTATTCAACCCAACAAAAATTATATGTTCGAAACCTCCACGAAATATAATCTTGGTTGTTATTCAAATATAAGTTATTTTCAAAGTGTCAACTTTACCGTGAACGGCCTACCTTGAAAATGAACTAACAGTTGTACGCAGGAATCCTAAATATTGCGCAACGATTTAATTTGGCCGCCTGACAGCGGGTATTTTTTTAATGTTCGAGGCGTGGGAAGGGCAGGACAGCTAAGAGCGATACAGTCACGCGCATCAAGGTCCTAACGCCTATATCCGCCAGGCGGTCTTCTGACATGCAGCAACATTGTCGAAGACTCCCCTCTAAGGCAATTTCAGTGGGTATCCTATCATTTTATGACGAAATATTAAATATGAAGGTTTGTTGTACGTTCCTAAACCATTTTCAAGTCAGTGAAACTGTATTTTCAAACCTAAAATTGACTGTGAAAATAACCATTTTAGCCATTTTAAGTTTTCAAAAGATGTTATTTATATAGAGGATTGTATAAGCTGGCAATGGTCTAGGAACACGTGTAACATAATGTTACGATCGCGCTTGGCTGCAGTGCTTGGCGTCGCCGCGCTCGTTCGGCCTGTCTGCGCCCCCTTCCACCCGTATCCTCTCCCTGGTATCTCGTGCCATACTATCTCGCTACATCCTGACCGTCGCAGCGCGCACCTGCCTCAGATCGGGTTACTTAAAAGAGGCCGCACTGCGGAATAAAAGGACTCAGACACGTTTATCGGCGTTCTTAGAGCAGCCACCGCGTCCTTCGAGGACTCACGACGCGTTTCTGGGCATTTCGACGGCGAAGGTCGCGCGATATCTCGGAGACATGCCCGATTGTTCTGGACGGGAACCCAAGGGCTATATAAAGCGGTTGGGCCGACCTTCGAGTCAGTGAGTCGGAGTTCAGTGGGGAGTTCTCCCGCGGCGGAGTTTCCGGGCGATAGTGCCGCGGGGGCGGCAGAGTGGCGAAGTCCTTGGACGAAGGTTCCAGGGCAGAGAGTCTGAGTGGGGAGTTCTCCCGCGGCGGAGTTTCCGGGCGATAGTGCCGCGGGTGCGGCAGAGTGGCGAAGTCCTTGGACGAAGGTTCCAGGGCAGAGAGTCTGAGTGGGGAGTTCTCCCGCGGCGGAGTTTCCGGGCGATAGTGCCGCGGGTGCGGCAGAGTGGCGAAGTCCTTGGACGAAGGTTCCAGGGCAGAGAGTCTGAGTGGGGAGTTCTCCCGCGGCGGAGTTTCCGGGCGATAGTGCCGCGGGTGCGGCAGAGTGGCGAAGTCCTTGGACGAAGGTTCCAGGGCAGGGAGTGAGTTGTGTGGAGTCGGGAGTTTTCCCGCGGCGGAGTTTCCGGGCGATAGAGTCGCGGGCGCGGTGGAGTCCCGAGTGAAGTGGCGAGCGAGTCGTCGTGTGGGATCTCGGCGAAGGGTGTGACGGCGGCGGCGGAGTGCGGCGGCGGAGTCCCGCGGCGGAGACCCACGAGGGGTGCTGCGGCGAGAGTTGCGCCAGAGGTGTGGCCCAGAGAGGTGTGCGGAACGAGTAACTGGGGAATTGACATTTATTTAAGTGTAATTAGTTATTTGCCTTTTTAGAAGATTATTTGTAAGTGACAAGTAGTGGTAATAAATAAAACTGTGTGTGTGAAATAAAATCTATTAATTGGGCTATCCTTTACGAACCCGCGGTAAATCGTAACATTTTGGTGTCAGAAGTGGGATAGCCCTAATTAATAGATTTAGGATTCAGTTACATTATTAGAATAAAAGTTAAGAATAGAATTTAGTTTACCAGAATATAGTTAGTGTTTAGAAATTTAGTGAATTTGGATTTTTCTAGAGTTAGTTTGAGTTTACTGTAGCCAGTGATAGTTTTAAATGTAATAGAGTTATTGTTAGTTTAATTAGAAGGTACAGCTAGGTCATTTAAAATTAAGAACAGTATTAGAAAAAGAAATTATTTAGGTTGATTAATTAGTAAATGCTTTAGAAAGAGATGGCTGCTGAAGAGTTAAATGTAGAAGATATCAGGAAGATAAGGGTTATCCTGGAAGAAATGGTGAATGACATGAGGGCATGGATAACCAGTATGAAGAACTCTGCGAAAGAAGTGAAGAGTGAAAATAATGTGGGTAAGGACCATCATGAAGAAACGAAGAACGAGTCAAACAATAGCCTAGAGGAAATGAAGAAGGATCAGAATGAAATGAAGAATGGCCAGGAAGAAAATAAGAATGAAAAGAAGACCGAAATGAAGATAAACCTGGAAGAGAACAGCCATGAGAAGAACAGCCAAGAGGAGACCAGCGAAGAGAAGACCAGCGAAGAGAAGACCAGCGAAGAGAAGACCAGCGAAGAGAAGACTAGTGAAGAGGAGACCAGCGACGAGAAGACCAGCGACGAGAAGACCAGCGACGAGAAGACCAGCGACGAGAAGACCAGCGACGAGAAGACCAGCGAAGAGAAGACCAGCGAAGAGAAGACCAGCGAAGAGAAGACCAGTGAAGAGAAGACCAGTGAAGAGAAGACCAGTGAAGAGAAGACCAGCGAAGAGAAG
Source organism: Bacillus rossius redtenbacheri (assembly GCF_032445375.1). Classification (NCBI taxonomy): domain Eukaryota; kingdom Metazoa; phylum Arthropoda; class Insecta; order Phasmatodea; family Bacillidae; genus Bacillus; species Bacillus rossius. Next base: position 12,997,126 of record NW_026962013.1, read on the forward strand.
ACCAGCGAAGAGGAAATTAGCCAGGACATGAAGATGAAAGAAGAGCTGAAGAAAAGAACAGAAGTAGTGAAGATGAGTTACAAAGTAAGGAACATTGAAAAAGAAGAAATGAAGATAAACGAAAGAGAGAGAGGAAAATGCCAAGAAAAGCTGAAGAAAAGCTGAGAAGAGAGTCAAGAAGAGATAGAGAAGTGCAAAGAAGAAACGAAGAAAGACCAAGAAGAGACTCTGGAAGACCAAGAAGAGTTGAAGAAAGACCAAGAACAGGGGAAGAAAGACCGAGAAGAGAAAATGAGAACACAAGGAGTCATGAAGAGGGTACAAGGAGAAACTAAGTGCAGTCCAGGTGAGACACAGAAGAACCAAGAGGGCACGAGTAAACAAGAAGAGACGAAGAAGAGCCGGGAAGAAATGCTGTACGAACAAGTAGCTGCGAGAGAAGAAATGGAGAGAAAAAGGGAAGGAACAAGGAAACTGTTGGAAGGCAATAAGCAATGCACTCAAGAGTATCGGGTCCGTCCAAGGCATCGGTCAGCCCGTCTCGGGCAGCTGGCTGAACGACATGGGGCATCTGCGACGCAGAAGTGTCGCCGGGTGACAAGAGAAGCTACATCTAATGAGAGAGAGGGTTATCTGGTGAGACTGTACAGCCCGCGATGGAGGAAAGGCAGGAGGCCTAAACTTCGAGTAGCATGGGGACCTCCAGAAGGAGATGCATTACCTGTTCGGGACGAACAGGTTTAAGGAGGGGGCAATGTTACGATCGCGCTTGGCTGCAGTGCTTGGCGTCGCCGCGCTCGTTCGGCCTGTCTGCGCCCCCTTCCACCCGTATCCTCTCCCTGGTATCTCGTGCCATACTATCTCGCTACATCCTGACCGTCGCAGCGCGCACCTGCCTCAGATCGGGTTACTTAAAAGAGGCCGCACTGCGGAATAAAAGGACTCAGACACGTTTATCGGCGTTCTTAGAGCAGCCACCGCGTCCTTCGAGGACTCACGACGCGTTTCTGGGCATTTCGACGGCGAAGGTCGCGCGATATCTCGGAGACATGCCCGATTGTTCTGGACGGGAACCCAAGGGCTATATAAAGCGGTTGGGCCGACCTTCGAGTCAGTGAGTCGGAGTTCAGTGGGGAGTTCTCCCGCGGCGGAGTTTCCGGGCGATAGTGCCGCGGGGGCGGCAGAGTGGCGAAGTCCTTGGACGAAGGTTCCAGGGCAGAGAGTCTGAGTGGGGAGTTCTCCCGCGGCGGAGTTTCCGGGCGATAGTGCCGCGAGTGCGGCAGAGTGGCGAAGTCCTTGGACGAAGGTTCCAGGGCAGAGAGTCTGAGTGGGGAGTTCTCCCGCGGCGGAGTTTCCGGGCGATAGTGCCGCGGGTGCGGCAGAGTGGCGAAGTCCTTGGACGAAGGTTCCAGGGCAGGGAGTGAGTTGTGTGGAGTCGGGAGTTTTCCCGCGGCGGAGTTTCCGGGCGATAGAGTCGCGGGCGCGGTGGAGTCCCGAGTGAAGTGGCGAGCGAGTCGTCGTGTGGGATCTCGGCGAAGGGTGTGACGGCGGCGGCGGAGTGCGGCGGCGGAGTCCCGCGGCGGAGACCCACGAGGGGTGCTGCGGCGAGAGTTGCGCCAGAGGTGTGGCCCAGAGAGGTGTGCGGAACGAGTAACTGGGGAATTGACATTTATTTAAGTGTAATTAGTTATTTGCCTTTTTAGAAGATTATTTGTAAGTGACAAGTAGTGGTAATAAATAAAACTGTGTGTGTGAAATAAAATCTATTAATTGGGCTATCCTTTACGAACCCGCGGTAAATCGTAACAATACGTTAAGTGGTATTGGTATCAAGTGCCGAGCACACACGCGGTACACTTGTGTGATACGTGAACTGCTGAAGCTCTGCACAGTATTTATAGCGGCCGGTCTAAACGACCACCTTAAATAACTTCACGTAACTGGATATAATAACCCAAAGATAGCTATCACATGAATACCAGAAGAACCTCGTATTTTACAAAAAATTTCGAAAACGCAGCAATTATAAAAAAATAAAGAAATTATATTGTTATGGGTATATTTCAGCATATTGTCTATCGCACGTAATTTCATTCTGAATAATTTAATATTTTTTTACTGATTGTATGCTCCTGTAACATGCATATTTAGTGTTTAACAAGCTGTTTTGACAAAAATATGCAAACTGTGCTTACAACTAATGTATACAGAATTAACGTTATTTATAATAAACATCAAACTGTGAATTTTTCACACTTGAACGCATTTAAGGGGCCCGCCTATTGCAACGCCCTTAAGTAGTTTCATTTGTATCCAGATAGTAAATTTTCTGAAATAGCACCCTAAACACCCCATTTTTAGCTATTTAGACGCGAAGTAAAGGTTTTTATATTGCGCCTGTTTTCTTGAAAGAAGTGTGGGTTTTTTCGTAGATAAACAGCATAAAGACACTTAACTAAATCTGTAAAAAAATTACTCTGACATGCTACAATGCAGTTTAGGCACATGTAGGCGAGCTCCTTAGGGAAATGCCAGGTAGTTTTACAGTAGTTATAAATTTTTTAAAGAAAATATAGTAGGCTTATTGGTATTAAAGAATCTCTTATTATTTCTACACTATTATACAATTATGTATAGCCTATCTACATTATTTTATAACAATGAATCAAATAGTGTTTAAATTTATGCACGTAAAGAATTGTAAATATTGTTATGAAAATAGCCTAAAATGGTATAATACTTTTTTTGCAGACAAGTGGTGCTCTATTTGCAAAAATCGTACATTTTAAATATATACTTTATGTGTAAATTACGAACTACAAACTACTACACTTATTGAGACAAATGTTTAAGACGCTCGTCCACTCATAGGTTACTTGTGTGAATGAGACACTAAATCTATATACCGTCCTTATCCACGGTGCCTCCAACTCTGAGTCGCCCTTCACGTACAAGCAATTGAACGAGCATGCAGCGTTTTCATTGTGCAGCGTGTACCTACGGGACTTTAAGCGGTAACCATATCATTTTTGTTATAACTACGTAATTCTGAATCGAATAATATATTAGTAACACATCCGCACTGCAAGAGTGGAGGTTAGCTACAGCATTAGCCTCCCACAAAATCGATCCGGGTCCAATTTACTTCCAGATTTTCAACGAAAGTTGGCAATTTTTTTTCGGGATCTCGTGTTTATCCTGCCCATCATTCCCGGCGCTACTTCATATCTAATTTATTTCCTCAAATCAACTCTAAGGAGCTGACATTTCAAAGGCCGCCTACTCTTCTTGAAACCCTTGTAAAAACGTCGCATTTTCGAAATAAAAAACACTAAACCTGACCTTGAATTGTAAAAAAAAAATTATTATTTCAAAAATATATTTTATTTCTATCAATGTTCCATTTGCCCTATAAAAAATAAGAAAGTGTATAATTTTTAGCTTCACAGTTGCAAGAGAGTGCGCTTATCTTACGAATACAGCATTTCAATGCCTGGCAGGTAGGCAACACGTTATGGTTTCGGCGTTATGGTCATATTAGAATTTCGGCGTTATGGTCACATTGAGGTTTCGGCGTTATGGTCATATAATGGTTTCGGCCTTATGGTCATATAATGGTTTCGGCGTTATGGTCATATTGTAGATTCGTTGGTGGAATTCGGCGTTATGGTATTTCGGCGTTTTTGTACATTTAAATTCTCTTTCAGTATATTTAGTGACTTTCTTCTGAGTTTGTTTTTGTGGCAGTACTGCAATGAAATTTTTCGGCGTTAATGTATTTCGGCGTTGTGGTCATTCGGCGTTGTGGTACACAGCAGTTTTCGGGTCGTCGGCGTTGTGGTCAATTTGGAATTCGGCGTTATGGTATTCGGCGTTATTGTACGTTCGGCGTTGTGGTATTTCGGCGTTGTGGTGCGTCCCCCGTGTTGATCATCACAGCGGACCATCTCGCCCGCAGGCGGCGGCTAGAGTGTGGGGGAGGGAGGTTCGGAGGTGCAGCGTTGCCGAACTTGGCGCATTTCCCAAGGGCATTGCACTCCTTGCCCCCTTCCCGGCCGGGCTTGGCACTCCTTCGCGCGGTCCGCGAGGTACAGGCAGGTGAATGTGAAGTGGGCCGACAACCCGCTCGTCTCGTTTCACCAAGGGGATTATTTGTTTGCGAAATAAAATCAATTTATTGAAGTTTTACTTCTTTTAGGTGGCGTCGAGAGCGAAATGTTATCGCACCATGCAACGGAAATTTAACAAGTTGTGCACTGGTTTGATTTCGAACGAACGGAAAAAAAACGGTTCTTGTAAAAAACAAATTGAAAAACACGCACACATATGGATATATTTGATATTGAATTACTTGCTACAACTGTTTATACTTTTTTTTGTTTTGTTTTTAATGTTAAAATCAAGTGAACACAGATTTTTTTGCAATAATTATGGTTTTATTAAGATCACTTACAATTTATTAGCAGAGAAAATTGTATTGGAACACATATCGTCGACTACTTTGTTGGTTCTCTTTAATATGACGAACGCTGTGCTATCTTTTTTCCTTTTGATAACTTTGTACTTTATTTAATCATGCCGAAGAAGTATAGCTCTCACGCGCGTACCTTAGCACTTGCACCCTTTTTATTAATTTATTTATTCATTTCTTAACGAAGTATTCATCCTGTGGCCGGTTTACAACAAATTGCGTTTTTTAAACTTGAAATTCATTAAACGCATCAAAATGGTCCCAACGTCATCAATTGTGGAACTGTGGCATTGTTTTTAGAAACATAAGTACTCGCCTTTTTACATTATGTTAATACAAGAAAAAAAAATGTGGTGGGGGGACGCGAGGGAGTAGGAAAGAAACCGACGTCAGTGACCATAGTTCTCAAGCAGGAATTTTGTTATTTCGGGGGTTGTATTAGTCTGATTTGCGCAAAAATAAAAAGAACACTAAAGGGCTGCCGTTTTACAAGCATAGATTACATTTAAAGCGCATCGCTGAAAGAGCTAAACGCTATCCCAGAGATCGAGTTCATAAGTGTTTCGGGGATTGGATAACTTGTATAGACAAATAAATAAACTTCTTTGCGAAAAACGGAAATTCCCGCTACTTTTTGAAAACACCTCGTATATTTTTTAATGATTCCAGATCTTTATGCGGAAATGTTTAGGAAATGAGTCTAAAAAAGTAAGGTTATATACATTTGTAGAACAGCATAAACACAGAAACTTGACTTGTATAAGTGACCTTAACGCAGGACAAAATTGTAATAATTTTACATTTTTTACATATACCTGATGACGTGTACAATAGGCAAAAAATTAACATAAAGTAATATGCAATGCTCATACAGTGCATCGATCTGTAGGAATTGCAAAGGAACAAAACATATGTAAAAATGCAATATCACGACTAGAGTGGTGAAGCCAAACGTAAAGTTTGCTAAACGCCGAGGGATTTTGTTTCCGAAGTTTGAATTCGTGAGCGTTCGGTTGAGCGCGTCGTGTTGTTGGATCGCATCTCGTTCATTGGCCTCTACCTCTTGTCTCGCACGACCGCCTCTGGACCATTGCACGATCTGCGCGCACGCGCGTTTTCAAACTAAGAAAAAAAAAAAAAAGGAGGTTTGGCGAGAAAAGCTTTACAGCTATCTGTTACTTCCCTTGTCAGCTAGTATGTTCCGCTACAGTGAACATGTTTTTATTCTATCGGTGTCATGCTTAGATATTCACTTAATAGTGGATAGTCTCCGTGGCCTCATAATTTAGTGAGTCCCGTCAAAGGTGTCTTCGGGTCGTTACGAAGGATCCTTTTGGTATGTTGCCCTGTAGTTAATTTGTGTCCGATCCAATAATTAATGTGTTTTAATTTAAAAGTTTTTTTATTTTTTTATTTTACGGACACCTGGCAGTAGGTTGTATAGTTACTCGGAAGTAAGTTTTAGGATTCTTGGTATCTTACCAATGTTTAGTGTGTCAACGATTTGGCACCCTGAGGCTAGTATTCTAATTGTGTTGGCTATTATTTCAGTCGCAGAAACGTCGCTGTTACCGTTATTTGCCTGATAAAACTACACGAACCTTATAGCCACAAATTTTGCAACCATAGTTTATTGCAATTAATTTGTACCTGACGATTATGCGACTCTTTAGCATGTTTGCCTTTTTTTTAACATGTTGAAGCAAATTAACAGCCAGCTACTAATTATAATTGGCCTTTAATTAATTTTCAATGAAATCATACAATACGTTATTTGTAATTTAAAATCCAATTTGCAGATAATCATTCACCAGCAGTTGATTGAAAGTGTTTCCACAAAATTTGTAAAATTGGTTCTGGGGGGTAAATACTTTTTTTTTGGAAAAAGAAAGCAAGGATGGGAAGGATGTGATTAAGTGAGGGTTCACGACTCGTGGCAAAGCTCTGAAAGGCTTGAAACTGCGGGATATTCCGGTAGTGGCTCTGTGCTAAGGAATAGTCTCCGGTGATGCTGGGTATGTGAACCTTAGCCTGTTCGACCTACTCGTCTCACGATTACGTCCACCGAGAATCCACTTGTACGGCCTTGCTTTGGTGTTTCGTAACGTTGAATCATCGACCCTGGCACACTCGCTTCTGTCAATTTGAACGCCTTAACGTTTCTTCGACAGTTTTCGATGGAGACGGAAGCAAAATACATACCGTAAAACGGGGTTACTTTGACTTTAAGGGTAACTTTGACAGTTTTTGGGGCTACTTTAACAGAGTGCCAAAATATGGTGTAAACGTGTGCGGAGCGAACTCGCGTGACCTTGTGAGGCAGAAGGGGATTGCTGTGAGTGCGGGGAGTGGGTTAGTGCATAGTATGGGGGGAGTGGGGTGAGGGGGGCGCGTGGGTTTGCTTTGCGATCACCTGACTCGCCGACTTTGTGAACGAATTTGCAGCTCGAAACTACCTCACGCAAAGACTGGCCACAAACATCAAAACTTTAAGGGCATCAGTGGGTCCTAACGAGATAAAATAGTTTTTTTGAGAATCTGAGACCAGGATACAGGATACACGTCCTGCTCTAATTTATTATTTTGATGAGACAAATATTACAGATGACCCGGGGGCGATAAATGTCCTAGTACGCCGAGGGCACAAACGCGTCAAAAGAGTCCAGGAACATTCGAAATCATCATAATATTGATTTCAAGACTGGTTATGTGCCTATAATTGTACCCTTAGTGTTTGATATTATTGTGTTAAATATGCCTTTAATAAAAATGATATATTGCTTAGCAAAACTCGTTTTTAATTTAATTTTGTGTATAATGAATAAAATATTAATATTTGTTTATCAAAATAATGTCAAAGTAACCATTACGCTTTAGATATTTGACATCAGTTGCATTTAAATGCCTTGTCAAAGTAACCCCACACTCGGAGTAACTTTGACACTTTTTAAAAAAAATATATAAAATTTTGGGCAGCTAGTGGGGCGTGTTATTGATATGAATTTGATAGCCAATGGACACATTGTTATGATGGAGCAAATATATAATTAATTTAGGATGTTAAAAAAAAGTAACCACCAAAAAACTTCCACAATATGTCAAAGTAGCCCCATTTTACGGTACCAGGGATACTAACTACTTTTTGTGATTTGCTTTAATTTTGCAATGGGAGTGTGCGTAGAACATGTTAAATTAGACTAGTTTATGTTGGGTGCAAGGATGTATTTTTTTTTTTAAAGTTCTTTCAGAAGTGATGTGATAGGTTGTAATAAAAGAAAGTGATTGTGTAAAGAGTGTCTAGCATCAAGGAAAACCTGGAATTGTCAGGAATTTTTAATTTCTAGAATATTCACGGAACAGTAAGGATGTACATGTTAAGGGGCCCGCCTACCTGGGCACACATACGGTGTGCAGAGCTTCAGGAAAAACAACGCGATTTCAAAACTACTCAAGATATCCGAGTGGGGCCTATTTACGAATAGCATTTAAGAGTTCGCTGAGGGCCGAAAAGTACTTTTGATTTCGGATTAAGTTTTTAAACTGTATTTTTAAAAGCGTTAAAATGCATAAAACGCGTGTTTTAAGAGTGATTTTTAGGCATAAAACAATCAGTAAAGATTCTTGAAAGCACTTAAGGGGCTTGCATAACACCTTTATCTTCATTTCTCCGCCATATAATGTTACGGTCACCGCTCAAATTTCACAGTTATCCTGTGACGACGAGACGAATGCGCGCCAATTCAGAGACTTGCGCTTAGAGGCTATTCCGCGCTGGAAGCACCAGCGAGCGTCGCGCTTATCATCCCGCCTCACTAACACACATACACCCCTGACGAGGCGGGCCCCTTAAGGCGTAGGAATACAAATTAAATTTAGGAAAAGGCTCACGTATCTCTAACGCTAACCCATTCAATTTACGATATGCACATTGCACCCGGGTTCAGTCTTTATTGTGCGTGCCAAGTAGTTTTGAGAAGAACTGTATTTTTCTGCACGCGAAACTAAATCCCATCCTAGGAGAGGTATGTGAGAAAACATTACTTTGCCCACCGTTTCCAGGCGTTTTGTTACTGTTACAACAGTTTTGCCGCGACAGAGAAGAATCTGTAAGCACGTTGTGACTGTGGCAGTGTTAGAAAGAAGCACAGCATTTTTTCCCCTAAGAAAATAATGCAGGTTTTTGATCGGTGGAAAATTATAACAGACCTTTAGAAGTCCTGATTTGCATTGGAGTATGTTCTTTTAGTGTTTCCTGAATGGGGAAGTTTGATTTTAAAAAATTAATTTGGACATACGCCATTGTTAGTTTGCACTGTCTGCCGTAAAAAAATAATAATCTCTGTGCTGTGTTTACATTTAACAATTTACAGCGGATGATTTTGGCTTGTATTTCTGGGTATTCATCTTTCTTTGTCCGTTCTTCGGGTTTTATCCGTGGCATGCAGTGCAAAGTAGCGGTGGCTTGTTTGTGTACAAAACAACGTTTTTTAAATCACCGTGGAGTGTGTGGTAGCTGTCGCAGTGTGTCGTGTGCGTTTTGGTTGGGGGGATGTTGGGGGGGGGGGGGGGGAGGAGAGGTAATTCCTCGTCTTCACGGCCAGGTGCCGAGTCACCTGTATGTGCTCTTGTCGGCCGGCCAACTATTCGCGACATTTCTCGCTCCCGCGTAACGCGTTGAAGCGCCCTTCCCCGGGCGCCCGTGTTATGTAAGGCCTTCCGAAATAACCGTGCCGCGCCAACAGCGCCCCTATTCCCCCCCTACCCCTATTCCCTTCTCGTCTCGGGCGAGTCGTCGGCCTGGACCGGACTGGACGCTACTTGCTCTCCACGCCCCGCCGCTGTGATTCTTTACACCGGGAGTCCACTTCTGGTGCACCGTTGTGTTTTTTGAGCGCCGAAAACGGAAGACCTCGGGAAAGACACAGCGCGAGTAGACACGGTTCAGAATCTGTACGGACTTTTATGCAGGTCATTAAGCAATTCGAACTTTAACAATTAGGGATTGGTTCACATAATTTGCAGATCATTTATAATACGTGTTTTGAAAAAATGCCGCTTTTTGTAACGTTGCGAATCACCACCTACGCGAAATACTCGTAATTTAACTGTTTGAGGGTGAGGAGAAATAAATAATAAAATAGACTCTGCAGCAATTTTTTTTTTTACAATTGTGAACATTCAGTGTCAACTTTAAAAAATGTGTTATTGAAATGTAAAGTTTCTTGTTTAAGGCACGTGTCAGTCACAAAACGATTTTTATTCATCCATGAGCAGTACTTTATAGTTTGTAAAATATATTTTAATGTATGCGCTCTGTCCCTTTGACTAATGTGTCTTATGCTGTCGTGGCCAGGGACTGACTGCGAGCGTACAGTCCCAGCTGGCGTCATCACCTCGCTCTCGCCGGCTAGTTTCCCGTGTCGCCGTAAGGAGGCAGTGCGAGCTCCGTGTGACGTCACGCCACGGGAAGTGGCCTTGCTCTGCATTCCGCGCGCGCGCTCGACCTGTACGCCATTACTGCGCGTCCGTCCTCTTTGTAGTCCAGCAGGCTCGCTCGTCATTGCCTGTTTTTTTATTTGTAAGTTATACTTCTGTACGCGCGTTATGGAAAAAAAAACGAAGAGAGTGAATTTTTACGATGCGAGCGCACCATGCAACGAAAATTTCACAGGAAAACGGCGGACCCACGTGTATGAACGTAAACCCATGTGTAGTCACTTTTGATAAAAAAAATAGGAGACATCAAATGTACTAGTGTGCTAAATGAAACTTTATGATAATGAAACTTCCCGAATATGTTTGGTAAATTAAAATAGTTAACAGTAAAGAGTGATTTCAAGTTTTTTTTTACTGGTATGACAACCATCTTAATACATATAATCTCCTGTCGGGCCTTGTAGCGCAATTAATAAGTTAAAGGAACGTGGTACAAAACTCGGCAGTAGGAAAAAAAATTACTTTTTTAAATTGCAGATTACTGGGTTATACAAATTGTGCTTTAAGCAAATATATATGATTATACTTTATCGTATTGCTATAATATTTTTTTAATACATACCTATATCAATCCATTTGATTGATTTCATGCTACATAGGCCTATAACCTTTATTTTACTTCAGGTAATATTAAACTAAATATGTCAGGACTTTAATGTCCATGAATTCGCATAGGTAATAAAAATAAAATTTTATAATACTATAACTGTCCGTTAATGCTTAGTAATTTATTTCATCTAACGTGTGCGGAAACTATAAAGTATTAACTTTTTAATGAATTGTAACAAGGTGACCAGTATTTAATAAAATCCCGTGTCGAAATCAGTTCCAAGCCGAGATTTAGTATTTTGCAAGTCTTTTTGGTTTTAATCAAAGACGTTTCATTATACAGTTTAATCTTTCACTCTGCAAATCGAATGATTCGAGAGTCGATGTAGCTGCTCTGGCAGCGAATTCTAGTGGCGGGTGCGGAAATAAGTGTGAGTCGCGTTCAGAAATGTGGTTACTGATATTAAATAGTGGTCCATATAATTAAAAAATAATAATTTATTGTTAATATTAGTGATTTAAATTGTGGTTTATTTTGGAGTGTATTTATGTAAGTGAGGTTATATTCCCGTATTTATTTTCATTATTCATTATTATTTAATAAATAATGAAAATTAATTTATTAGAAAAAACATTCAGCATTCTTTAAATTTTAATTAGTAATTAAAATTTATCTAAATTATTTTACTTAATTAAATAATTTTATATACATATTTATGTTAATATTGAATACATGTGGTTTTTGACACCTCGCCTCAGTTTATAATCGCACATTAAATATAAATAGTTTTGAAACAGTCCACTTGAATCATGCGGATATGTCTCTCTGAAAAGGTTTCAGTTTTCTAACTTAAAAAAATACGGAACTTTACTGAGAATAATACGAGGCTTCATTAAAAAGAAAAGTCTATATTGGCATAAATTATACATTTGATACCCTTTTTCCAAATATCCGAATTGTAGTGGAAAGTGAAATATGTAGCTTTCAGGTCAACAAGAATTGTGAAAATCGGGTACAATTAAAAGGTTATTGGATGGCCAGTGACGGATGCAGAAAATCATTTCTGGGAGGTTATTTTTTTAAACTTATGGCAACAAAAGATTTGGACAGTTACTTTATTATTATCAACATGTATAACTGCCTTTAGTAGTTTGTGATTTCAGGTGTTGACAGCTTAGCTTGCATCACACAAAATAAAAAATTTTCATAATGTCTGAAAAAAAAGGGGGGGGGGGGGAGGATACATCTCCCCTATCCCTCCTCTTACGTCCACCACTGGCTATGGCAATGGATGCATTACTTTTCAACCTCGTTTATACAGGATGAGTCTGAATTCGACCGGAAATCTCAGGCTGCAGGTTCATCACGACAAAATAGGTTGCAAACCTCTATATGACTCATGGTCTAGATTACTTCACAAGGCTGGTATACATAAGTATTTGAAGTTGGAGCTGAACATCTGGGCGTCGAGTGACGTTCTACAACCACCGCGGATTTTGTCGCTCAATTATTTCGTGGAAATAATTGGGGGCAACACCTTTATTTTTCACATATACTTTTGTGAAAAAATTTTTAGTGGTGGTTGGGGGGGGGGGGGGAGAGCAGAGTATTCGGCGTGTTGACAGTAGGGTTGTGCGACATCCGGAGTTTTGAGTTCGGTCTTCGACACTTCTCGCATGTTCGACATTTCGGTCTTAACAGCATCAGTGGCGGTTTCAATTAGTTATCGATTTCGACGTATCGACCTCGATGTTTCGACCTGGACGTATATATCTCGACATGACAGCACATACACACATACAGGTGTGAACATATGACCTGACGTGTCGTTCTCGAGATGTGAAATAATATCGACCCATCGACGTGCGCAGGTGCCAGTGTGATGACGTTTGCGAAGAGTTTTCGCGGGAAACAGGAGGCCGCGCCGTGTCTTGCGGGGCTTCGCGACCTGTCGTTACGGCCGGGTCAGCGGGGCAGTGGGACCGCGGGTAGGAGGGTTTACAAACCACACGCGAGAACTCCTTGGGGTGGTTTCCAGCGAGTACACGCGGCGAGATCCAACGTGTGAACTTGATTTGCTGAAGAATGTGATTTTATATGTACGACAAAATCGATTTTCCTAAACTAACGAAAAATTAAAGCTTCTTTGTTTCAACGAAATTTTCCTTCCAACCAAGTAATTGTTCGAATCTACTTAATTAAGCAATACCTCTACAAAACCAAATATTTTTTTTAGGGGGGGAAAAAACTTTTCAATCGTCACACAAATCAGTCGGGCTATTTAGGAAAATGACTGGTTGGCAGGAAATTATAACAATAAGTGTGTATGTATAAAATTAAAATTTTTTTTTTGGGAATATTAATGACCCTGATTATATTCCGATATTTTACTTTGGTTTGGGAGAGGGTATCATGCTAATACGCTAAACTATACCTTCCTCTTAATTTTTAACGTAAAATGTGCAAAATTTCATTAATGGATTGGGCCAGTGGGAGAACAGCTTTGCATTACAGGAATACTCCGATTAGAACCAAGATTGTAAGTTGATTCAAACAAATCGGACACAGAATGTTTGCTTTAGGAGATACTGTCGCGTACTATAATTAATCCAGAATTTATCAGTTTTTTTTTTACTCCTTGCAAATTGATTTTTCCACAGTTATCATCTGCCTCCCCCCCCCCCCCCTAAAATCTAATAAAATACATTTCTTTTTCTTACCGGTCTAGAACTTGTAGAGACAATTTCAATGCGAGTGCTCGAATCATATATGCCATTGCCCAGTTCAAGAGCGGTGCGTTCATCCGAACGGAATTCGTCCCAGAAAGCGCGAAGATATTGGAAAACGATAATCCGTTTTAGTATTTCGCGCTTCATTCGGTATGCTGCTCCGTCACGTGGAAAATGCTCTGAAATACGTGTATCTCGTGTCGCAAGTTCCGCAAGTATCGCAAGTATCGCACTAGCCTGCTGAGCACGCCTCCCCTTGCAGTATCGTGCAGTGAGGTCCGGACGCTGAACGAGCTTGACGACTTTCATATGCTAATCAGAAATCGACTTAGTTTTTTTTTGTTATCTCAGGATCTATTTATATTCGCGTGGAAACCCTCTTTAGCAGTGTCGTTCTCGGACTTAGCCAGAGGCGAGGAACAGCACAAAATTACTGTGACTTGATGTAAGCTTTTGGACATACGCCATTGCTGAGCACATGCATGTCTGTAGAAGAAAACTACAAAAAAACCAAAAGACAAAAACACAAACTAAGCAAAAAATTGCTGTTGTCAACAGGATATAAACACCACATAATATTCCATAACAGGAATATGATCAACAAACAAAGAAAAACAAAGAAAAATGGACTAACAGGGTTTTTTTTTGCAGTTTTCTTCTACAGACATACATGTGCTCAGCAATGACGTATGTCCAAAAGCTTACATCAAGTCATGCACCCCCATTGCACAAATCTTTCAAAGATAATACAAAATTACTGTGTTACGATCATTTCGACAGCATTCAAGATTCACCAGTGATTAGGCGTTGTTGGACGTGTGCAAAGTGTTGAGTGGCCTCGGTGGACTAGGCGAGATTGTGGTTGTGAAGGGACAAAGCTATCCTGAGCCTGGGAAAAAATCTGGATGAATCCCCGGGCTCGACTGAGAATCGAACGCGGTACCTTTGGCTCAACAGGCAGGAGTGCTGACCGCGAGACCAAACGGCAAGGCTGAATGTTAGTTCGATGAAACATTTCTTTAGTTTGTGAGAAAATTTAAGAATGACGGTACGAGTTCTTTCTTTCTTGGCTTACCGTCAAACCAGAAGTCCAGAAGTAGTTCGTGGAAATGATTATTTACCCGACGCTTCGGCTATTAACAACCGAAGGCCGTGCATTCTGGCACCGTAGCAGAATAGGACCATTCACAGCCGAGCATGGCCACCCAAATGGACCAGTCACAGCTTGGTCTTGTATAAATACCATTGCAGAACACCAACTCTTCAGTGGCTTTATCGCCTTTGAAGATGGATGCGAAAAAAAAAAATCCGAAAAGTCGGGCACACTTAACTTTTTCACGGACGTGTCTGGCGCTAACCAGAAGTCAAGGAGTAGTTAGTGATTTTGACCACGTTATCCTACGATGTAGATAGCATGAGTGCAGCCATTGTGACCTGTCGATCAGTTTTGTTATGAGAGAATATTTTAGAATTTCGCCGTTTAGTGGTCAGAGCACCCGCCTCCCACTAAAACCCCTTGCGGGGTACACCCCAGGATCTCTTTGCGGCAGGAGAAACTTGGCGGACGTTGCCGTGAACCGGTGGGCCTAAATATAATTATATATAATCCTCCCTTGGCTGACGCGCGGGGCCTGATGTAATGTAGTGTTGGCCGAGTTTGAGGGAAGCATTTTGGTGAGTGATGTATGGTAGTCCAAGCTGTCCCAGAGGAAGTTAAAAAAAAACACCTATATATACGCATTTAAACTTCCAGCTGGAGCTTCGTGCAGAAAGGGGAGTATTTTTCAAACTTATTTCTCCTGAGTGGCCGGGAATTGCTAGCTCTCGCTGCAGATTGAATGAACTGAGCGAAATATATCGTCTTTTCATGTGAAAACAAAGATGGGGGAGAAAACTTTTTTTTTATGCGTGCGCGTACTTGAGGTCGGATTGAAATCACACGTCTGTGGGTTTGCTCGGCTTGTGTGGATCCTGCCACGTCGGAAGGCTAAGAGTACACAGACATTTCAGCGGTCGCCATCTTCATGGTAGAAGGGTCTCGGTCCCTAGTCCCTAGTCCCTAGTCCCTAGTCCCTAGTCATTCCGTCGCTGATCCATTTCAATGTTTTGTCCCTCATCCGGCTTCGATGACCTCGATCTCGACGAGTCGTCGAGCAAAACACTAATGCAATAATGGACAGTCGCACCGTTGGAGTTCGAGCGTGGTCTCGTTCCGTAAATTGGCGTTGATCGTGATTCGACCACATTTCATGTTGCACCACTATGTCTGAGCGCTGAACAAAGTATCATGGGGAACTTCGAGACGTACCGACAGTCCTGGCCGTTCACGACTCTGATCTCGGCGGGACAGAGGGCGACCAAAAACTGTCCAGAATTTTTACGGACTTAGTGTCCTTTATTTTAAATATTAGAGAACCATCTACAGAATTTCACTTATTACGTGTTACAACCACTCCCCACATGCAATACATATTTTAGTGTTTGAAAAAAATGCTAGTTATTTTAGTTTGTAGTTTTAATAGGTATTTTAGCCTTTTTTTTTTTTTTTTTTTTTTTAAAAATCAGTATCTATGAATATTTCATACTGTTTTCGTTTCTTAAAATTTTTTATTACTAGTATGTGTTTTTCAGTCGTTATCAAAAATCATTAGATGAGGGAGCTACCGCATCCGCATCAACCATTTGCTAATCTTGTCACAATCGATTGTAGCGACTTCATGTCGTTCTTGCCCACCTAACCATTCGCCGCCGGTTGCCGCAGTTTTGAGTGTGATGGATCATTCGCGGGCCAAGATCGAAGAGCAGAGCGGATCGAAGAGCAGAGAAGGTGCGACTGGCCGCCAGTCGTTCACCGCAGGGCGTAAATGTATCGCAAGGGCGCCGCCCGGAAGGCCGCGCGCATGTGGGTCAGCCCGCACCTCGTCGCCCGGCGCGGGGCGACCTACTTGCAACTCCCCCCACGCTCCCCCTCCTGGCCGGACACCCCCGCGCGGAAGTGACGTGCTCGGGGGACGAGGCCAGTTTACTGGCGTCTCGTCTGCACCTCGTTGTCTCTCGCCGGCCCTGGCGAGCTAAGTTCAGGCGGAACCACGGCCACTAAAAAATACTGCGCGCTTGAGAAATGCCAACATAAAAAATTCAAGTTCTAAATTTGAGTAAAATATTTATTCAACATAGTAACATTCGTATAATAATATTTACAAATATTCTTAGTTTATAATTCATGGAATGGTGTATTGATTAAAGTGGCAAAATATTATACTTCGGAAGATTTTTTCTTGATGTTAAATTATGTTGGTAGCAATGAAATAAGGTGAATATTTTTTTAACAGTGTGATATCAAATCATTTACTTGCGCTATTCTGCTCTTATCGGTCTCACTGTGCCTGACGTGCTAGGACTTCACTTCAGCAATGCAGTACGGATTCGGCGGCATGTGCATTACGCAGCGCTAGGGAACAAAATACGTTTAGTTGACACATGACCTGGCCTTCACCGCGAAAAAAAAAAGGAAAGAAAAAATTGCCAGAATGGCTTAAAAAAAAAATCGTGCCGACTGTCGGCATAGTTTCGCCCGAATACCTGTCGACTCGAGTGACTTGTTCAAGGCAACATCGCGAACGAAAACTGCGAACGCCAGCACAACACGACTTTTCCTTGGACGTTTTTCCGTGTCGGTTGTGTTGCGTGTGGGGTTGGGTCTGAACACCATTCTGCCATTGTAGTTCTGCCAAGTGTTAGTAAACAACTTGTGGCCGTAAACAAACATGTGTAGCTTCTGCAGATGTCATTTTGGGAAATGAGTTCCTCTGGTGGGCACTAATTCTGAAAACAGTCAAATTTGAAACAAGTTGCAGGGCGCATACTGTAGCGTAAATATTTCCTGGGTTTTCAGATATTTTTTCCCGCTTAGCGGTCAGGGATGTATTTTGTGTTCGTGCGTGGCATGATGCAACGCTCGCTGATGCTTCTGGCGCGTATCGCCTCTGAAATGGCGCGCAGTCTTGTCGTCATGCTTCGGGCAACTATGATCTGAGCAGTAACAATAACATTATATGGCGGAGAAATGAAGATAAAGGTAATGCAGTCCCTTAAGTGCTTTCAGAAATCTGTAATACAGTTTAAAATCGAGATACTGCCGCCCTCATCGTATTATTAAATGCTTTTCATAAACAGACCCCACTCGGATGTCTTTTTTTTTAATTTTTTTTATCATAAAGTTCTGGACACAGCTTGTGTGCGCAGGAAGGTGGGACCTTTCAAACAAAAAGAAAGCCACTTTTCAAAAAAAAAACATTTAATTGAAAGCTATGGGTGCGGTTGAATTGTAAACATATTATGTTGGGGATACAGTGATCTGGCCATGTGAAGCTGTGTAAGGTTCGTTAGTTCCCGCGCGTGCTGAACGCACGCGCAGTTCCCGCACCTGACTCTTGTCGACATTCGTGTCACGTGTCGGCCGGGCGAGGGTTGATTGGTCGGGGCCGGCAGCCGATATCGCGAGCGTCAGACCGGGGGAACGAGGCTGGCTGGCTGGCTGGCGCCTGCTTCCCACAACCCCCCCGAGGCCTTTTGTGCGCGGGCGAAATGCCCCGCGAGATGTAGTAATTGGAAATCGGAGGAAATGTTTTGTGCGGGAGTAATTAGGTTTTCGCAGCAGCGGCAGCGGCGGCGGCGGCGGTGGGCGGCGGCGGTGGTTCGGGAGCCGGGATTGTCGGGGGAGTGTGTTCCCCGGCGGCCTGGGAACACGCCAGCCCTGCCCGCCTCGCGTCATCGCGGTAGCGCTGGCAACGCGGTGACGTGCTCGGCCCCCAGGAGGGCATGGTGGGGGGGGGGGGGAGACTCGCTGCGGAATCAGCTGTGACATCGGGTTACGATGCACGACAGTCCCAGCGGGCCGGCGGAGCGGAAACAGCAGCGTCCTCCACTGGTCTTTCCCTCTCCCAGGGAGACTTGTCTGCAACATCACTTTGCACTGGCTTATTTAAAAACTTCGCACGCAACAAAGACAGCGATGTTAGTGTGCATTAGCCATCAGTGAAAACTTAACCAAACGAACAGGGTATATAATGAGTGATGTAACGCTGACAAAAAAAAGGCTATCCTTTTTTTTATTTTACAAGTAGCACACTATGTAATGTTTATTTAGGTATAACAGAGAATCATCCATGGAAATCAGTAGCGGATAAATAATTTATTCTGGGGAGGGGGGTTGAAAAAAATAATAGACATAATTTTAAACTTGAACTCATGTATTAAGAAAAAACTTACATTGCTATGTACAAGATGCAGTTTTAAAAAAAAAAAGCTTTATTATAAGTCTGAGATTGGCTTTGAAATATTTACAAACTTATGGTCTCAAATACTGAACTTTAATAGTTTCATACAATTTTTTGATGGAAGAAAAGTTTTGCACGTGAATTTCAGTTGGCCTTAATACATCCAAAAAAAAATTAAATTCAATCTTGTATTGCCTCTGCCTCCGCCCTGGAGACGCACTTGTTTGCGACCGTTGTATCCAAGGCAGCTGGAAGGTCGCTTGCTGGTGCCGCCAAGTGATACTTCTTATGCCGTACGGAAAGAAAGTGCGTATCACTCACTCATTACTCTCTCCACTAGTCTTAAGGACGAGATTCGCTAAGAACAATAACGGAATTGTAAATTGGCAATCGTGTCTTCTGTCCACGTTTTGCAGTTTGTATACAGCAAAGTGTTCTTGTACGCACGCGTAAATGTAATCTTAACACGGCCCTCACCGTGTAATTCAATTTTTGTCACGTGTTCTGCCATAGTTACAACATAAATGGTTTTTTCTTGTGTCCGTGTGTAAGGAGAAGGGTTAGAGTAGTAGATGACCATATTTGAAGCACAAATGCTTGTGTGCCTAATTACGAAAGAATCACGACGATCCTGTAATTATGTGGGTATATAATTATCTCTTAACAAATCTGTCAAATAATGAGCGATGCGTGATAAAGTGCCTGCGCTTGGCTTAGTTCAGTAATACTTGACCATATTCGTAGTAAATATAACGAAACCTCAAACAACACACTGAGATTCGAAAGTATCACAGCGAAAGAAAAATTACAATAATTATTAAAATTTAAGCTTGCACATAAACTTTGCTATTGCTCTGAACGCAATTATTTTGGCGCGCTAATATTTCTGTATAATGTGTTCTCGTTAGCTTTGTGGCGGGTATTTCAGCCAAGACGAATGATGGATGATGTATGCTGCGTATTGTGTTCTGCGCTTGGCTCCAACGTCGCTTAACGATTTTCCCACAGAACTGTAAAAAATCAGCATTTTGTAAAAGACACGTGCATTTGTTTGCTAATGTCAGTATGACGAAGAGGGGGGGTGCCATTAAATTAAAACAAGTGGTGTTCAATACTTAATATGCGTCCTTAGTAACTTACATGGCAGGGTCTTGGACGATAGATAAGAGAGATGCTGGTATGGGGTTTATGAGGAGTATGTTGGCAGTTACGAAGCGAGACAGGATCAGGAATGAGATCATGGAAAATCAAGAATGAGATGGAATGGTCATGTGCAGAGGATGTGAAAAGAGAGGCTGCCTAGGAAAATGGAGGAAGAAGGCCCCAAGGAAGACGTTGGAAGAGCCGATAGTGAAATAAGTGCAGGAAAGAGGAGAAGAATGGAACAGGGTGAAGGAGGAATAGTGGAGGAACAGGCTGGGAGCAGCTGATGACTACGACACACACGCTTTTGTCAGAAACATCAAATGTGAAGTTGTATTTTGACGCAGTTAATTTGTATTAGTTGGGGGAACATCGGATACCTAGTACATTGAATTTGAGACCTAGAATGTGACGACAACGAGCTAGTCGTCTGACGTAACGAGCCGTTCAGTGTCGCGGCCACAGATGCTCTACTGCGCAGTTCTGAGCTCACTGTTCATGTCCTCACCAGTTCCACGGACGCGCCGTAGCGTGTTCCTGTCGTGGCTACGTCGCTGTTTGTCCTCCTCCACTGGCCGAGTGAGCACGCGAAGGTCGGCGGAGCGGAGCGGCAGAACGGCGTAATCACCATCGCAGACCGCAGACCGCGTAGCGCTCTTACGTCATTTTGTTTTGGAACGCCTCGTTGAATCTAGCCGAATACAACGCATTAGTGGTGAGAGATTTTTTTTTTATAACCGTGAAATATATTTCTAAGCATTTAAAAAGAACGCGACTTTTGAGACCTTGACGGCGTAAAATAGCGTATTGTGTCACGGTGTAGTCGCGATTACACCCGAGTGGGTGCAATATGTTTACTAACGTTAAATTTTGCAGTAATATATCATTATTTGCAAAAATAAAATATGACAGTTGAATCTGTCGGATGCATGTTCCATGAACGTCAATGAAGATAGCGTCAAATGTTGCGTCACGAATGGCTGCTGTCGTTTTGTTTATTGAGGTGAAGATTTAGAGCTTTTTTTTTTCCTGGAGACAAATCTGGACTTTACGGGAATAATGATTGAAAATGTCGAAAACTGAGGTGAAAATAATAATTTGTGGGATATACGTATGTTGACAATGCGCTTCTCCGGATTGTGGTAGACGCAGTCGGCCGTGAGCTCCAGGAAGTCGCTACCTTGGCCCGGGAGGCTGTGCCGGGAGAGAGTTGACGCGAGGCGTCGCTCTCGTCTGCCCGGGGGGGGGGGGGGCATCGCGGCGGGGCAGTCGGCAATTATCGCTGGTTGGCGGGCCGCAACGGATCCGCGTGCAGCGCTGCCAAGTGGCGGCATTAGGCAATCGCCGCGCGCGGGATTGCGCAGTCGTCCTCCCCCTTCCCCCCCACCCTGTCCTGGTCCCGGGATGCCGTGATCTCGTCTCCCCGCGCGACGCGAGGCCCGGGTCGGTGACCTGCAGGGCCTCCAGGGCCTCCAGGGCTCTCCCCAGTCTCTCTCCTCTTCATTGCACTCTTCCAAAACTGTCGCCCTTTAATTCATGAAAATCATCGGTTACTGATTATTCTGAAATCTTCGTAAATTTAAGGGTGCCTAAACTGAGTGTCAAGGGCCACGCCTGGGCCCTATTCCACAAAACGTATGGACTAGTAATTATTAGTGAATTGACTTGTAAACTCAAGAAATATAAAATATAGTGTTCCACAAAACATATATACTTGTAACTTGTAGTTGTTACTCCATACTTACCAACTTACAATTAAAGTTTGCAATTGCTCTGAACGCAAGTATTTCGGCATGCTAATATTTCTGTATAATGTGTTCTCGCTAGCAAATAGTGGTGGCATGGTCTCATTTTGTGGCAGGCACTTAGCCAAGACGGAGTCGCAAACGTATTATAGTTGTATGCTGCAAACTTTAATTGCATAGTAAATTCTTACAGATGAACTTAAGTTCGGTAGAAAGTGCTGTTAGTGGTTCTTTTTTGTTGTGAAAATAGTTTCACTGATGTGGTCAAGGGACAGCAGCGATACTGAGAATGAAGAAGCTGTAAGAATACTTAAAAAAAAAAAAAAGTATAAACCCCGTAAAAGTTTTAATTTTGCTTCAGACTTTGAATTTAATGAACGATTTAGGTTAAGTCGCACTGCTGTGGAAGTACTTATTCAAGAGATTGTGTTGTATTTGTGTTAGTGAGGCAGGATGATTAGTGCGACGCTCGCTGGTGCTTCTAGCGCGGTATCACCTCTAAGCGCCAACTGACGCGCAGTCTTCTCGTCGTGCGTAGGACAACCAGGATTTTAGCGGAAATACATAACATTATATGATGGATTGGTGACAAAAAAAGGTTTAATGAAAGTCCCGTGAGTGCATTCAAGTATCTGTACAGGTTGTTTTATGGCTAAATATTTATCAGAAAACACGCCTTTTTAGCACTTTTAACTCCTAAACGTAGAGTTCAAGAACTTAATATGGAAACAGACTGACTGCTCATCCGCCTTCGGCGTATTCGTATGTGCTTTCCGCGAACAGACCCCACTCGGACATCATGAGCAGTTTTCAAATCGCGCGGGTTCTTTTGAAGCTCTGCACACCCTATTTTTTCCCGGCTAGGCGGGGTCGTTAAACACTCTAAACACGATCTTACAAGAATCATCGTGGTATGGGCCTAATTGCAAAACTCTCAAAAACTTTATCGTCCATAACTCACGCACTTTTTTTTTCACGCGCATTTTTAAGGTAAAAGAACCGGTAGCGGCCACCCTTAAGGAAATTGTAGCACATTTTTTTCAGTAGAAGTAAATTAGACCGATATTTTTTCCTGATTTTTTTTACAGGTAAACTCTTCTTGAATACGTTTCTGATGTCAAAATTACTGTTGTAGATTTAATCTTTCATTAAAAAAAACTGTTTTTGCACTAGTAGCGGCCACTTGAAAAATGGAAAAATCCAGTAGTGGCCATTCTTGTTTTCATCAATGAAAGTTACGATCTACGGAAATTTACTAAAGCAAAAATATAAAGTGGCTACAGGGGGAATACAAGAAAATAATACTGATTAACTACTAACGGATTTATTGATGCTTAAAAAAATATTAAAAAGTTATAATAAAATCGTTTCTTACAAACAAGTACCTACAAAAGTTTTCCTCACTACAACATTTAACATTAACCAGTGTTCTTTTATTTTACGCTCATGTTCACAGTTCTTTTCCATTACCATTATACGGGAACTGAATAAGGAAACCAGTAACGTTTATGTGTCTGAAAGTCTAAGGGTGTTGGGAGTATTATTATTAATTTGCTGACAAGAAGTCTTGTATTGTTTGTATCATTTTGAACAAAAACCTTTCTTAAAGTGGTTGCATGGTTGCAGTGTACTCTGTTTCGTAAATCGCAGACACATATTAGTTCTCTCTTCCTACCATTGACCAAAGCAAAAAAATAGTTTCCTTTGTTAAAGCTTTGTAAAATTGGCTCGTGGCCCATATTTTTTGGTTCCATTTCCTTCTCGGAGTTTTTCCCCATCTTGGCCACGGCCTTCTTGCATTGCAAACACAGCTTCTTCGTTTATGGCAGTGTTCTATTGGTCACAGCTCTATTTCGTTACACAGTTTCTTCATATTTCATTGTGTCTTCTTGACTTCTACGTATTTGCATATCTGCTACATCACTACGTGAGCTGACACCAAGGCTGGCATCATCAAGACTGTCACCAGAAGGCCCCATATGACTCCTGTTCTGAAGCAATCGGATCTTTGGTACCATTATTTATATTCCTGTTCTTTATTGTCTCTTCCTTCAATTTTTTTCATCAATTTTCTTCACCCTTCCTTTTTTTTTGTTGCTTTCTCATCTTTTTTCAGTCTGGCCAACCTACTCTTTTATTTTTCTTTTACACTTCCAATTAATTTTAATTTTTGACATTGACGTACTCAACCCACTTTTCTGAGGTAACAACCACGGACGCTGGAGGTCGTGACATTTTTCACTTAGGCCCAACCTTTTCTTTATCTTCTTTTGAAACACTTGGTATAATGTTATTGGATTCTAGGGGGAAAAAGTTTTTATTTTAAATTTAAGCTCTTAATTGTATTAATCATGTAGGTATGTGATATATTTGCGTGTAAAGATTTTTATAATATATATGATAGTATTTACGTTAACCACTGTTCTACTTGTTGACTATAAAAGTACCTGCAATGCAATTTTCATGTAGTTTCTTATTTTGTTGCGTTGTCAGTTGTCATAATTTTTTATATTTGAGTAACTTACATGTAAAAAATGATATGCTACTGCCAGCTTATTGACTTCATCATAATTTCTCTAAAGAAAAGCTTATTTAAATTTAATTTGTTGTAGAAAATTATTTTAATATTTATCCCCAGTGCCAGTAGCCCTGCGCGTTAGCGTTATGCATTTCACGGCACTGTTTCTGCGTTCAGTTGTTGCGTGTTTGCGAACAATTTTTTTTTCGTTGCCAGTGCGTGCGATGTATCTGCTTGTGTGATCCGTGTCTCTGGAGAGGTAATAGAATGAGGTCGTTACGGTAAGCCGTTTGTAGATGTGGGGAACAAGGCACGAGGTGCACTGCCCGGTTGTACTCGGCACTGGTCGGTAGCGCAATACCATCGTGGTTGCTGTGAGTGCAGTTATTCCTTCTTTCCTAACAATTATTCCAAGAATTAGCACATCGCATGAAACGTGTTATGCAAATTAAAGAAAAAAAATGAAAAACTTGAGGGCGAGGCAGTCAGTTGCAGTTTCCTCAAGAAATATATACACAAAACGCTGCGCTTTTTTCTCCCTCTTGAATAATATGTGGTGCCTCAAAGGTCGTTCACACGCAACGAATTATCGTATCGGATAGATATTATCAGGTAATTGAAGCGTGTGGACGGCAAAACGTATGTCCTACGAAACGGGACGAAAACCCACAAACAAATCCAAATACCGAACGATAAGGCATTGTTTTCCGAGAACAGATATGACAAAGCTTTTCCTATAGCGAGGAATCGTAACGTTGCCGTTAAGTCATTCATAATACGAAGTATCTTTTCTCATGGACATGTCTTTTTTTTTTTTTAATGTATGGCGTTGTTGAATTCCATACCATCTATCTTTGCCGCTGGTGCTTTGTTGTGTAAAATACACATCAAATGTTAATATTTCTGGCAACTGTGGAATTAATTTAATGTTATGCGTGTGGATAAATATGACCAGAAAAAAAATTGTTGTCTGTAAAGTCGGTTTACGGACGATAGTTTAACGTGACAACGTCATAACAAAACATTAATGAAATTATTGCATACTTTTATGAATAAAATTGAATAACTTTTATTGAATTATCACTATTTTGTATGGATACAAAGGAGTGAAATGAAATCTACAATTTAATTGATAAATTTACTTTTATTTGCACTCATTAATTCAAATATGTTTATTACTTTAACGAACAGATTATTTTAACAATAACTTTTATACAAAGAAGGAGTGAAATGAAATCTACAATTTAATTGATACATTTACTTTTATTTGCACTCATTAATTCAAATATGTTTATTACTTTAACGAACGGATTATTTTAACTATAACGTTTATACATGTTTGCTATTTAACTTCTTCCAATCTGTGTTATTCTGTTAAGGATAGGACGATGATAGGAAAAGTAGGAAACGAATGGGAGTTTTTCAAGTTTAATGTGCCTCGAAAAAGTCAAATCGATGGTTGTTCCAATCGAGTGGAAGAGAGATAGATGCGGCGCAAGCGTACAATGAGCGTAACGGGACAATGTGCGTAACGGGACAATGAGTCATCTTTTTTCGTGCGTGCAGCCGGCGTTCATCGATTTATTAGACGTTGTCACGTCAAAAAAGTGTATAGACTTTATAAACTGACGTTAAACTTGAGTATTTATTAACTGGACGTTGAATTTTTGGTTTAATTTCTATTAGTTGTTTGGACCTTAACCAATTATATAGTTATTGTGTAACACATTAATGATATATGTGGTGGCCAAACAACACTGTAAATTCTATTTAATGAAACATTAGTTCGGAAGATGACAGCATGTGGGGTTATGTATGCAGAAGTGGGGACCGGCTCTCGACGCGCCGCGGAGGACCGTCCGTCGCTCGCCTGCTTGTTTGCGGTGATTGCGCTGTTTGCGGAAGGCTGCTCGCGAACGGGGAGGGCACGCCCGGGTCGCCACCGCGAACACGTGCCGTGCGGTATTTGCGTGGACTGTCGCGAGTCGTGGATAACGACGACGAAAATCGCCCGAATCAAACTAGTAGTAGTATAGTATGACGGATCGAAGGATCAGAAGACTTAAAAGAGACCTGGAGCTGGCAGCCATATTGGATGTCACCGACCGTCATATTGTGTGACGTCGTAACCTTTAATTTGGATGACGTCACGGCCGCCATATTGTATGACATTGACCCCGGCAGCCATCTTGGATCCGCCATATTGGCCTTCATGTTTGGCGCTATTTTATTTCCAAGCGGAAGACACTAAAACGATTCTATTACGGTACAAATGTAGATCATGATCAATGTTGTTCTTGTATAACGCAAAGGGAATCAACTGGTTTTTTTTTTTTTACTATTTTTCAGTTTAGAATTATTCATCTCTATATTTGGCATGGTACATCGAGTATCGAGACAGATAAGTATCAGTGCAGCTGCAAAATTCGGATATTGTTACACTTCCATTTTCTATTTTATACACATCTCTATGGAGTAGGCTAAAATTTGTACTTCATGATACGCTTTTCTCCAACGTATCTCTTTGACGTTACAGAGTCAGTGATGAGCGTAACTATAAATAGTATTTTCTATAATACACAGAAGTGTAAGTGGGCCTGATACATTAATTACAGTTGTTTCGCTCCCTCGGTGTATTGAGGAAGTGTTACCCGCAGTACTGTGATGTGCGCGACGTGTCGAGGAGGCGTATTAGGGAGATAAGATACGGACCATCCACACACGAGAGCTCGGCAAACAAAGTTATTGTGATTAATTCCAGTGACTGGCAATGTTCATTGATATAGCAGTGCAGTGTTTACGATCCCAACTCAATGTCTATTGAGTTCCTTCAAATCCTCGCTCACGGCTTTGCGCTTTACGAATCGACCAAGCCAAAGGCGATTTAAAGAAATTTCTTTCGGCAATGATGGTACTCGTATACAACCCGTAATGAGAAGCGTGGACGTAACTACTCGTAAGTTCTTCACTGTCTGCTCCCACAGCCGATGGCTCATTGGTCGTTTGTTCTTTCCAAACTCCCTATACACGACATAGTTACCGAGTAGGTTTTCAAGCCTCTCGGAAATCTTTCAAAGCCTCCTTACCCTAACCGCCCTAAAATTGGAGCACACAGTTCGTCACCCGTGTCAAAATGACTTGTATAGATAAATGGCGGTAGGAATAGGCTATTTGTCAATACCAGCAGAATTCGTGTTATTTTTGACGACAGTCTGGAATGCTAACTTTTGTTCGTTTGACTGATTCCCGTGAATAGATCGAAGGTTACTTAGAACGCATAACTTTTAAGAAACGCAGTACGAACATGCATTTAAAGAAACCCAGGGCCAGGTCTTCAAACATCCAGGCATGTTACATGTTCAAAGGTTTTCGGCTTATTTAAGGTAGAAAAGCATGAATTTGACAGTTGACAGATGTTTGCGTTGCGTTGTGTTTTTACGTCTTTTGTAATTTATAAACGATTACTTGAAAATGTCTATATTTTTATTTTATATTTTTACGTATTGCGTTTCTTGCGTAGTTTATAAACCCTACCTTACGGCCCCGCCCCTTTTCCATCTTGTTAAAAAACTGGTGCGTACAAAAGCATCGCCCCTGAAATCCGAGTCCTTCATCCATCATCACCTCGTCCTTCAGCCGAGTGCTGGGCGATCATTGGCTCACAATGCCCGGGCGCTCGGTTCATTTACTGGTGCACGACTGAATGGGACGGGCGATGACTCTCTCTCCCATTCGCTCCCTCTCTCCTTCTCTACCTTCCTCTATACTCGTAATAAGCTTCGTTTGTGCTGCCGTACCGCGGTGCTTTACATCTCTTCCTCGACCTCTTATGTTCCGGCCAACAGTCACGTGACTTGATTAGAGGTCCTGGGTGTTCAGCCAAGTCAATGTCTTTTTTTTTATTCTTGTACACGCGTGTCTAGGATTATATAAAAGTCTCAAACAATATATATATATATTTTTATCAAACAAAAATTGTTTGAGACTTTGTTCGTAATAATTATGCTTCACAGTATTACAAATTTGATTTTTGATTTAGGGATTGAATTGGATTTTAACGTGGCGTTGGGCAGGAAGAAGAAATTCAGGCTGCGGTTTCGCGGGACTCTGAACTACTGCAACTTAAGGGCCTCCGCCTACTCGTAGGCTTCAGACAAAATAAAAAAAATCATGCAATTTAAAAAACTGCTCAAGAGATCCGAGTTGCGTCTTTTGATGAAAACATTTAAGAATACTCTGAGGGTGCACGAGTAGTTCTGTTTCCGTATTTACTGTTTAATAAGAGTGAAAATTGCTAAAAATACTTGTTTTCAGAATGATATTCAGGCATGAAACATCCGGTACAGATTCTTAAAAGCACGCGAGGGACTTGCGTTACACCTTCATCTTCATTTCTCCGCCATATGATACGGTTACCGCACAAATTTCATAGTTGCCTTATGTACAACGAGAAGATTGCATTCCCGCGCTAGGAGCGCCAGTAAGCTTCGCTCTTACCATCTCGCTTCACTAACACAACTGCACCCTGACTAGTGGGCCTGAACATGTTTGTCTGTCTGCTGTTATCGGAATTCTTGTTAATTGCTCTCGTAGTTTGCTAAAGCGTGCTGGTGTCGTTTACTCTTTGTTGTATTCGCCGCCTCGCAGAGCGCGTGTGTCGGCAGCCATTTTGTGTTTTTCATCGCCTACCTCCTGGATATATTTTTTACCTGCTTTGCCACTCCACTTCTGTTTCCGTTGTCTGGATTTTTTTTAAAAAAAAAGAAAAACCTTTTCATTCCAACTAATTTATTCATATTGATCCGTTCAGAAACGTGAATTTCACTAGCTATCTTTATTTATTTCGTTTACTAGAGCGCACTTGCTAAAAATGCGAGTGGGAAAATTTCCCGAGAAAATAATTTTCCGAAAAAAGTTTTTTCTGGAAAAGTATAAGCTTATATTTTTTCCAGAAGTTTTTTCCCTTTTTATTACCAACATAGATTTAAATTATTTTAGATGGGTTGATATTCATTAGACAGTAATTTATTTCATTCTGATTGGTAGGTACTGTCTAAACAATATTTTGGTTCCTATCAGTTGATAGAGGGTAGTATGGGTCCTACCTAAGTCTTAAATGACAAGTAAGTCATTCGGTGTTAAAAACATTTTATATTATAGTTGGTTCTGATTGTACAAAACAAGTAAATAAAATTTATTAGCGTGGTTCCGTAAAGTATGATAGGCTACTTAAAAACATTTTTTTTTTTTAGATTTGGGAAGAAAATATTTTTTTCTTGAAAACTTAACATTATCTACACCTTGCATTGCTCACATTCCTTCGAACCTCCGTCTTGATTCCAACGAAATGCACCAGGCGACATTGGTGTTGAGATCAGAGGCCGCTGAGAAGTCGATCACTCATCTCACACCAAGACGACTCTGGTCAGATTCCCGGCGGTGTAGAACCTGGATTTGTTTGCAATTTGGAAAAAAAATGGCAACGGACGTTTTCAGTTGAACCGGTGGATTTTCTCTGGGTACTCCCGTAGCCCCCGTACGTTCATTCCGTTAAGGGTAAATTCATTCTTTTGTGTTGGCTCTTGGGACTAGTGAAGCACCAGTGTGTCACTTGGGCTGAAAGGTTAAGGAGACCCTCGACCTGTGATATTTGTTGACGTGCCATCTTTCAGGATGAGCTGTACGGGGATACCTATCTTTATAGTAAGTTATTTCACATTTCCCTGATCGTCACGGCGGAAAATTTTGAATTATGTTCTCCTGAAGTTGGTTGCAATATAGAGATAGTAACCTGGTGAGAAATCTTGGCCACATGCTGTTTCAAACCAATTGTCTGTCCAGTAAACCGACACTTTAAATATCTACAGAAATCAACTATTGTCGAAAAAAAAAAAAACTGAATTATGAAGGTGGAAATGAGCATGGAAAACAAAAGCAACGTGGAACTAAATTTAAAAATTTAAACCACTCAGTAAGCAGTCATTTGAATACGAACACGTATGTATTTTCAATCTGTTTGTCGTTTCCGTTGCTTAGACGAGAATTGATTCTGGCAGTGACGGGAACGCTTATGTGCTTAACAGAAGGACGGTAAAACCTTTAAATAATAGCATTCAGCACATCTTTCAATGTCCACTTGCTTCCTTCCTGCTTACCAAGCACCGAGGTCACACTGCATGGATAGTAACGTGGTTTATCTCACCTGACCGCTTTCGATAACCAGGCACAAGCACACAGCACGCCACGAACGAGTTCTGCCGTTCTGCGCATTTGTATTAGAGTTATAATTAATATTTTCCACGTAGTATATTCCTGTTGCGCACTCCTCGTCTTTGAAAAGCCACGTAATATCATTTATTTCGCCGTTATTAATAATTCGACAAGTTTGTGACAACTTACGTCTTTTCTATCTAGAAGGACATAGATATGTGTTCCCGCGTGCGGTAGTTTTGTTGGTACAATTTTCCAATCACGTACTGGCTATAATCCTGCATTGTTTAGTTTACACGCTACTGATCAGATGTATCGCATGCATGCACGACGTAGGGGAGAGGAGAATAACTGCCCGCCTGTTCAGTTCGTTGCTCGTGAGATCAATAGGAGTAAATTTATTCGCGTGTTAGGGTTAGGGTTCCCCCCTTCTGACCTGTGCCAGTCGAACAGATCCAAAATAGCCTCGGTTATGCGGCGCCCTTCAGACAGACACCATTTCGGCCCGAAGTTATTTTTATCACGTTATTCTAGTTTCTAAATGTCTCTTTCTGTGGGCTTGTTACCCATTTAACATTTGACTCTAATGTTTCTTGCTTTAAAATAAGTGTTGTAGGGCCTACAAGTGTAAGCTGAACATGTAATATAGTGCAAACAAAAGTTTATTTAATTTTTAAAACTTGGGTATGACCTTTTCCAGGGGTATCCAAACTACGGCCCGCAGGCCAACAACGGTATCCAGCCCGCCATAGTTGTACAGTCTGTTGTGATGAGTTAGCTAGGTCTTGGCCCTTGGGACTGGTGGAGGGCCAGTTTGGCCCTTAGGCTAAAAGGTTCGGAGACCCCTGACCTATGATGGTTGTAACCCACCATTTTTCTCTATTCGAATAATAAATTGACAAAATGAGCAGAAATACTTTGCTTTATTTTAACGGTCGTAAATGAAAACAGGAACCCTTTATTCTGCAGACATAACCTAAGATTTTGAAACTTAAAAAGTGCATGTTATTAAAATACTGTTTACTGTTGATGGAACACTAAAAAAATGCATATATAAGTATGTATAGCTAAGATGTGTTACTGAATAACTGTATAAAAACGTCGAGATAATACTGGAGCCGGATATCAGTTTCCTTTGTATACACAATTTTTGTGAAAATATTGATGCACGCGCATAAACTTAAATAAATAAATTAGTTGCCGGGGATTTTAATATTTGATATGTATTTTGACGTGTTTGTGTATCAGTGTCTCATCAAATTAACGGTTTGGCTCAGCAAGGTTGTGGAAAATTCACCGCAAATAAATAATGTCGTTGAACATCAGTTGAGTTTTTTTTTGACGTGACAACGTCTAATAAATCTATGAACGCCGGCTGCACGCACGAAAAAGTGTCCCGTTACGCACATTGTTCCGTTACGCTCATTGTTCCGTTGCGCTGTGTTCCGTTACTCTCATTGTACGCTTGCGCCGCACCGACAGAAGTGAAAACTTAAAACTTTGTTTATAAATGTGTAATATAAAATAATTTCTACGTCAAATGTACGTAAGAAAATGAATCTGATTACTAGTATAATTTCAAGTATTTATTCTTTTATTATTAAAAAAGTAGCATCTGTCGGCGAGTGCAGTAATAATAGGTGATGTTAGATTTTGATCAGTTTATTTATATGAAAACTTTTTCATGATTATATTTAAACTTTATAGCTAAACGCCAGTTTTTAAAATTAATTACAAGTCACCTACACGTGAACTGTTTCGTCGACTGTTTATAAAGTGAAGTGAAAAGTTAATGTGGTTTTCATTGCTTATTACAACAACAATTTCGGCAATAAAGGTTAATTATTCTTGCATTTAAAAAATGTGATTACTAGTATAATTTCAAGAATTTATTCTTTTATTATTAAAATAAAAATGATTCGATTTTATTCATAAAAGTATGCAATCATTTCATCAATGTTTTGTTATGACGTTGCCACGTTAAAATATCGTCCGTAAACCGACTTTACAGTACAGACAACCAATTTTTTGTGATGGGTAACGAACAGCTAGGCAGCGCAGTGCGACCAGCTTAGCTCGCACTGTGTTCCTGTGACCGCCCTCCAGGCGTGGCCTCGGAGGCTGCAGCCGGGGGCAGACTCTGGACAAGGTGGGGGACGCGAACGCAGGCTTGGCGATCGACCTGTTGATGGTTGGTTCCGCGTCACGTTGCTTCCGGGAGATCGAGGTGGCGCAGTGTTAAAGACACGGGGACTCGCATCCCGGAGGATCGCGGGGTCCGATTTACAGGATTTCCTAAAGGCCATGGCCAAATACCTTTCCCCAATTTCCTCGATACTGTGTTGTCTAGTTTACAGCGTCCCTAGTTCGATTCCCGCCGGGATGGGGATTTGTAGCTTGTGGAATATTTCCTTCCCTGGCCCAGAACTGGGTGTGATGTGATTTCCCCCCCTCCCCTCCCCCTCCTCCTTCCTCCATAATATAAAAAAAAACTATCATTCCCACTAACAAATTGACAAAAAAATTGATAGAAAAGCGGGAAAAGTGGTTCTATCCCCTCCCACCCGAAAATAAGTTCTACGTGCTCTCCTGATCGTGTTTACAATGGCGAAACACATCAGAAGCATCTCGTATGACACGCCCCAGCCAAGCCTTTGCCATCTTCTCATGACTATGGCTGGGGGAACCAAAACCCACATCACCCTCTGGGCCATCATTGAAAAAAAATACGACGTGCAAGGCATTGCAAATGAACTCGACGCACTATTTATGTTGCCGGAAGTCGATGATTGACCAATGAGAGAGTGCTTCTCTGTAGGATACAATACAGAGTTTTCACGATTAGGAAACATGGCGGGTGGTTTTCTCAGGGTATCATTCCGTGGCTGCTGCTCTAGCCGATTTCCCTCTTATCATTCTCTAATGGCGTCAGTGTTGACGTAAAGACGAACCCTAATTCATTAAATTACCCACCCAGATGTTTGCTTTCACCCCAAAGTGCACACTACCCGGCCAACGAAATTTTTTCTATGCAGTTCACTGAGTGCAGCATTAGGACAGATTGTATTTTGTATTCGGGTTTCGTTTGCATATAGAATATCATTCGTACACAATTTTTTTGCATACTGTCGCTGTAGAACGTGTGTTTCTAGCATTGGAGTTGTACCATCTCGCCAAAGTTAATTAGGACGCATCTGTACAAGTGGCTTCCTGCTCTTAGAACACCCCATGGTGACGCGGCCAGATTTCCTCCTTTGTTCTTGTTGTAGCTAAAGTGCTTCGTTGTAGTCGACGAAAACAGGACTGCTTTCTCCACCACCGCGGGGTCACTTTCTCTCGACTCCGAACTTGTTACCGCTCCAACCTCCTGCACCTTCACTCTGTTACCAGCGGAATTGTACGCGATTGTTGTCCTGTCCAAATTTGTGTTTTGCACGCGGTATTTCTTTGTTTTGTGTTAACGCGGGGAATTTTTACAATGCAGATGTCCCAAGTCGTCTTGTCGGTGGTTAGACGAGTCCCAAATGGTCGAGTTTTCATGTGATTTTGTGGGCTGATTTCAATTTTCAGATGTCAGAAATATGTAGTTATTTTTTTTTCCCAAAGGTAAAATTCGTGTCCGTATTATTGCCCTAAAATATTAAGTCTTTCGTTAATATTGAAATTCATCCATAACACAATCTTCATTTCTGGTTTTGAAACTTCGCCAGTAATGCACGCGTCGCGCCGAGAGAATTGCACAGATCAAGACGTATCCGATTTTACTACCAACTGTCTGCAGCGATTCTCCCAGGAGATTTCAGCGAACGGCCTTACGTGTCAAAGTAACCTTTCTTGTTTAAACGGTCATGTATAGCAGGAGGAAGGAAGGGGATGATCCGAAAACAGGATTTTTTTTTGAGTGGTTCTACTTTGACCTCGGCGTATTGAAAATCATATTTGTAACTTTTATTTTTATAAAAACAAAACAAAAAACTTGGTTTTTTTTGCATTGTCTGTAAAACACAAATATCACCGATCACATGGTCTTAATCATGTAACGTTTAATTATTTTCGTAATATTTTCAAGGAGGGGGTTTGGACCTCACACACACACACACACACACACACACACACCCACACCCACACCCACACCCACACCCACACACCCTTCCCCTGGATACGGGCCTGGGTGTACACAAATGACAAGAAAGAACCCCACCCAACAAGGCTTTCGGGAGAGTTTTGATTACATTCGAACTAGCAGTAACGCTAGTATCGCCATTGGCTGCCGCGAAGTTGGTGAACCCAGTTCCAGTGGCGGGTGCCCTTTTTTGGGCGCGGGTGGTTGGCTGCCTGGGCCACAGGAGATCTCGAGCGAAGGGTAATTAAGGAGGCAGGCGACGAGGAAGGAAGCAATAGCGAGGGAGGGGGATCGGTAACCCGATCATTGTATCCTTCCGCTCCGCCCTCCTTCCCCTACTCGAGCTGTCTGACGCAGGTTGAAGCAGAACAATGGTTGTGGTCCGCAGCCACTTACGAACACCTGCTCCTCAGAAGTATTGTTTCCGTAATTTATGCCGTGGTTTATTCATGTGACCAACTCGCCCATATAAATCGTTGCCAGTCAAAATTCATTATTTTGCAAATTCCTGTGAACGTTTTATTTCTGCTGGGATTATATTTTACAGTTTGCTTACGAAGAAAATACTATGTCATATCCAATCTAATAAAAAGGTTAGGGTCGATTTTGGGAAGACTTTAATTAAAAAATGAATTTTTGGTTTGATTTGTATAAAGATTTAGGATGAACATAAACCGTAAATTCAGAATTATTGTCATATGTGAGGTTACTAGTTCTGTACGGTATATTCCAGCTAAGCTGAACAAGTTTGAATTTTTGCCGTTTCCTTTCAGCCAAAAAAAGAGCATTAAAACATGAAAATGTTTGCTTCAGTATGTTGCCAGTTGAAGCAGCTGTAAAACACGGTATAATTTTTAAGTCGAGGTTTGTTCAGTTGCTGAAAAGAAGTGACTATCAAGAAGTCGATTTCGAAGTGTCCAATGAAGTTGGAGTGGATCTTAATGGTTTCTTTGACCCCGGGGGGCCAGTGATGGGGAAGAAATGAACTGTGGAATGCCACTCCCTAACGACCTGACTATAGCTGCCGCGGTTATCGCCGACTCCCAGCACCCTCGCCGGTGGGGTTGGAAGCCGGGGACGCACCACAACGCCGAAATACTACGACGCCGAACGTACAATAAACGCCGAAAACCATAACGCCGAATGCCAAATTGACTACAACGCCGACAGCTAGAAAACTGCTGTGTATCACAACCGCGAATTACCACAACGCCGAAATACATTAACGCCGAAAAATGTCATTGCAGGACTGCCACAAAGGTTAGGTTAGGTTAGGTTAGGTAAGGTTAGCACACAAATTAATTCAGTTGTTTTTCGTTTTGCTCCTGTGCCCCCCCCCCTCCCCTTCCCGCAGCAACATTTTTCGGCGTTACTGTATTTCGGCGTTGTGGTACGCAGCAGTTTTCTAGCTGTCGGCGTTGCTGTCAATTTGGCATTCGGCGTTGTGGTAACGACCCTTGGAAGCCTCGCCGTCTGCCGTCGCCACGGGCGCCGCGGCTCGGATCGAGGGGTGTTGTTGTTGTTGGGTCACCCTCTTTGTTTGCCGACGAGTAATCAACCGACCGCGAGGGATTGCTTTCTGCGACGCTGCGGCCGTCACGTGACTCCCCCGGCGGCGTGGTCGTACAAACACTGGAGACTGAGTTGTCAGACGTACTTGTACCATGTACCATCTGCCATGTTTGGCAGTACTGTAAATAAAAAGTAAAACAGAGACATTAATAGTTGTTTATATCTCTTGTAAGGAATAAATAAGGCAATATGTGTTTTTGAATTGAAATTTCTTCACAGCCGGTACGGTAAGAACGTAACAAAAAAAAAATGCAACGCTTAGCAGTGGGGCCGTCGATCGCGGAGTGGGAGTGAGGTTATAGTTTTGTTGCACGTGTTATTTCAGAGCCGAGTCATCTTGTGGCGCCCAACTTCAACTATTAGCTCGACGGGACATGGCAGGCTTGTAAAATTATTCCAGCACCAATGTGAGAGTGCACCAAACGTTTCTTCGACACTTGACGCAGCTTGCAAATAAATGTACGGACTCCCGTTCTTGGAGCAAAGATTCCGTAGCCAAAGTGTGTGTTCGGATCGACGGGCGCAACTTTGGCTTGGGTTGACGTTGGGGGAAGCCTTTATTTCACAGACGAGAGAACCACACCCGAAGTTCATACTCGCTTTTTTTTCCCCGTTCTGTCTCATTGTATAAACCGGTGTGGCATTAAATTTTACGGTCGATTAGGATAGGTTAGCTACATTATAAATACTTTAAAACATTGTGGATGGTTGGTTGTATTAGGTAAGTATAGCTACATAAAAAAATACTGTAAAAAATAATTTTATGGTTGCTTAGCAAATAACTTTTTAATATGTAGTTATCCAGGGCTAGGAAACAGTTTACATGATTTCACAGTATCTTTAACGTAGCTATCCTAACCAAATCAACCGTCCACAATGTTTTAAAGTATTTATAATGTAGCTAACCTAACATTTTACAATGAACAAAAAAAAAAAAATCGAAGATGCACGATCGGGCGTTTGGCTTTCTCGTCTGTGAAAAGTAGGGTTCCCTGACGTTGGGGGGGCTCCCGGTCAGACGCTTCGTCAATGGAGAGCCCCGATCGCAGCCGGCATAGTTGTCTGTTGTGCGGCCCTCGGAGTTGAAGACGTGCTAATGAAGGGACGACTCCTGCGTGCAGGGCTTCTAAATCAAACCAGTTCACCCTAGTCGCCCTTCGCCGCACGTTTTCGACCTTTCAGCATCAAAATGCCCCGAGTTGAAATTTTGCAATAAATTATTTTGAATAATTTTTTTATCGTTCAGAAATTTATATGGACGTATATTTTAACATTTGTACTGTTTCATTTTGGTTGCAACGTCTGCGAAAAAAATTATATATATACATTTCTTCAATTCCGTTTAAAATACTACATATATTTGGACGGTATCGGGGTACAGAGTAACAAGTTACAATTTGATAATTTTTTTTGTATTGAAAAGTGAAATGATCCAATAATATGTCCGTATTTCATTAGTTATAAAATTTGAATAAAATAAATACATGCTACTTTTTACATCGAGACAGAATTTCAAGGTTTTTTTTTTTGTTGGTTTCAACATACAAGAGAAATAAGTGCTTATCATAATTAAAACGTTAAATTTTTATTTTTGAAATTTATTCATAAAGTTGTTTTTACAAAAAAGAACGTGCATATAAATTACCATAAAACATTGGAAACAAAAAACATTTTTTGACGTCTTGCATTATTAATAATAGATAATTGTTTACATGAACAACGTTGAAGTAGATTTATTGGAAAACATACTTCATTCATTCAAGAATAAAGACACCTTGTTCAGAGTTCGCAGAGAAATAATTATGATAAACACAGTAGAAAAATTATATGCAGTAGGTACTGGTGTAAGAAAAAGAAGTCGCCTCACTGTCCTATTTGATAGAAACCATAGAAGCTGATAAAAACTCAACTGCTCAGGGTATAAAACATTTAATGAGATTTTAATGAAAAATCATTATTTTTTTTTATTTCTAACTATGTTTACTATCTCCAATATTTTATATATTAAGGTTGAAATATTACTGTAATTTATATATCAAGTAATATGTAATAAATAAAATAAATAAAAAAATATTTTTACTTAAACTAATAATATATGTAAACGTACGATTTACTAAAAATATATATATGTGTATATTTATAAAAGTGGCCGTTAGCGAGAATCGAAACCTGAGCGTCTGGACGGCAATAAAGTACGTTGCCACGTAAACCGCTGAGCCGTTGGCCAAAGTTAAACTTAAATATTGAAAACACTATGCTCGAAGTTTCAAAGACTTTTTTCCTCCGAATAGGCTGGTCAGCATGCTTTAATATTTTAAGGGGTGAACACCCTAAAGTAATTCTACTACTACATCCGAGTCTCATCCCGAAGTGATTTCCCAAGTATGCCCTCCCCTTGTTAGTAGCTGTAGTATTGATTTTCAATAAACCAGTGGTTCCCAAACTTTGTCAGCTGGCGACCCACCTTTCGTTATAGGAATACCTCCACGGTCTATCGGTCCATGGTGGAGTAAAAAACCTTATTTGTATAGTATCCCTTCCTTATGCATATATAATTTACCACCAAATATTGCAAATATATATATATATATATATATATGTGCTTTTTTTAAGATACAGATTGATTATTGATAAACAATTTATGTTCTGATTTGAAAATGGTTGATAAAATATAAGCACTTTGTAGCAAAACAGTAATTTATTTAACAATAGATATGTTTTTGCACACAATTCGATTTTTCTTATCTTTTCTGATGGTTTATTCGATGGTT
Organism: Bacillus rossius redtenbacheri; assembly: GCF_032445375.1. Classification (NCBI taxonomy): domain Eukaryota; kingdom Metazoa; phylum Arthropoda; class Insecta; order Phasmatodea; family Bacillidae; genus Bacillus; species Bacillus rossius. Next base: position 13,035,733 of record NW_026962013.1, read on the forward strand.
TCTGATAGTTTTAGGATCGAGTCGCGACCCACCTGTAACCCTTTCGCGACCCCACTAGTGGGTCACGACCCACCGGTTGGGAACCGCTGCAATAAACAAACTGAGTTACTGTGTACATTGGTATGGTTGAGTATTTGCAGGGCTACCGTAGGAACGATAAGTAAGCCAAGCACAAGCACTTGCGCTCAGCGAGGGTAGCGAGTGAGAAGCGGCTGTCGTTGACCTCTGGGCCGCGCGAGCACCGCTATTTATAACCCGGAAGGGTTGGTCGGTCGCTGTATTTCTGTAACCTGCCGTGTGAACTGCGGGGGCGGCCTTCGGTATTGACAACACTGTTGTGTTGTTTTCTACCCTTGGGGTTTCCTGTCGTTGACTGGTCGCACAGCCAGTGCCGCCGAGTTATGGGGCTGTTACTTCTCACGTGTGACATCTTAGCTCTTCGGTATACAGCATCTGGTGAGAGGGAAGCCTTCATTTCACAGACGAGAGAGCCACACTCGAAGTTCCCCGAAGTTCATGCTCGCTTTTTTCCCCCCGTTCTATCTCATTGTATAAACCGGTGTGGCATTAAATTTTGCGGTCGATTAGGATAAGTTAGCTACATTATAAATACTTTAAAACATTGTGGATGGTTGGTTATATTAGGTAAGTATAGCTACATTAAAAATACTGTAAAATCATTTTGTGGTTGCTTAGCAAATAACTTTTTAATGTGTAGCTATCCAGGGCTAGGAAACCGTTTACATGATTTCACAGTATCTTTAATGTAGCTATCCTAACCAAATCAACCGTCTACAATGTTTTAAAGTATTTATAATGTAGCTAACCTAACCTAATTGACAATTAGTTATCATGAGTTACAATGAACAAAAAAAAAAAAAAAACAACGAAGATGCACGATCGTTCGTTTGGCTCTCTCGTCTGTGAAAAGAAGGCTTCCCCTGGTGAGAGCAGTTTCGTGAATGGAACGGAAATGTGTAACCACGGTGCTGCCATCCTTGGCGGATGAATTTTTAACCAGATGGGCAGTATTTTTAAATTCTACGTTAAATTTAGTTTTGCGAGTTTCGTATTACCTATAAGTGTATATGCAACATGAGAACACATGAATTTTCTCGTCACGAAATTAGATTTTTACTCGTCACTGGCAAGTACTGAAAAACTCGCTCACATCGTTTCGTACTATAAATCTCGCGTGTGTATAGCCGGGTGGCTGCTAGCTTCATGTGTGGCAAAATTGAGGTAAAATCCATTTTGGCTAGATCCAGTTCATCTTATAAGATACAAATTTACCTCCAATGAGATTCAAACAACTAAGCATGCAGTGCTTGAAGTATAGAAATTATAGAAGTAAAGTACTTAACATAAATATTAATTTTTCTAGACCTGTGTTTTTTTAAAAACAATTGAGGAATGGATGCTCTTTACTGTGTAAGTACGTTATTATTTGGTGCAAACTTCGTTGTTTTACGCATAATTTAGTGTATACATGTGCTTACTGATGGGTGTGACGGACGGGAAGTCATCCAGGGAACTTCGAAAAATTACTTTAATATTTGCAAATGTAGGTACGTGTTCCTAACTGATTTCACTAACTTTGAAAATAATGATTGGCGACTCACTTTGAACATGATGATTAGAGAATAATTTGTATTTTTTGTACCTTCGAAAATTTGTCGTCCACAATAAAACGCTCTTATTTATTCCACGTGCGTGTTTACACTGTTCACAACACAGCTAGGATGTAGGAATTCGGCGTAGTTCTTACCAATATCCAGTTAGTTGCAACTACGAAAAGCGGTTCGTTTATGTGCGGTGCATTCTTCGTTGATAAGTTCTTACATTTACTTTAATTTTTAACAGTGTGACACCGGAGAAGTAGGCTTGCTTTCCAGAACGTGCCACGACCTGCGTGCCATTGTGTTATATATTCTCCGACGCCAAAAAAAATCTAATGTTGTAGAAATTGATCTCAACGAATCAGTTTTTTATGTTGACAATTTTTTTTAAAAATAACTGCTGGGCAAATACTGGTAAAAAAAAAAAAGTACCTCGCTTGAATTCGTAGTTGGAACTGAACTGCATTATGTTGACGAATTAGACAAATCGCTTCCGGCCTTTATTTAAGATTTACATTTTTTTTTCTCGAAATTATGTTACAGGTGGGAGATCATATCCGTAAAGGATAGCCAAATTAATTAACTACGTTTTTATTTATTACATAATATTTACACTTATTAATTAAGATACAATAATTTAAATGTCTAGCCACAAATAAATCTTTCATTAAGTCCACGATTTACTTTCCCTATTATAGTTCGGCTCGACAGTGGCTCTCGCTACTGCTTGTCTCTTACCGCGCACCTCTGTCCGAACACACTGCCTCGCACTTCTCGCATGTCCGCCGCACATACGACGCAGATCCGGTTGTTTTGGGTCCTTAATTCACCGATCTTCGCGCACGAAGCCCGTCCCTCGTCGTCCACTTTCGCTCACCGAGGGGTTTACTCAACTTCTTCAATTCTCTGCCCCTCGGCAGGCCAGTCTCTCTGTTTGAATACTTGCCAAGTCCTTGACCTTGGAAGGTCTCTGTAGACCTTCAAAAGTTCGCGTTATCGGAATCCCCCGACTTAAAAATATCGAAGCTTCGAGAAAAAAAAAAGGCGTTCTAGTTACGCCACGTCACGCAGACGGGGCTCTGGAACGTTCCGAACCCTCGAGAGACGCAGAGAGTATCCGGTCTCAAGTGTGGAAGCGCTTGGAAAGGGTAATGGGGGTAGCGAGAAGCCGCTGCTAATCTGATCAGGCGTGTAGCGGTAATGGAGAGACGCGCGCCACCTGAATCTCGCCCCCACCAGCGGGCAGACGCGCGGGTTGGCTGGCGTAAAAATATTATTGATACATTAGTTAAATATTTCCATGGAAATTGAACGTGCATTGGGCTTGAGTGTCAAATATTCTACCTTTTTTCGTTCACAAACTCTTAAAGTTATCAGAATCTTTTTTTATTTTTTTGTAAATGTTTGGCATACCAGTTTATATCAGGTAATAAAAAAAAGTTCCGTGAGAACATTTGCATAGAAATTCATCGTTTGGTCACAGATGTTAATCTTTGGGAATCGTATATTTACTGCCTGCCTGTTTACGTATATTCGTGTGTTTAGTTTTAAGTGTGGAAAAATTGCTAGAATATCCGCCTCGGTCCCTATGGAAGCTGGGCTGCAGTCATCTCTCCGGCCCTCTTGGCACGTGAGTGATGCTATAATGTGCTCGGCCACCGAGAACCCTATACTTTCCTGTCATTTGTTGTTGCCTACCGCTGCACATGGCTGGGAGTATTTTGTTACGGCCCATTTGAGCGCGGGAGCTCCCATGACGATCTTGAAATGCATCCACGCCCAGAAGTGCAGGTGCAGAGTTCCCGCACACAGGGAAATGTATCCACGCCCAGAAGTGCCGATGCAGAGTCCTCGCACACAGGGAAATGCATCCACGCCCAGAAGTGCCGGTGCAGAGTTCCCGCACACCGAAACAAGTACAGTGCTTACAGTGCTTACAGTGCTTACAGTGCTCATGGCAGAAATCGTGTATTGGAGGGAGTGAGTAAGTAAGTGCCAGTTGAAATGCACCCGCAAAATAAGGATGAGAGACGCTACAGTTATGGCGAATTTCCCCAGATATTACGTTAAATCAGTCTTCCCCAGTGGAAGAATTGTTCAGATAACGATACATAGGGGCATGACGATTTCGCGAAAAGATTTCGGGACTAGATGAAAGTTATAACACTGTAGCATCGTCTGTGTTTTGTTATTGGGTGAGTTTCTTCCAGGTACCTATCGATTGTTACAACACCAATCACAGTGATTCTGTGCGGAAGCAAACGCGTCCTGAGTGGCTTGGTCAAGTAAGGCAACGACTTCTCTTACAGACGGCCGCCAATCACAAGGAAGAAACCACAGGCGCGGGTATACCTTGTTGCAGTCTATTAAGTGTTCAGATCTTGTCGCGAAATCTGCATGCCCCTAACGATACAAGATGGTTGTGGCTAAGAAGTGTGTGTGTGTGTGTGTGTGTGTGTGTGTGTGTGTTTCCTCTTCGGGGACCGGTCTGAGGGAGAAACCAGCTGTAAGGTTTTCTCGCGGACCCGCGCGGCGTGCTTTTAGCGAGATGCTCTCACCTCCCCCCCCCCCCCCTCTCGTGTGCTGGCGCTGTGCCCCGCGGGGGCGGGTCCATCACCGGCAGGTCTGGCATGTTGACTTTTATTAATGCCCGCCCGTCCACCACGTGCACCGCAGCCGCTCCTGCGATCTCGCGCGAGCTCCTGCCAACCCCTGCCTTCAGTGTGGGGATTCGCTGGACTCGATGGACAATATGCCTTACGTCTTTCCACTTTTTGACGTGAATACGTCTTTAAAATTTCTTCCACAGCGGGAGGCAATTAAAAAAAAATTGGTTGTCTGTAAAGTCGGTTTACGGACGATAGTTTAACGTTACAACGTCATAACAAAACATTGATGGAATGATTGCATACTTTTATCAATAAAATTGAATCTTTTTTTTATTGAATTATCGCTATTTTGTATGGATACAAAGAAGGAGTGAAATTAAATATACAATTTAATTGATAAATTTACTTTTATTTGCACTCATTAATTCAAATATGTTTATTACTCTAACGAAGAGATTATTTTAAGTATAACTTTTATACATGTTTGCTATTTAACATCTTCCAATCTGTGTTATTCTGTTAAGGATAGGACGATGATAGGAAAAGTAGGAAACGAATGGGAGTGTTTTAAGTTTAATGTGCCTCGAATAAGTCAAATCGATGGTTGTTCCAATCGAGTGGAAGAGAGATAGATGCGGCGCAAGCGTTTAATGAGCGTAACGAGACATCGTAACGGGACAATGTGCGTTGCGGGACACTTTTTCGTTCGTGCAGCCGGCGTTCATCGATTTATTAGACGTCACGTCAAAAAAAACAACTAATACCAACATCGGGGGATACAGTTTGCTGTTGCAGCTACATATCTACCATCTCCTTCCAAAATTTAATTACACCACTGGATAGCTAAAGGATGAAATGATTCGTTACGCTTAGTGAGGGCTGTGTGGCATCGCGCGCGGTGGAGGGGGAAGCGCCGCCATTTTGAGGTCACTTTGCTGCGTTTCGAGATTTCCATTTAGTATAACTTTTGACTCGGAAAATCTACGACGTTCGTTTAGGTTTTAATCGTCAGCCCTCGTCAAAGTCTATCGATCGCATAAATAAAACATCAGTGTAAAATAGTGGCAGTGAATATATAATGTTAAAAAAAAAAAAAATCAAAATATATAATGTTGACCTGTATTGGTGTATTTCATTTTTTCTGTAAACAAACTGCTTGAACCGAACTGAACTTGACGGCGTGGCGGGGAGATGTCGACCGCTCCGGCGCGGCGCGGGCGGGACCTCCGACGGAATTCGGGGCCTTGCCGCGGGCCCGTCAGCGGAGCGATCCGTCACGGTTGCTAGGGAATGGCCGGTGACGTCACACCGCCCGCCGCTCAGGAGGCCTGCTGCTGCTGCTGCTGCTGCTGCTGTGGCGGTCACGGGAGTGCATTAGTGTCGGCGAGCTCGTGCACTCACCAAACGTCACATTCGAATGAAGAAGTGATTCAAGTCGCTGCAATCTCTACCGGATCTTTCATGCCTTAACATTATTATGAAAAATTTTTAAATGCAGTTTTAACTACTCATCCGCCGTCAGCATATTCTTAAATGCTTTTCGTACACAGACAACACTCTGATATACATCTGGCAGTTTTAAAATCGGATGGTTTCTTCTGAAGCTCTGCACACATTACATATTTTTTGCCCCGGTAGGCTCCTTCCATGTGCTGTTCTTGCTCAAGAAAGCCTCTTTGGATCTTCCTGAAGCAACCCCCCCCCTCCTTTTTTTTTTTTTTTTTTTTTTTTTTTTTTGCGATTTGAGGAAAAACTGCCAATGTCATCTTAATTTCCCTTTTGGATTCTTCAGTTATATCAACGATTTGAAATTTAGAAGAAATAGTCATAAAGACGATCGATCCTTTCATCTTTGTGGTGTTTAAGCCACTCGTCAAAAAAACTCTACCTTTGTGATAGAGAGTAGGCTATCTGGAAAAAAATAAAAGCCATTGTTATAGTCGAGTCTGCGGTATAAAACAAGAATAATTATTATTATAAACAGTGTTTCTAAAACACATAAAAAACACAGCCGGGATACATGAGTCTACATTGCTTTCCCAGGCTTTCAATAAATTGAAGACGAAAAAATAATTGAAATATTTTGTGCATATTAATTTTTTGTACATTAATATTGAACTGATGTAAGTTTATACATACGTAAAAATAATATACATACCTTCATCAATAAAATCCATCACTAAAACACTTGACTTTTAAGCAAACTGTCAGAGAGAGGTGTTGTCGTATTTGTCAAGAAAATTCAACTGACCTATTTTTTTCTATTGCAGTCAACTCATTACTTACTATCGGGAACCCATGACTCATCAATCTGGAATGTAATACGTATACAATTCCTGGAAATTGAGGTTTGGGAGTGTTGCTGACGGTAACCTGTCAATAATTTCCGGGGAACTGATAATGAATTTTGTCCACCCAGCTTGATCTGCGGGACTCACTGTGCGGCGGTTAGCCCAGCCGTGTCGACGACAATGACCCGGTGACGACCCGGCGATGTCCCGGGCCGCCAGCCTCTATCGCCGCCCAGGGGGGCGTTCCAGCTTATCTGGGCAACTGCCGCAGCCGTGTTCCCGCCGAGCGCTCGCTTTCAGACACACGCCAGTTCGAACTGTGCGTTCGTCAGCTTGGAACGGAGGTCGGCAATCGAACCCAAATCAGTCGGGATGCACTCCGTATTCGAGCAGGGATCCCGTAGACATTGAAAACTCAGGGAATTGAAAAGGTGTCATTGGAAACCCGGGGAAACACAGGGAAAATTACAATGTCAAAGTACAAAACTACGAAACGATAGGCAAGTAGTAATTCTTCATAGACTGTAAGATCTTTGTGTCTGTGAAACGAATGTACTCAAATCGTAAATTTATATACAATTAATGATCTGTATTTAATTTTTGGTAGTATTGACTGTAAGGTATGCAAACAAGTATGTATGGATTTGAAAAATGAAGCAGTGCCAAATATCTACCATAGTCTTTTGCATGATCACAGTGCTGTTAATGATAACAGAGCAAAACTTGATGTTGCGCTGAAAAAACACTAATTTATGGTCAGTTTTGGCATTTCATGCATTTTCTTTGAAATTTGTTTTGAGTAATTTGTATTGTATTACATATAAGGTCCTGCCAGATGGACTGGCTTGGCGGGGAAGACTCATTGGAATTTGCTGAGTGGGGAACTCTGTCGAGTAACACGGGATGACGGTCGAGCTCATTACGAACGACGACGGGTGAAGTGACGGAATTGATGGATGGGGGAGAGACGGGAGTACCCCGATGAGACCCGGCTCACGACGACGTCCGCCACGTTTTACCGGGAAATTCACTTTTGCGCTGAAACTTAACACTTTGCACTTGAGAAGCCTAAGATGTACATCAAGTTCCGTCCCTGCCCGAACACGCCCGAATATTCACCTTCGGCCATCCTCGGGATTTGTTTTATTTTTGCGCAGGAAAAATGAATTCAAATATTAAAAGTGGTCGTTTAGGTTAGCTATATTAAAACACTATGGACGGTTAGTTAGGTTAGTATAGCTACATTAAAATAAACAGAGAAATATAAATATATATAAATAAACCCGAGGTTGGCCGAAGGTGAATATTCGGGCGTGTTCGGGCAGGTACATAGCTTGATGTGCATCATAGGCTTCCCTTTGTACTTGGCATGAACCAGAGTGGCGCGCGCACTCGGGTCTTACTTCAGCCCGTGTCGCTGAAGCCGGGTGCGCGGTTGAAAACGTAACAGCGACGGCAACAGTCGGTCTGTGCGCGCAAGATTAGACCACCGTGTTTTCCAACCTACTGATTCACAACAGCGCCTAGGGAAGTGAATATGCTTTATTTCTGTCACGGACGCACGTAGAGTAGATTAGGATGCCATTTTGGCGGAACTAGAGATTGATTCATCAATGAAATTGTTGCAAGAAATTGTCTAGATATTACAATGCTCAGGTGTGATTGATTCCTGCTTTAAAAATTAATGCTGTTACTTATACAAAAAGGTATTAGCAATTAATGTAAATATAAATGTTTCGTGGTTATAATGATTAACTAAAAAATTGGCATAGCTCAAATTCATTAATATGTAGAAAAACTATGCTCACAAATCAACAGATATCTGATACATAGCAAAATTTCATTGGCTGAAATTAACAGTGAGATTTCAATTGTGAACAGATTTCGCACAGGTGGTGTGCACAGTTGTGTGCATGACCTTCTATGCACTCGGTTATGTTTTGTTAATTCTTAATTCAGCTTAAAAAGTGCTTAACAATCAACCTCGGGGAACTTCAAAGCGATTGCAACTTACAGCGACCTGTCACAGCACAAGACTCCAGTATTTATTACTGAGGGTGAAATCCTTTTACATTTTTTTTCAGTTGGCAGTAATTTCTATTTCTGTGAGTACATGATCATATATCAGCTTTAATTTATTTTTTGATTATACGGATTTTCAGTGGCTATAAAAGTACTGCTGGTGGATACGTCTGAGCGAATGAGAAACTGCGTTGGTATATTCATAAACTATGATAAATTCCAAGGCCATAGTACATACATGTCAGATGTCGTGAATATATGAATTTCGTAAACATTTCTAGCGTGCGGCGAGCCATGTGTAAATATTGAGAAAACAATGTATTTCCTCATTCCCAACCTATACAAGACTAGTATGGGGGGGGGGGGGGGGGTAATTTAAAAATTACTTGGAAAGGAGTTCCCGATCGTAAAATGATTATGGGAAGATTTCACGGATTTGTTATCCTAAGTTAACGTGTGGCGTCTCGATTCTTCGCCTACCCGGGCACACATACAGTGGTGTGCAGAGCTTCAGGAAAAGCAACGCGATTTCAAAACTACTCAAGATATCCGAGTGGGGTCTGTTTAAGAAAAGCATTTAAGAGTTCGCTGAAGGCCGAAAAAGTACTTCCGATTTCGGATTAAGTTTTTAAACTGTATTTTTAGAAGAGTTAAAATGGCTAAAACGCATGTTTTCAGAGTAATTTCTAGGCGTAAAACAACCGGTACAGATTCTTGAAAGCACTTGCATTACAAATTTATCTTAATTTCTCGGCCATATAATGCTACGGTCACCGCTCAAATTTTAAAGTTATCCTGTGACAACGAGAAGAATGCGCGTCAGTTCAGAGCCTTGCGTTTAAAGGCTATACCGCGCTAGGAATACCAGCGAGCGTCGCGCTTATCATCCCGCCTCACTAACACACACACACCGCTGTCGAGGCGGGGTCCTTGAGCCGGTGTGTATATCCGTGTGAAGTAAAACCCTGGCGAACTAAAGTGCGATCGGAGACTCGGGCATGGAAGCCTCGCCTGTTCCCCCGGACGTAAACTGGGGCCGCAGCCGTGACGCCCGTGGACCGAGCGGAGGGGGGGAGACGAGAAGCGCCGTTATCGACCGCAGGACGTCGCTGGGAACTTGCGAAATTTGTTATCTGGCGAGCGCGCGCGCGGGGCACAAAGAGCCCGTCCGGCCGTCTGGCGTCGCGCGGCTCGGCCCAAACTGGACAGCAGTGGCGCCGGGTTCAACATGATAGTCGGAGAGCTAGATGTTGCATGGCTTTCATTTGTACATGCCGAGAACCAAAATAACTAATGTAATAAAAAACAAGCTAGTTTAAACAAAAACGTCTGGTTTAATAATAAAAAAAAATGGGTTGTGGCTGTGTCATGGACACGGCCGTGTGTTGTACGTGAATACGTGTACGTAACAGAGGCAATATTTTCTATACAAAATATAAAATACGTTATTTTATAGATGTTATAATCATGTTTGGACACTAAGAAGTCTAGTATAGGACGACATATTTTTTGAATTTTATTATTTTATTTTAACTATATAAATTCACTGCAACTATTTTACACTAATGTTTTATATATATGCGATCGATAGATTTTGACGAGCGCTGACGATTTAAACTCAAACGAACGTCGTAGCTTCTCCGAGTCAAAAGTTATACTGAATGGAACTCTCGAAACGCAGCAAAATGACCTCAAAATGGCGGCGCTTCCCCTTCCACCGCGCTCGATGCGTCACAAGTCCTCACTTGGCGTAACGAATTATTTGATCCCTTAGCTATCCAGCGGTGTGATTAAATTTTGGACGGATATGATAGATATGTAGCTGCAACACCAAACTGTATCCCCCGATTTTGTTGTCATTCTTTTTTTTTTTAATTGCCTCCCCCTATGGAAGCAATTTTATTCACGTCAAAAAAAATATTTCCCCCCAACTGTGGTTAAAATCCACTGCGGTAAGTTTTAGCCGCAGCGACAGAAGCACTTGGTTACACCGGCGTGTGTCCCGGCGAGCTGGTTGGGAGGCACAGTCGCCTCGTCACTTGCTGTGCGCGCCCTTCTCGGCTTGAGGCCGCGCTATCGCCAGTCCACGCGGTAATCTAATCTGGCGCGGTCGGGAGCTCTCGCGGGTGAAATCCGCCACCTGACGCTCCGCACACATTTGGAAATGCCAGTGTTCTCCAGGGGTAGACACCATCTCGGTTTCATCAGTCTTCAGACAATAAACATTTTCTGTCGCTTTTTTTTTCTCCCATGTGTGTAATATCTTAGCTCTCGGTATACGGCGTTTGGTAGGAGTGGTTTCTTGAATGGATAGGGAATGTGTAAGTAACCACGGTGCTGCCATCTGTGGCGGATGGCGCGAACCAAAGGGAAACTTCGTATCTATTTCAACAGTTTATAAAATTTTTAACAAGATGGGTAGTATTATTATTTTTTTTTCTTCGAAAATTGGGTCCAGTATTTTTTAGAAGTATTTTTCGCTTTTATCGGAGCAGTTTCATTATTTAGTTTAACATTTCGCTCTGCAAATCTAAATGATTCAATAGCCGACGTAGCTGCTCCGGCAAAGATTTCTAGCGGCGGCGGGTTCGGGAACTACGTGCGATTCGCGTACAGAAATGCAGTCGAAAACACAAATTTCCGTATGTTTATCACGTTCTGCATTGTTTTATAAAGATTTCTACGTTAAATTTGGTGCCAGAGTGTCGTATTATAAGTGCATTAGCAACACGAGAACACATGAATATGATCGTTACCGAAGTTAGGTGTTACATATCTCACGCGAGTACTGAAAGACTCACATTCTTTTTCTTCTTTTTTTTTCCTTCTAAATTTGGCTTTGTTAAAGCGTAGTGTGTAATGCAATTGAATACCTGAAGTTAATAGTGACTGGCTGCAACAAATAGTTTCGCCGTGAAGTCATTGGCGTTTGGAATGGAATCTATTTTTGGGAACGACTAGAAATACAATAATACTGCCAGTATGCACTGAGTTACTGTGTTTGTAAGTCACTGTAGAATCTGTTCTTTAAACAATTAATTATTGTAATGGACCACGATTGTTCGTGCGTGGCGATTGGGAAGGGGCATGTATTTCCAGCTAAAAGTTTTTTTTGAGAGTAGATGTGTGATAAAACACTTCAGCATCGTCTTGTGTTTCGAGACTGGTCGAACTTCTTTCAGGTCAACGTCTACTGCCAGCACACCAATCACATCAGTTCTGTGCAAAAGGAAACGGGTTTGAATGGTTTGACCAAATAAGGAAATTACCAATTACAAGGCGGGGGAAAAAACCAACTGGCACAGACATTCCTTACTTTTTTTTTGCAGTACATTGAACGTTCACAGAGTTTTATCCGCGAAAAAACCCCTACGAATCAATTGCGGGCAGTGCAGTGAAGAGATACTTCTGCGCGAGCGAAGTGAAGTTACATAGTCGGTAGTTCCCTGGCCGTGTGGCATTCACTTTCGGCCTTCCACAGGCGATGCTTTTGGCAAAAAAACATTGTAAAAATACCGTTTATTGCGTCGGTCATGTGGCCTATTTTCAATTTTATTTGTACGATTTCAATACCACTGCAGCTCAGAGAGATTGCGAAATTTTGCGTTGCACCATCAGACCGCTATTTTTAATATCTATAGCAACAACTTAATTTTAACATGCTATTAAAAATAAACAGAATTTGTTATGTACAGGGCACGAATTAAAATATTTTCCGAATGACGTTAAAAAAGTGACTATTGGTTTAATCAGTGTCATGTGACGTGTTCAAAATTGTTCGTTCTCAGTAGTAGTACCAATGCTCTGCATAAACAGCTTCATGTGGTTTTCGGCGTTTGTAAACAAACATGTGTTGCTATGCAAGTGACATTTGGGAAGTTAGTACCACTCTGGTACAACTTGTGGTAACTGTCGAATTCGTGACAAGTTACACGACTCAAACTTTATTAATGCTGGTACAGAATTGTATGATGAAGTACAGCATTGAGCCGGTTAACCCCTTGCACAAAGTCATTGTGCCGCAGATTCCGGGGGGGGGGGGGGGGGGGTCAAATTTGCGCCCCTGAAACCAGTTATAAAGGATTCTTTTGGGGGAAAGGGGGGGGCACAGGGCTGTCGTACCAGTGGGAATCCTGGGTGAGTTTCGACATGGTTTTAATGCTTGGGCTTACCCTGATAGAATGAAAATTACAAATCTATTGTCAATGCAGTTCATAGGAAACCCTACAAGTAATGCGATACCAACATATCACTTTTGCAGTTTGGGGCGTGAAAAGTCGTACGTAAATAATAGGAAGAGGTCCTGACAAAATTATTTGCCCAAGGTTCCTTGATTTCTCTCGATATCCCATGGGATGTACCAGGCAGAGTTTTGAATACGTCACTGATAGGCTCTTGAAGAAAATGATGTGAATGCGGTTCGTGTGCGTCAAATAAATTATATTTTAATATTGTCTGTTTTCGTCTTTTATTAATCGCATGTTGCCCCAGGGTCGTCGGTTGCAGGTTTTTATACCACCATGTTCTTCATCTGGAACGAATGGTTATAAAAGATTATTTTTAAAACGAACCACGAAACTGTTATACATACTCAACTGGCTATTGTAGAAAAGGGTAGTTTTTATACTAAACATGCTATTTTTTATGTACGGACATGATTTTATTTTTAATGTATTGAAATTGGTACCATACCACCATTGCATGATGAGAGAGATAAAATCGGGGTGGTTACAGGTATGGAAAACATTGGAAAGTGTAGGAAAGTGTTCATGGATAACCTGGAAATATGGGAAAGCCTTTGAGAGGTCGGGAAAATCAGTTACTAGTTATTAGCTAAATAATTTCCTTTGGAAGTTTTAAAATTCACTAAATGCAGAAATAAATATCTCGTGTTTAAGGTTTTGGTTGTCAAACAATATTATGTTACGGGATGAATTTGTATTAAAAGGATTAAAAAAATCTGTATAGTATATGGTCAGGGTTCTCTGAAATGCGAGTCCAGTACCCCATCATTAGGACAAGTACACTCCCAAATGCCCAGTCACACAAGTCAAATTTTCGGGTCCAACATATTCCATATATGTGTGTCCAAATTTATGATTTTGACTTCAGTGATAACGTCACAAGCGCAGCCATATTTGTTTGACAAGTTAGATGACTTGAGTTTCCATCAAACATTTCGAATATAGGACAGGTTCTAAAATATTTCGGCAGGTGGATGCAATCAGCCAATCAAAATCATGCCATGTCTATTTACGTCGCAACTAAACTTTAAACCGGCCAAGAACAACACATGAGTGATTAAAGAGGTTGTAAAAGTTAAATAACAAAAATCTCGTATGCAAAATAATTTTATGTTTAAAAAGGAAATAATGTTTTTATAACTATCACTGAAAGTTTATTTTTATTATGCAATAAATATTATTGTGAGTTAAATGTATGTTTAAAAAATTACAAATGCACAAGTAGCACAACGAGTTAAAACAATTCCGCCCAGTACTGTGATGCGTTATTTAATTTCAAAATTATATTAAAATAGGAAAGTTTGAGGTAGCTCAGACCAAAAAGAAACTGATAGTGTGGCATGTTTTAAAACACATTTGATGGTATCAGTCCAAATTTATTTGATGGAGAAATTCGTAAGGTATTTTCTGTCCAATGGTAGCTGTCCAGCTGTGTGGTCAGATGTATTTTGAGACACGCGCGTGACAGAGGCACAGGGCCGGAAAGCACACACGGCGAGGGTAGAGGGAGACGCGCTGCGGTGGAGTTGCCGGACCGGCTCGGAGAGCTAGCGAGTGACCTTGAGCGCCTGGAGTCCGGGGGAAGGCAAGGTCGTCGCCCTCCGCGCGCGGCACACACCGCGCAACCGGCGCGGGCGTGTTTTGTTTCCCGGCCAGCGACGCGCGCGAACAACACTTCCGCCCGGTGGCCGTGCGACCACCTCTGTGCACCCCGCCCGTCTTTCGAACCGCCATCGAGACTTCGTTCGTCGAGCAAGCACGTCTCCAGAAGGGAGGACTGTGTGGGCGATAGCACCTCCCGAGACACCAATGTTATTTATGTGTACGTTAATACTTAATTCCATGTGTTCTATTAAGGTTCTGTATATGAGGCCATACATTTGTAAAGAAAAAAAAATATTCTAAACCAATTTCGGACTTAACTTAATTTCATTTTTTTTTTGCAGCTGCAAATTTGATTTTTACGATAGCCTCTCCCGAAAAAGCCTTCCTGGAGCCGCCATTTCGGTCAAGTGCGTATTGACGGGAAAAGATAGATCACATAACCGCGGGAATTAAAAAAAATACACGTGGTTAAATAGCACTCGCAAAATTGTTGTACTCTTGCTGTTATGGCAAACGGAGAAAAAAAATATTGTATGTATATATTTTAAAATTATAATGTTAACTGTTACCTTTTGTATTAATCTCAAATAATAATTGTTTAGGTCTCTTTCGTAGTTTTTTTTTTTAATAAACAGAATACACATGACAAGCAAAACTTTGTACCCATGTATTCCTTAAATAGTTATATTTTTGAAAATAGTGGCAGGCTACGTGCAAACTATTTGAGTAAACATCTACAGGACATCGCGACCCAGGCGTTTTTTTAACATCAAAATTCATCTAACTACTTCACGAAAACGCAATCAAAAAGCGTACATGTTGTCACATTATTTTACATTCAAAGGTCTAGCAATTAAGTCATTTCACGGTTACGCCCGAATAGCCCGAACATTTTTTTTTTTTGCTCCGAAGAGACGACCGTGTCTCAACGGACCTTGGTTGCGTAAGTAATATTCATTACATACAGTAAATAAGTAAAGAATTATCCTACTCGGCACAAATTAAAACAACTGACCAATCCTTTGCTTAAAATTAGTATGAATGTCTTCTCTCTAGTATGTTAATGTGTGGTATCGTCTTGCATATTTTTTTATTGTTTCTCATTTATTTTCCAGGAGATGCCGTGATACGATAAAATACTATAAACAGTGATGGCATTTGTTGTAATTGTAAATGACAGTGTAAACCTATGCTATGTGTGGTTATTTTTTATCAATAAATTGTTGGTTTCAAATCAAGATAACTCTTATTAGTAACTTCGATGATATATGTGAATTATTTCCAAGGCCACAATTTGTAATATGTTTTCCTGCCTTACTTTGCACGAGGAATCACCACACTTCGCTTTTTTTCTGGAGTTCGTAGTCCTCAACAAGCAAGCTTACAAAATGGGAATGAAGAATGACATTTTGTTCAGTTAAAAAGAAAAAAGAAAAAAATGAAATAGCCTTTATATAAGAATAATATCCGTGCAACATAACGTGCTCATTGTATTAAAGTTTAATCATTTAAAGTTTAAATCGCGTGGTGTGCGGGTAGCAGAAACACGCACCTATGCATATGACGTTTTTAGACGACAGAAACGTCCATGTGCACAGGACGAGTACATAACATATATTGGGACACGAAAGTGTGAAGCTGTGAATAAAAAAAAAGCGTGTAAATCGACTAGAAAGTTTGCCGTTAGTAATTTGTCTCGGCATTTGTTATAAGCACGTAGTCTTTTTGAAATCACATACATATTTTAATTATAAGTTGGAAGAACATTTAATTGATGCATTTCCCTGCAGCTTTGTAAGGGAGTAGTATCCTGAATTATTTTGCTTCGTTAATTCTACGAATTTGCTCATGCATATAAGTAGACTTCTAAAATAATTAATTTTAGTCGTACGTTAAAGGGTTTATAATTCAAAAAAGTGTTTTTTAATGGTTTGTAGAAACTCGAAAGCCAATTGATATTTAAATCGTAGAATGAAATATGAGCATGAAATATTTTGGTTTGCAGTTTTGAATTAATTGTCGATATCTTTTGTTGTATAATCATTAGTTTATCTGCCAGGAATCAATACAAATTATATTTTCCAAAAATCATAGAAACACGATTCATTTGGATTTAATTTTTAGAACACCAAATTGTTATTGGTTTATGCATGGAGTTGAAAATTTGTCAGGAAACTGCATGCTGTGACATAGTTGGTCACTTTTTAACCTCACCATTGCCTTATTGTTCCGCCAAAAAAATTGCGGAAATGGAGCCCGATAATCTCGGATGATCGTTAGTAAGTGTGAATGAGAATCTCCGTCGTTAAACCGTCAGTTTCATTTTAAAAAAAAAAAGTCCTTTGTATCTGTTTCCACAATGCGAACAATATACTTCAGCCGATGTTTGGCTCGTCTAACCAACATGGCGCAACAATTAGCTGAATGAAAAAAAAATACTTCACCCAGCTACCACGTAGTCATGCAGACGTGTCCTCTCCCCCCCCCCCCCTCCACTTTCCTGAATTTATTGAGAATCTGCTAACAATGACTACATACGAACGGTTAATTTAAAACTCCATACCGTAGATTACATGCATGTTCTTAGTTCATGCTAGAATTGATTTTTTTTAAGTTTCAAAAAAACCTTTTAATAAACACTGTTTAAATTAATTAAAACCTCGTATCTATATAAATAAAAATAATTTAAAGGTTTGTTCGTTCAAAACCTTAAATCTCGGACAGTTCTTCACCGATTGCTTTGAAAATTTGACAGAACGTTGCATTCGAATACGCGCGTGATTTTATGTACATATGTCACAGGTGTGGCATAGGTATATAGATAGGTGAAAACATATATTTGTAATATTTTCATTGCTATAGAGTGATATATATACACACATATATGTATGTGTATATATATATATATATAGACACATAGAGGTGTTTATATATATATATATAGACACATAGAGGTGTTTATATGTAGATATATGTAGAGAGAGAATGAGAGATAGATTCTTTGTGTATTTGTTTATTTGTTCCTAATTAAAACAAATTTAAAAAAATGATTGAGGCATTGCAACGCATGCTGACTGAGCATTAGCTATTACAAAAGTGTAGTTATGAGTGTTATTTACTATCATAAATAAAAGCACGATATTATAGGAGAAAAATAAGTTTCTTGTGAAATGTTTGAACATATTTTACGAATAAACAATGTTTAACGCTTCACTTTGCGTAGACTGTGTTTCCGCTACTGGCATGCAACTCGTGGCCTTGTGTTTGACACGGAAGCTTCGCCGGGGTCGGCCCGGGCGTGGTGGAAGGCCCATGCCCTCGTCTTGTCACCGCGAGCAGCGACAAGCTTCTGTTTTCTTACCGGAAAGGTTCCCGCTCCCCGCACGAAAAGAACGTCGCTTTGACTTTGTACCGTACCACGTTGCGTGATGGGACGTGAAATCGGGGTTGTTACAGGTCTGGAAAACTTTGGAAAGTCTGGGGAAAGTATTCACGGATAACCTTGAAATATACGAAAAACTTTTTTGAAAGGTCGAGGGAAAACAATGACTTGAAATCGAAATTTTTCTGTAATGTTTTGTGTTAGCTGAATAATTTACTTCGGAAGTATAAACTTCACCAACTGCAAAAATAAATTCTTGGTGTTTAAGGTGTGAGTTATCAAAGTAACTTGAGTTGCGGGATGAATTTGTCTTAAATTTAAAATCGCACGAGGAGGGTGAACAAAGATTATCTCCGCTCAGTATGAATATAGGCTTTAGGTATGTGATTTTTTAATAAAAATTTTGTCTTAAAAACAGATTATCGTTTCTTATTTTGAAGAAATAGTAACTATTCAAATTCACAAATAACGGGAAATTTTTTTTGTAAGGAAAAATTTGGAGAGTTGGGAAAACTGAATTTTTTTATATTCTGTAGCAACCGTGATTTAACTAGAATTTTTGTTTTTATTTTTAAACGTTTGTTTTTACGTTTGAAACTTTAAATTGCCAAGGGTACACGAAAATCTAAACAGGAATTATTTTTTGTGGTTTTTACTGTACAAGTTTAAATGAAACACGTGCCCCAATCCATATAAAAAAAGGCTTGTGCGCACATTTCTGGAGCCGCAGGACATTTCCGGAGAAAAGTTAGCGAAAAAGTCTTGCTACCGTGGGTATCGAAATGCCGGTTACCGTAATGCCGAAGACTAGCCTCTGGCTAGGCCGTCCAATGTCATAAAACCTGCATAGGTTCAACTATCGCAGGTAGTTCAGTCGTGCGGGGAGGAAATACGACATCCATGAAGCGAGCGGGATGTGTAATGAACGAGTGTGCGGTTGGCTGCAGAGTTGTGACGGGCAGAAAGTTCTACTGACGCCTCGAAGCAGCACACGTTTATTATCTTCGTTCTCAGAAATAAGTAGCAAGGTATGCAAGCGGCCCATTTCTTTACTGAGCTGTAACTAACAGAAGCAGCCTTTAGTTACGGCACATCCATAATCGCTTAGTGACTGGGCGACTTTCGAAACATTTACAATTCTGAAGGATTTCAAACGCCGGGTAAAATTAGATATCATCTCAAATCAATGTAAATAATATAAAGTAACTAGTAGCATTGTCTTTGAACAAAAAAAGTTTCATTTGTGTAGTCCATTTAATTCTTCTTATTGGCATGTCATAAAAGTATTTACATCTTATGCAGAAAGTTAGCATTGTTTTCTTTATTTCGAAGTTGTCACTCAGTTTATAAGGTTAACCGTAAATGTAAAATAATGACGGAAACGGTGTCGTTCAAAACAAATTATTCCATAAAATAAAATAAAAGTATGAACTCCTTTTTTCAAAGGACTAGGATAGCCAACCATTAGCAGCATTTTTGTCAGAAATGATGGATGAACATTCAGCTTTACAAATAAAAATGTTGATAAAGTACCTGTCAAAAATGTGCATTGGTCGTGAGATAGATATAAGGTTTTTTTTTCCGGAAAGGGAAATTTTCATAAGAAGGGTTAAAAAAATACGAAATTGGACATTTTAGTGACTGGCAAACTTTCTACTGATTCAGTAAAAGAGCATTGTAATATTTCAAGTATTTTTCCGTTTTAACAGTTGTTTGGATTAGGTTAACATTTTAAATGTGTGCTGTGAAATAGTGTGGATGATTTGTTATGTAAGCTTCATCTACCGTTCATAAAATACGAGGCTGTACTTTAGATTATACAGTTTATTTGGGATCGTGTCTCTTTGCTGTCGGGCAGGCTCATGTAGCTCTTAATTACAAGACAAGTTCCATGTATTGTTGACGCATTAGCTGAAATGACTATATTACTTGAATATTATTGAATTAATTTTAAGTTCATTGTAACAAATAAGTACTTTAATCTCTCATATGTATATTTTTTTTATTTCTCATATTCAATATTTTTATTTCGAGACTAAAAAGAATTAAATAAACGTATAGTTAAAAAAACTAAAACGCTTTTATTGTTGAATGAAATATAAAACTAAAAAATAAAATTTAAATTTAAGTTTTTTTTGTCCAACAGCCAAATAATGCACAACTGTGTATAACTAAAAACGTGGGGTGCTCTCTTCTTTCATTTTCGTAATGACTAAAATTAGTGACAAGTAATTTAAGACAAATTATATCCAGCACCCCAATACTAATTTAAAGTTCATTATTGTTATGAAGTTCATTTAGTAATTTTCGTAATGACTATGTCCTAAAATTTTCGTTATTACTGTATCTTAAAATTTTCGTATTGACTTTATCCTAAAATTACCTATTACAAATCATATAGTTATTACTGATAGAAAATTTAAGACAAATGATATCAAGCACGCCACGTTTTTAGTCATACAGAGTTGTGGTGCATTACTTGGCTGTTGGAAAAAAAAATGTATATTTAATTTTTACTTTATTCACGATAAAAGCCGGTTTTTTTAGTTTTATAAACTATAAGTTTATTTTATAGTAATTTTAGTTTAGATACTAATCAAGCAGCAGTAATGTTGACATATTGCTATGACCTTTTACGTAATAATGGGAAGAAAATGCATGTTTGCCTATTTTCTCTTTATTTTTTAAAATTGCCCCCTTATCGTGAACAACTAACTCCCAAAGAACACGGTGAGCCGGATGAGCCGGGATGTCTCGTGAGAGGGGTCGGCGGGTTGCCGCGCGCCGCGCGCCTGGCCGATGACGTAGGGAGGTTCGGTCGGGGCACCTGTGGCAGGGGTCGGGCGGGGAGGGACGCGCATCGATCTCGCACGTGTGGCGCGCGTCACTACGGCCACTACGTGGTCGGGTGGGGTAGAGAAGCCCGCGGCGCCGCGCGTGGCCTCGGCGTCTTTCGCCGGTCTGCAGCGACAGTAAACACTGTGGAACAAAATGATTTTACCGACCTAAGAAACACCCACGGGCTAATACCGGACAGCTCTCTGCTATCAACACATGTGATTTTGCGACAGATAACCTATTTGCACGGCGTGACATTTCAATATTTTATTTACGTGTATGGATTTCGAAGAACTGGAGGTTTATTTTTACAACAAATGTGTTTAACGATATAAAGATTTGCTAAGGGAATTTTTTTTTACTATAAAAATAAAAAAAATAAAAACATTGTTACTATGCACACATCTTCTGCTGTATTTCAGACTGGTGTAATAATAACGCCAGGTTTGTCACGTTTCGGGTGTATTTAGACGAACACTAGGCTATATATTTTTTGTGTTGTTCGGCACCTGGTTTATGATGTTTGTTTTACTCGTGTCAGACAATGTAAAACGTTCATTTAGATTCATGTATCACCCTTGAAATTGAATTTTCAGATAAAAATATCACCAGTTAACTTGGGAAAAATCTTTCGTGAGATTAATAGCCTGAGCTTGTTTTGGATGTATGAAGCTGGTGTCACATGGCCGTGACGAAATAAGCGCCCCGACCCCGCATGAAATAGATTATATTTCTAATTTTGGCGTGTCGTGCTACCCGACAGAAAGCAAAACGGAAACGGAAACCTTACAGAAGTAAACTTCAAAAATCTTTACCTACTACTTGGTATATCTTAATGCTGGAAAATGAAATTTTCCTTTTACGCGAGGGCACACTTAAATATTTTTAGCTTGCCTTCATCTGTTTATATGAACGAATATAATCGTGTTTATGTTCAATGTTGTTGTAGATTAATCGGGGAAGATTTAGTTTAAGAATGGACGAGTTCAGTGAACTGTTTGATAATACATTTCAGGCTCATGGTGTTCTGTATGACATTGGGTCGAAGGACTATAGAACTCAGCCCAAAAATAAAAAAAGCACGGACTGAGATAGCGTGTTCTTTTTCTCTTCTACACTGTTTGTAGTGTATTATATACTGCATTTTATGGAATTATTTGGCTTGGGACGATTTGCCGATAGCCAGATCAGAATTAGTCTGGTTATTGTTGTAGTATTGTGACCCTTATTAAATTTGTCGTGCTGGAGCTGTACGACGGTTTGTCAGGTTTGTCGTGTCGTGTTCGTCGTGGCATGTTGACTCTTAAGCAGTCACACAGCTAAAACGTTGTCCGACACTTTTGTCAAGCTAAATCCTAGAACTCCACCCACCTTCGTAATGCCGGTCGTTCCTGTGTTAAAAAAACACGTGGTATGTGGCTGGACTCTCATCCCGGTCCAGCTATTCTGATTTCCGTCCCACGTGGTTTTCCGATAGCGATTCCAGGCAAATGACAGGGATGGATCCCTTGGTCTCCCTGGCTTTTATGTACGTACATACTCGTCTCTGCTGGTATTTTTATGGATTGTGAGTAATCTCTTCAAGGCATCCGCCTGCCTGGGCACACACGCGGTATGTAGAGCTTCAGAAGAAGCCACGCGATTGAAAACTGCTAGGTATGTACCAAAGTGGTGCCTTTTTACGCCAAGTATTTAATAATACACTGAGGGATGAGTAGTTCTGTTACCGTATTTCGTTTTTGAACTGTATTTTGAGAAGAGTGAAAATTGCTAAATCGCGTGTTTTCAGAATACGTTTTAATCATGAAATTTCTGGTGCAGATTCTTGAAAGCACTTTAAGGGCCCCGCGTTACACTTTCATTTTTGCGCCTTACAATTTTATTGTTACCGCTGAAATTTCGTAGTTGCCCTATGCACGACGAGAATGACTGCGCCTTGCGCTTAGAGGAGATACTGCGCCAGACACCAGCGAGTATCATACAATCATCCCGCCTGACTAGCACCAATACAGTCCTGACTATGATCAGTAACACCTGGATATCTACCATTTTCTCCTGTTCCTAGATATATTGCGTTGAGGATGATCGTGGGAAGTTTTGCTCTCAGCAGGAAAGCGAACTGACCTACAATAACTTGGCTTATTACTCGGAAAACCTGCAATTGGGAACATTCTGTAGTGCGCACTACACTTGGCGTGAGATATATCGTGCGTGTGTAGAAAGAGAATGTTAACTCAAAAGCTCGCACGAGTGCGAGAATGTGTTGGAACTGAAAAAAAAAAAATCTTGCCACACGTAGTTAGTATTTCGACGCCTTCTTGCTGAAAGGAAACAGTAACAATTCCAATGTGTTTCGAATCAGCTGGAATGTACTGTGAAGTACATTCCAGGTCATTGGAACACTTTGGAATTCTTGTTAACAGTTTTTTTTTCTGTTCTGTCAAAGCAATAAAACATGATTGAATAAGGCAGGATATCCTTGGAAGTTATTTTAGTGCAGTCGTTTGCAGGAGTGACTCGTCAAAAGTCAGTAACTGTACGCTCGGGTTAACTGGAATGCACCGCACGCGGTTTTTAACCTTGCTGACGAACTGCGACTCGACCGCGCGCGCTGTTGACGCTTTCGTCCGCGACAGGAATTTGCCGACACGGCAGCCTCTGACGTCACGCGGCCAGCTGACACTACGTGCCTGTGGCGTACACGCGTGTTGAAGCCGCCGGCTGGCCTCCGCCCAGTTCCCTTGTCCTCTTACGTGATGCAAACGGGGCATTGTGCAGAGTTATCCAGTCTGGATTTATTTGCGTGTCTACCCAAAAACCGTATTGATAAACTGTTGACTAGGGGAAGCTCCACAATCCTAATTCCTCACCTGACAGTTCATTGACCTGGAATTTTAGCATATTACCACTGAATACACCCTTGGCGGTATCCAGTTGTATTTAAAAGTAAATCTTAAAATAAATAAAGGAATTTGGTTGTGTTTCTGATGCCAAGCTGTAGACTTACCCAAATATATTTTGATTTTTAAAATATGTTTAAAACGTTGAGGAGCATTGTTCTCGGAAGCAATTGTTTTGTGTAACATATATGCAATTGTATTTGAACGTAAAATGTTAAAGAAAGCAGTTGAATGTGTTTGTGATTCGAAACTATACAATTACCAAAATATTTTATGATTTTGAAGATATGGGTTATGAAGCTTTCATATAAATTGGATACCTTACGCAATAAGTAACAATGACTTTGTTGGAAAACTTTTTTTTCTTTCCTTATCTGATTGTACACTGAAATCTTACTAAACTATTGCTTTGGGAAAAATTAAGGATTATTTTCAAGATTGAATGATATTACAGTTTAAATAAATATTTTACTGGGATTGTGTTTTTTATTGGGATTATGTATTTCATTTGATATCATCACACAGACTTGTACCATTACCACATATATGTATAAACTGGTTAAAAAAAATATTAACGTACATACACACTATTTCTGATTCTACAGATTTTTTCTTTTTTCTTCATACTTTAGAGTTCAATATTATTTTGATTTATTTAAATCAGTCATTAATGATTTATGTTAATTTTTATATATTTATATGTATTTTGTGAAATTCAGTAACTATTATTTAACATATTAATGTCTTAACATTGGCGGTTAAAGGGTTCTCTTTGGCTGTAATATTAAATGACTGGTCAAATGAAAATTGTAAATTTGATCACTTAATTCATAAGCACTAACTTGTTACCCAAGTGACTCAGAAACCACTTTTCTCCTCCTATACATATAGATCAAGTACAGTTTATATCATTACATTATTTTTATTTTTTGCTTGCAGATATCCCAGACATTCCAGAGAACATCAAAAATTTGCGTTCCCTGCAGGTAGCAGATTTCAGCAGCAACCCTATCCCGAGGTGAGGCATCTGCTGTGTGAATGTAGTGTTTTCCAAGATTCTCCCCTTTATCATTTCTACCATTTGATATGAATATAGTTTCAAAGGCAGTGGTGAATTGAAGTAAATATAGGGTACTGTATAGTAGAATCTCCATTGTATATTGAATAAACTAAATATATATAAACATCAAAAATTTTTATGGAGAAAAAAAAACTGCATTCTCAACATACTCTTGATTATTGCAAAACAAAAATTTCTGGACAGTCTACCAAAGTGTTTTGTAAACATTAAGAAAAAAGAAAGAAAAAAGACCAAAACCAAAATTTGGCAACAAACGCTTAAAGTAAATGTTGAAGTAATATAAATATTACTGTTTTTGCAATAAAATCAAATCTAGATATTGTAATTATGTTTTTATGAAATTGTTTTCACTCATATAGAGTTTCAGAAATTTGTGTGAATTTGTATTTGATTGGTTCTACTGTATTGGAATTTAATTACTGTATGACATATGCTTAGCCCTTAAACTTAGATTGTTCTTGTTTGACGTTTAAGATTCACTCCCGTTACTCCTATAGTGACCAGATTATTTGACAACATAGGCTACCAGCAAGTGTGTTCATTCTTGTGTTTTTCTTTGATTGCAGGTTACCTTCAGGGTTTGTTCAGCTTCGCAATCTCACAGTTCTTGGCCTTAACGACATGTCGCTGACCAATCTTCCACCTGACTTTGGCAGGTAAGACAGTAAGACATGACAGATTCTGATTGCTGACTAATGTTAATAAGTTAAGACCTTCATTCACCATTTTATGCATGTATTAAAATTTTTTTTTTTTTAAGTTTTGCATACTTGATGCATGGATACAAGTGCATACACTCTGTTCAATATAAGTGAGCCATTTTTTGACGGGTGCTTCACCATTCATTCAGACTTGGCAGCAGAATATTGTGATGTGATAAAGAAAACAAAGATAAGTTTACTTTAGCTCTAGACTAGCTAATCAAGTGTCAATAACTATTTAGTAAATTTAACGAATATTCAGAATTCAAAGTTAAAATATTTCTTGGACTACCTGTTAACAAAAGTCTCGCCTTATCTTGAATTGTGTCTAGGCTCATGGCAATGTTAATTTAAAGCCTCTTGCAGAGTAAGGAACAATGGAAGGGGGGTGGAAAGGTATTATGAGCTGAGTTTTTAAAAGTTTTGTCTGATTCAGGTGTTTTGTCAGGGTGTACACATTCTGGAAAATCAGGGAGAATTGGAAATGGTAGGGGAAAGTCAGGAAATTTATTTGAAACCTGGAAAAGTGATGAAAATTGCCCAGTGATATTAATTTTCAGAAAATAATGTCATTTGCTGGAATATTTTTTTTTTTCAGATGTTATTTTAGTGCATAGCATACATGCTATAAAATGGTGTACTAAAGGTTCTTCGTTCTTTAAATTATTAATTCAATAGGGAATTTTGATTTAATACAATTTCTTGTACATACATCATTTCAGTTTTGCACTGTTTGTCATGGAAAAAATTCGAGAACGCAAATTAAGAATTTAAAATGAAAACTTAAACCCACAGATAACAAGCCTAAAATTAGCTGATGTCAAACAAACAAACTCAGTGATAAACATAAACAGGTATTATAGACAACACGACGACGACAACACAGACAAACACATTCAAACTGAAATATCGGACAGCTGTTTATGTTCACTGTTGGGTTCATCTGTTTGACATCAGCTGATTTAGACTTGTTCTCTGTGGGTTTATGTTTTCATTTTTAACTCTTAGTTTCCATTCTTGAATTTTTTCCATAACAAACGGTGGCATATTTCCAAGAAACTGTATCAAATGCAAGGTTCTGTTAAAATTAGGTCAGCTATGGGGATGGTAGGGACTGGATTTTTCTTAGTTCTTTCAGAAGATTGCATAGTACATAAATTATTTAAAAAAATAATATATTAAATGTGAAATTTGTAATTTTTGTCATGGAAAGTAGGGGAAAGTTAGGGAAATTTGATTATATGATTGTGTGGACACCCTGGTGGTGGTTGGTAGCAGTGTGCACTGGTGTTGGCAGCCTGTCGAGCCTGCAGTCCCTGGAGCTGCGCGAGAATCTCCTGAAGACTCTGCCCGAGTCGCTGGTGCAGCTGACGAAGCTGGAGCGGCTCGACCTGGGCGACAACGAGATGGAGGAGCTGGTACGAAGTCCCCTCTCGGAACCAGATCATTCAAATACATATATTTCACTTGTTTATTTTATTTTTTAATATTACAGTAAACTCCCTTTTATCCGCGCATGCTACGAAAAAATACAGCACATACATAAATCTGTATTTTATTACAAGTCAGCAAATTTGAACTCTACTGACGAGTGAATTGTGTGCAGTATACAGTTAAACGCCACAGGTCTTCTCGGAACTCGCGCAGTAGGCTGGCATGCGTTGCTATTTTTGTCTCTGTCCTACTTTGTTTCTAGTCGTATGATTGAGCACTTTTATGTTTGCATTACTGAAATGTATTGAATGTTAATTATTCAGTAAAATACTAAAATTTTAGCATCATATAACATTTTTTTACTGTAATTTGTAACTTTTACTGTTTATAAATGTTTAGATTTTAAAGTTGAAATTAATGTTTCCTTTTTTGTTTCCCATCTTCGGCTCTTTTGCTGATTATCCGCAATTTTCACTATCCGCGGTGGCCCTGCCACTTAATTTCGCGGATAATCGGGAGTGTACTGTAATTGTAACATGCCCACCGATGATTTGGTAACTTCAATGGTGTGCACAACATGCATACACGTACAAACTTGCATACAACAATCATAATTACGGAAAGAAAAACAAATGCACAACATACACAAAAGATATAAATAATATATGAAATATAGATAAAATAAAGAAAATAAAAAAATACAACAAATCAGGCATTATGGGCGGCATCTTACCACATGTTCGCTGGGACTATGAGTATGTGGGCACTACCTGCAGGGACCCAACCTACCATGCAGATAGACAGGACTGGCACTCGTGAATTTTGACTTAAACAAGTGCCCAAAGATACGTTTGATGCCCTGTCGAGTCATGAAAGGCAATACAGAAACAATACTGCAAGCTGTGGCTAAGTACGGGGAAAATCCAATATGGCGGGGCCTAGTCTCCTAAATGTATGTTTATACGAGCGCATAGAGGACTTAGTTTTGGATGACCAACTACGGAACTATGGAGGGTTATTTTTTTATTACAGAAACAATGACGCTTGTGTATTGGCGTTTCGCTCATTAAATCTCGCTCATGTAGCTTATTTATTAAGAAAGAAATCCTTTTGTAAAGTACTTAATATAATTATAAATCCTGAAATTCAAGTATTTTAGCTTTTTAGTAATTGAGTGGTTTGGGAACCTGTGTAATCTTTAAATTATTTAATGGTTCAATTAACTCTTGACTATATAAGAGAAAGTGTATTAGTTTGTAGTGTAGTATTTGGCATCTACTTCATTGCGTTTGTTTTACACCTGTTTTATTGTCTGCATAAATATGATTTTTAATGGGTGTGCGTAGATGCAGGCAGCTTTATATATAGATTTTTTTTTTTAATTATTAAATAGAAATTTACAAAAAGCAGTAGAATGTGCTGAACTTTGTTCGGATTTGAGCATTATTGTGTGTTACATCACAGCAGTGTGTTTACCTACTGTATGTTTGGTGGAATGTGGTTTTGTTTTGTCTTGTCGCAGTTCCTCTTGTCAGAACGACTTGTTTTGCAATGACTCGTGTGTTCCAGCCACCGCACATCGGCAAGCTTCCCGCCCTGCAGGAACTGTGGTTGGATCACAACCAGCTTCAGCACTTGCCGCCGGTGAGAGTCTTGAGCTAACCCAGCATGTGCAGCTCAACAGTGTCCCGTTCAGTGTCCCAGCCAGTGTGGCAGCTGCAAATAAATAAATAAATAAATAAATAAATAAATAAATAAATAAATAAATGCGTGAAAGCTATTAACTATAAAAGGTTGCGTATGGTAAAACTGCGTGGAAATTAATATTTTACCTTTGAAAACATACCATAAATCCAATTTTGGCATTTTAGTCACATTGCAATCACTATGAGAAATGTTGGAAATTGTATTATGGACTGTCATTTGGATAGGAAATTTGTTTTGCACACAAGAACGAATATTAAAAAATAATTATAAAAAAATACAAAAAAAATACTTAATTTATTTAACTTTATTATGTTATAGGTTTTTTTTTTTTTTTTGCTGTAAAAGGTTGCCGATTGTAAATATTTTCAAATACATACGTAGTTTCAGGGTTTGGAAAATCGTATTACTTTTGGTCCTGGAAAGTCTTTGAATTTTTAATGTCTGGAAAAAAATAGATTAGCCTAAAATAACATCAAATTTTATAAGTTGCCAGTAGTCATTGTTAGGTAGTTTGCCTTGGAATTGGGGTCAGAGTTCTTATAACATTCACAGCAGCTACTGTAGAATTGAGAGCATTCTCGAACATTCTCATAATTATTGTCTAGTATTTATTTGCTATATAATAATGGTGTTCTTATTTTAAAGGTGAAAGTTAATTTGATCATTATCAGGAATACTTCATGTAAATGATTTCAACAGAAAAAGATTTAAATTCATAACTCATAACAGTACTGTCAATTTGTCCTTGAAAATTTTAAATTTTGAACCCTTGAAATATTAGTTTAAAAGACTTCGAAAATGCAACCGAGATATCTGTAAGAACTGTGTGTA
This sequence comes from Bacillus rossius redtenbacheri, assembly GCF_032445375.1. NCBI lineage: Eukaryota > Metazoa > Arthropoda > Insecta > Phasmatodea > Bacillidae > Bacillus > Bacillus rossius. The sequence goes on from NW_026962013.1 coordinate 13,064,997, forward strand.
TTGCATTGATTATTTATCCGGGAAAATTGTAGAATTATTAAATTGCAGTAAGCTGTATTTTTTTTTTATAAAAAAAAAGCTAGGCACTTTATTTTTTGATAAGTTATCTTAAATCAATACCCACATATTTTTATATGTGATATTGTATTTTGTCCCATTGTGAAGTTTTAATCACGTCAAGACAGAAGAAAGCTTGTTTTGTTTCTTAAGAGGCCACTCCAGTGTTTCAGGGGCACTATGCAACCCGCATTAACATCATAAGATTCAATGCTATTTTCATTTTGCTTATAACTAATTAACTAATATAGATTTCGAAATGATGCTTGCTTGATATGTAAGACAGCAATGCTCTTATCAAAGCCCCTTTATTCAAAAACGTGCATAAATTATGGTTTTATACTAATCTTTACTAATATGCATAGGTGTATTTTCTAGGTTTGAACCATAATTTATGCACATTTTTGAAGAAAGGAGCTTTGATAAGAGCCTCATTGTCTTACATATCAAGCAAGCATAATTTTGAAATCTATATTAGTTAATTAGTTATAAGCAAAATGAAAATAGCATTGAATCTTATGAGGTTAACGCGGGTTGCGTAGTGCCCCTGAAACACTGGAGTGGCCTCTTAAGTGTTGCAGAGCGAGGTTGTGCAGTTATGGAGTGTGTGTTATCGATGTGTGCCAGGACATCGGCAACCTGAAGAAGCTGGCGTGCCTGGACATCTCTGAGAACCGGCTGGAGGACCTGCCGGACGAGGTCGGCGGCCTGCAGAGCCTCACGGACCTGCACCTCTCGCAGAACGTGATCGAGACGCTGCCCGACGGCGTTGGCAGCCTCCGCAAGCTGGCCATCCTCAAGGTGGACCAGAACAGGCTCGCCGTCCTCAACGCCAACATCGGCAAGTGAGTTGCCCCGGCTCCCCCCCGAAGCTGAAGGACTGGTCACGGAAGTTACTGGAACGGTGCACGGAAGTCACGAAATATCTGATTCCCAGCAGCCTTTTTCTAGCTTGCATTTGGTTTTTAATGCGTAACTTCAGTTTACTGTCACACGTCAAATATAAATACATATTTGGAGGTTGTCCACTTATAACTAGGGACACCTGTATTTCGCGAATACATTTCGTGTCAAGGTATTTTACAAAATACTCTAGCTTTTCTCCTGTGGTTATTGGCTGAGGTCGGTGGGAGAGGTGTCGTCCCGCTCTTGACGGGACCAATGAGAATGTGGTCACCGTATTGCTGCACCCTCACAATTTGCCATGACTCTTAGAAAAAGCTACAGTGTTTTGTGAAATACTTTGACATGAAATGAAATCACGAAATACAGGTGTCCCTACTTATAACACATGAAAATCATAACTCAAAATTTTTAAAAAAATATAAATTGGCGTGTTATTTTGAATAAATCTAGTTTGGTTTATATTTTCATTTGTGTTTTTTTTTTCTTAATGATTTTTTTCTGATTCCTTAAATGATTTCTTAACCGTTCATGCTGCCTGGTGTCACTTTTTTTGAAAGCAGAGTCATGGTCACAGGCTTAATGAACACCAGCAGGTAAAAAAAAAAACCTTAAACACTAAATAAATAATGAACTGAAACTAGAACAAAGTGTCCCTAGAACCTTAAATACAGAAGAACACTTCTTGGTCAAATGATTGCTGGTCTTATAATCTATCACGTTTAGAACTCAAAATATCAGACAAACTACATATTGATTGTGTAGCTTTCAGCATCTGGCTGCTTGCAGTCACGTAGATTAGTATTGAAACACAATTATATTTGGTGATGTTTTAGTGTTTTTAAACATGTTACAGATTAGGTAATAAAAATCAAACCATTGTTAGAAAAATAATGAATGCAGGTATTATCATCATTTTATTGCAAATTTTTTGGAAAGAAAATTATAAATTACATCAATGTCTTTTCATTTTTTTAAACATCAGTTTCGCAGCATTCTGAGTGTTTAAAGATGAATTCTCAGTATTTTGTTAAAAAATAAAAACTCACATTTTCTAAAAAATAAAATAAAAAAAAACAAAAAAAAACCTTCAACCTCACATTAAAATTCAGGTTATCACAAATGTGATAATTGCATGTCCCTATCATTACTTTATCAACAAGTTTAATGATGAAATAATGGTAATTTATGAATTAGGAAAATAGTATTAAAATAAATGTCACAGCAGGATTGTACTGTGTCTGACTGCACAACCAGAGGGGCAACCTTTTCTTTCTTGATCCACCTGGGAAGGTATGAAATAGGAATAGTGGATATGTGGTGATGGAAATGTGATGTCCTTAAAATAAGACACTCAGATCACTGCAATATCAATAATTTTTCCTACTTTCCAGTACATATGAACCAACCATTCTGATCACTTCACAACCCTGGCATTAGTATAAAAGTTAATTGGTTAGTGCTTTTGTGCCATTTTATTTTCTTATTTGCTGTTGTGGTGCAAAACTATTTTTATCAGTTAAGTTGTTTTTGTCTCTTCCTAACCCTCTTAACCATGTTTTCTCCACTCTTCAGACTCTCTGGTATGCCGGAATATTTATCTCCGAGCAAAGCAGTGGTCATAGTGTTAGTGAGTGATGTATTTTGGTGGTATAGTTTCCTCGTGCGTTCCATGAACCTCCAAAACCCATTGGCTTGCCAATCCAGCTAGAGATCCACCTTCGGCAGGATTACTCTTGTTTCACAAGGGCACCACGTTTATGTTGCAGTTGGAGAATTGAGGTGATAACTAACTCTCTTGATGAATTCCTATGTTAATTACACCCTTAATATTGCCAGTGCCCCCCTCCCCCAAGGTCGAATCGTGCGTGTAATTTTGACCAAGAGGAAATGCTGCTTTTTGTTATTTCAGATGTGAGAGCCTCCAGGAACTGATCCTCACAGAGAACTTCCTTATCGAGCTGCCTGGCACGATAGGCAGCCTCAACAGCCTCACGAACCTCAACATCGACAGGAACAGCCTGCAGAGTCTTCCACTAGAGATAGGTAGGCACAGCCACACTATGTTAGCTCTGGCGGCGGAGGCATTAACTAGTCCAGTGAGTGCTGTGCACTGTATTTTGATTTACAGTAGTTTAATTAGACATTTAAATAATATATACTGTCTGTTAAGACTCACTCAGCTTTATTTAAATAATTTTTTTTATTGTTACATGTGCTAGTTGCTTGTTTTCTCAACAATTTACATGAGACTTAACTTTTGTTTACTTCAAAAAGGTCAGGAATTCCGTGCTGCATAGGTGCACAGATGGTTTATTATTTAATTGAAAATGATGTTACAAACTTATACTAAGTACTCCATTGCATCATTTGTTCTGTTGTAAACAATTTTTAAGTTGACATTAACTAAAAGCAATATAATGAACTATGTTTAAATAACCGCGCAAGTGATTATAATCACAAACACTGGCGAGAATTTTCACGGCCATGATATTGCATTTGGTGAATAGATATGTGTTGAATAGTAAGAGAACAACAAATTCAAGGGAGACACGTTAAAATTTCAGTTGTAGCCCTTTAATAATAATAATAATAATAATAATAATAATAATAATAATTATAATAATTATAATAATTATAATAATTATAATAATTATAATAATTATAATAATTATAATAATTATAATAATTATAATAATTATAATAATTATAATAATTATAATAATTATAATAATAATAATAATAATATGCAAAGAGAATGAAAACTTGCCCGTAGCTCTTGTGAGACCGAGCGTTAGTTCGCAGGTGGTGTGCATGCGTGAATAGCCTATAGTGGGGGACGCTGAGTGGATGCGTGTGTGCGACAGGAAAGCTGAGCCAGCTGGGAGTGCTGTCGCTGAGGGACAACAAGCTGCAGTACCTGCCGTCGGAGCTGGGCCAGTGCAAGGAGCTTCACGTGCTGGACGTGTCTGGGAACAGGTACCGGCGTGCGTCCGGTCCGGGCAGGAGCAGTTGTCAATGCCTTCAGCAGGGGCGTAGCCAGGGGTTCAAACCCCCCTCCCCCCTCCCCCTTAGCACCAAACCTTTAATTAATTTCTTATTCATCACTCAAAACAAATTTCATATTAAAATTAATAAAAATTTTACCATTACAATATTTAAATTTAAGTTCTGAAAACTGCTAAAATAGCACTATTTTACACCATAAAATCCTAATTTTCCCCGGGTAAAGACCCCCGGACCCACTGCTTTAATACAGGGAAGGGGGGGGGAGCATGCTTCTTAACACCCCCCCTGTACACAAATCCTGGCTACGCCACTGCTTCAGATCACTCTTGTGATAATACTGTGTGCAGGAATTGATAAACACAGGGGAAAATTGGCAATATCTTTGCTACAAAGCAGTCACTGATTTTTTCATACTGTGTAGTGTCTCAATTCTTTAAACCAAATGAGTTTAATCATAAATTTGTCTTTTGTTAATAATTAAGTGTCTGATTTTCTAAACATTTACCAAACATGAGAATAGTGATTTTGCTTGTATTATATATCTTTTATTTTAGCATACAGACAGATCTAAACATAAATCATAATGTCAAAGTAAAATTTGGGAATGTACTTTCACTCTTCACTGCACTGTGTTTTAATACCAATGTGTTCCACAACTTACTACTTTAAAATATATTGATTGGCAGATGTTTATTACAGTTTTAAATGCAGTATGTGTGCTATAGTGGGCTAGACTAGCTTCACTTAAGCTGATAAAACACTGGCCCTTTATTCAAAGAAGGTTGACTACCCTTGTATGAAGTCCGTGGTGACAAAGAGACATTAAATGAATAAATAAAATTTTAAAAAAAAAGTTACAGTTTTTAAACAAGTTGAACAGTGCGCTATTGTGTACTTTCTATTCAGATACACCCCTTTCACAGTGTGAAATTTAAGCGAGCCATATAGCAAGCCCCGAGGCAGCTCTGTGGCCTGCGTTGGCGACAAAATATCTGCATGTTCTGCTGCCGGTAACAAGTTTATCCGCTCGTCTGTATAGTTTTGTAATAGAAACCACTGCCCAATCTGGTAAAATATTGATGCCGTCACCTCATTCTCAGCGAGACCCCATTGAGCTCATCTGCAATAGTGTGAACTATTTGCGCCAATCGGGCGACTTGGTCGCGCAAAGGGTTCACCAGGTGCCGGGACGTCCCAATCGGAGCCTCCTTGCTTATCCAGCTCTGACTCTTAAGGGCCCCGCCTACCTGGGCACACATACGGTGCACAGAGCTTCAGGAAAAACAACGCGATTTCAAAAACTACTCAAGATATCCGAGTGGGGCCTATTTACGAATCGCATTTAAGAGTTCGCCGAGGACCGAAAAGTACTTTTAATTTCGGATTAAGTTTTTAAACTGTATTTTTAGAAGCGTTAAAATGGCAAAAACACATGTTTTCAGAGTAATTTTTAGGAATAAAACAATCGGTACAGATTTTTGGAAGCACTTGAGGGACTTGCATAACACCTTTATCTTCATTTCTCCACCGTATAATGTTACGGTCACCGCTCAAATTTCACAGTTATCCTGTGACGACGAGACGAATGCGTGCCAGTTCAGAGAAGCGACACCGCGCTAGAAGCACCAGCGAGCGTCGCGCCTATCATCCCGCCTCACCAACACACACACACACGAGGCGGGCTCCTCAATGCGACGTGAGGTGAGGCGTGCAGCCGTGCGGTGCTGCTCCGTGCCCGCAGGCTGCAGTACTTGCCGATGTCGCTGGCCAACCTGAACCTGAAGGCGGTGTGGCTGTCGGAGAACCAGGCGCAGCCCATGCTCAAGTTCCAGACGGACACGGACGAGGAGACGGGCGAGGAGGTGCTGACGTGCTTCCTGCTGCCCCAGCTGGAGTACCACCCCGACAGCAACGCCGCTGGTGAGTGCCCCGTGCCGCGACGACGCGTGTTCCAGCCTCACTTCAGTGTAGTTCCGAGATCTTTAAAAGGCCTTATTTGTAGGGATGGTGATTTTTCGTTTTCGTGAAATAGATGCGAAAATATGCTAAATTATATTTTTTCCGCTATAAAATGCGAAATCTAGACTATTCCGAGATAAATGCGAAATCAAGGTAAAAAACGTAGATTCGTCTTCACTCTACACAATTTATTTACCGATTGTATTTCGTTTCAGTTCAGTATCAAAAGAAACCATCATTTTATGGCGTATTCAGCACAAGTATCTTATTGTCACGTCATTTACAACACTATTGCTCGTAAATATTGAATGAAGAATGGCCATCCGTGCCTCGCGATTGTAAACAAAGCAAAGAACAACTAGCTGGAAGAGTGTCCGTCATTTTGCAGAGTACAAGTTTTTAGGCCACCATATTGCGACATCTCTGCTACGCCGCGCTAACAATGGTAAGTCCCATTTTCTGGCTGTGTTTCACGTGAAAGCCGCGTTCTTGTGTAGTCTGTGGAAGGTGGTGTGTTTACAAATACGTGCATACACGTGAATGTGTTGTATACTGTTATTTCTCGTGGTAAAAATGGGACGAAACGTAATTTCCATTCGCGATCGCATAAATGAATACAAAAGTGAACAGTTCTACGAAAGTGAAACAAATATTTTAATGTGCAATTTATGTAATTGCCGTCTGGAGTGGATAAAAAAGATGTACAGTAGAGTCCCGCTAATCCGAACCCTGCTAATCCAAAAATCCGCCTAATTCGAACAGGGCTAGGACGAAAAAAGAAATATTTTTATAACAATTATGAACCATGAAAAGCAAAGAAAAACAAGTTCTTTTTCAAGTAATGTCATACGTTTATTAATATGTACCTACATAAGAAAGTTATGATTTATCTATTTCTCCTTCAACTAAAAAGAAAAAAAATATGATTACGTACATAGTACTTAAATATTTACATATTTATATTATGCTAAATACGCTAAATAATAAAGGTGTGTTTTGTGTCTGATCTTTAATATTTGACACATCAGATGTTAAATAGCCCACGCCTCATCAAGACCATAAATGGCATTATATAAGAAAATTCCGCCTAATCCGAATTTTCGCTAATCCGAACAGGGTTCGGTCCCAATTAGTTCAGATTAGCGGGACTCTACTGTACTTGAAAAGCACATTAAATCTGAGGGACATCAGGCTGCAAAAAAAAAAAAAAAAAAAAAAATTCACAGAGAAATCGGATGAAGAAAAAAAGTCGGTAAAATGGCAAGCACGGTTTCTGGCTAAAACCAAACGAAGGCTAAAATTGAAAAAACGAGTTTCAATAACATTATTTGTGCACTCTACATCAACTATGGCCATGAACACGGCTAAAAAATATTTATTGTAATTTTAAGTATTCAATTTATTGCACTCATAAGTGCTAAAAAGTTGTTTGGAAACCTGCCAAGATAGGCTATCTTTGTAGTTGTGCTAGATCTTTATTTCTGTGGTTGTTAATAATTAATATGTGTATTATTTAATGCTTTTTAAAAATATACTTTTCTTCAGTAATGTAAAATGAGAGAATTGGCTAAATCTTGTTTTTAAAAATGCTACAAAATGCTAAATTTCAAATTCAAAATGCTAAATGTTGTTATTATAAATGCTATAAATCACCATCACTACTTATTTGGCTTTTGGCCTGGGAAAGTCCTTGGATTTATTTTCTTTATTAAAACATAACAGTCCTTCATAACATGAAGGTAATTGTGTAAACAATACTAGTGGTTATTGTTTTTGCCGGAATTGGGGTCTTGAGTTGTTATTATATGTACTTGCTGAAGTACATTTAAAATTATAACACACTAACACACATTAAAGTACATAGCAGCTGCAGACGAGTTCTGAACTTTCCCAACATTCCTAATTTTTTCACTCCATAACAGTTCTTAAAAAAAATTAGCTAATATAAATATTATATTGACCTCTTGAATATCTTATGTAGCAGATTCAACTGAAAATCATACATGCAATCTTAACTTTTATTGTTACAACTTTGATCAATGAAATCATATGTTTGAATACTTTTAAAAGACCTTTACAATAAAACCACAATACCTTTAAGGTGCGCTGGTACTTTTTTTTTTTAAAAAATTAGGACTGCTTTTTTTTTATTGTTATCCGTATTGCAGTCAAGTTACTGTGGCCATTACAATAACCCTAAATATTTACTCATATTTGTCTAAAAAAATTAGTTTGAGTCAAAATTCATGCTCATGTGCACTTTGCGGATGGTAGAGCTACAAGTTGGTCAGTCCATAATGGATTGGTCTTTGCCATTCCATAATAGTGCATGTTTTCTTAATTAATCTTTTCTTGTGTAAACAACACCATCATCTCCAACATTTTTTTACTCATTTAATAATAATGGTTATTTGTTGAATTTTATTTATTTTAATCCGGGTTCAGGTTAAACTTTCAATGCAGGTAATTATTTCTACATTGTTCTATACACCTGTACAGTTATGTGCATACATAGCCCAAACTATAGGGTTATTACACATAGCACGCAAATATTCAAGAACGATGAGAATGCTATGTGTTCAATTGTTGTGGTTAAAATGTTTTGGTGTTCAGTGTTCAGTCTGTGTACAGAGATCACGGTGCCTAGGACGTAGCTAGCACACATCACTGTTGGCGCTGGATGTGCTAGTGTTATTTGACGATTGTGCTCACTGGGTAGATGAACTTGTATATTGTGTAAAATTGCATACAATCGTATTGTGTGTTACTGAACTTAGTTGGCATGTGTGTATTGTTTGAGGTAGAAATAATGTATTAATGTGGTGTTTTTTTGCTCATTTGCGTTGATGATTCTTTTGATTACACTGTGGGCACATACCTTATCAGTAGGCCTGTGGAAATGCATTTTTTTTTGGTTCAAATTAAATTTTAATACAAATATCAAAATATTTTTGAATGTGAATATCAAATTCAAATAGCAAGCGTGGGTAAATTTTTTTCCACATTTTTATTATAATAATAGGATAATATTATAAATACTTGTCTTTGTTTGTGCAATGACAATGGATATTTCACATAAATTATTGTAAAAAAAAATATAAACCTATTATTTCAGATTTCTAAGAATATTTTTGCAGTATTTGCTAATTGCTTATTTTGTGATTATTTTCAACTTATAAAAGAAAATCATGGTTGGAGTTTGTCCTGCATCTGAACTTTGGTCATTCTGCTATTAACTGTGCACATAATGGAATATAATAATAGTTCAATAAAATAATATTCCTTATTATATCATGCCCATTAATATGGTTTTGTCTGGGCATGTACATATTTATCAAGTACTACATGGAGTTGACCTCAGTGTTGATTCTTTCACAACGTTATATATGCACTGAACTTTGTACACAGTCAAGTATGCATTATTTTTAAGGGTAAGTATTTTAAATCAAATTGAATACAAATAATGAATTATTTGTATTGATAATGAAATTTTGAATATTTACACAGGACTACTGATTAGGGAAGTGTTATGGTGTGTACAATTTTAATACTTTAAGTTTTGTGTGATTGAGAAAGGGTAAAATGGATGCATTGAAACAATCGTTAGTCTGGCGAAAGAGTCAAGAAATTCATGGTGGATAAATAGAAGAGAGTGAATGGAATTTTTTAGCCTTTGGGTAGCTACATTTGTATTTGAGAAATTTAACATTTGAAAATAAAACCAATTTATCGTTTGGCATTCAGTGCATGCAGTGTAGACAGTGAAACCTTATTCATTAATACGGCCTGAAGGAAAATTAATGTTATACTAAGTATTAATAAGATTTTATACTTAAGATTTAAACTATTATGTACTTCATTTGTATGAAGGCAAAGGGAAGTATTACTTTGTTTAACATGTAATTTTTTTAATTATTATTTGGCTTACAAGCAAGCTGGTCTAGGCTGTCTTCTACAGTCAAGTAATGAGACCCTGTACTGAAGTCATGACTGTGGGAGCCAGTGTTAAATAAAAAATCCATTTAAGAATTATCAGTACTTTGGCGATACATTATAACTTACAGTATAAACATAATGCTGAAAAATCAGTACAATGCATAAGTTCATATTAGAATATTACATTAGTCCTAAAATCCAAAAAAATACAGTAGTTTGAAAATCCAATCAACTATTTGGTCTTGAGGGTTTTCGATGAACACTTTTGCACCAGAATTGTGTATGGTTGGCCTTCACGAAAGTGAAATCTGAGCATCTGGGCTACTGTATTCTTGGCTGTCAATTTTTTACTGGATTTTTACCTTTCTGAAAAAAATTTCATAGAAGATAAATCAACTGCTCCATAGCTGGAAGTTGATGTATATTGTGATTATGCATTCATCGATTAAAAAAAAAATTAGAGCAAGCCAGTGACACTTTTGCTGTGAATTGGTTCCTTGTCGTGGAAGAAAATATTTTAGGAGAACCAGTGTACATACTTTGTGTAAGTGCACTGCAGCTTTTGTGTGTAGGTTGTTGCATCTTATTCGAATTGCTGGTGTTGCAACTATGCGGAAGTGCATTTGTTGTTGTTGTTGTTGAATACACAAGTCGATGTGAAATTACTTTGTTTAAGTTGATAACTTTATTTTTAGTTGTAGCTTATACCTAGCAGTATCTTTTGCACTTTTGACGTGATTAAAGCAGGTGGTGTTTATTTATGGATGTGTATTTTTTTGTACACTGTAATAAAAAAATCTAGTAATAATTTGTGCATTGAAGTGCTAAGCTGAATCAATGCAGACTTGTTGTTAAGTAAGACTTATTTTGTGTGTTTGTGATTAACCTAGAACATTTTTTAAGTTTCAGCAGAATTCAGATGCTCGTACAGTCCCTCAGCCCACTTAACATTTTGTTGGTGTCCAAGTTTTTCCTTGTTTGTCTCGTGTCTGTGTGGTAAGGTTTCCGTGCCTTGCTTGCTTTGCTGTGCACTGCTATGCTAAGTTAGTTGATGGCACAGCTTTTGGAATGTTCACCTCTCAGCTTCCAGTTGCACTGTAATGGTTGTGTAGGGCAGCGACTGCTGGTGCATTGTTTGGTTGATGGTCCTAAATGACAAGAATAACGTATACAGCTTTTTAAAAATATTATTTCAATTTTTAATATATGAGGAATATAATTTTGTGGCATTTCTTATCTGATGTGTGTGTAATAGTGAATTTTTATTTAAAAAAAAAATACAATATAATCAAACACGAGAAGCTTTACACAAAATATAAATCAAATACCTAACTCACAGTTGATTCACAAATATTAATAATTAAATATAATATTTGAAAAAAAAAATTAATTGAATTTGGCCACATTGTTTGATAGAAATTTTTTTAAAAGGAATACAGCCAGAAAAATGTGCAAACTATGTGGTTGATTTACCTTTCCAGAAGAGTAGGAGGTTGAGTGGATTAATACAACCAAAATTACCCTGTAAGACTATTCAAAATTTCAGCTGTAGCATGAAAGTTAAAGAACTCGCCCACCACACCATTTATTTAGCAGGATGTGTAAGTAGGGGGTATTAATAAGGACTGCTAATGTTCTAATTCTCAATAATTTGCTCCTTCTCAGACCATAGAGAGTTACCTCAGGCTATAAAGAAAAAAAAAATAAATCAATTTCCTCATTTAAGTAAACATGCATGCTAGTATATTGACTGTTCACGTGACTATTTTACTGCACCATAGCAAACAGCTACTATTGGAATTCAGTTTTAGTGGTTCTTACTGAACATTTTATGGCAGTTGTTTTCTTCTTAATTTTAAAAGTAACTGGTGTTTTTCATCCTAGAGTCACATATAAAAAAAATTAATATTAATTTGAAAAGTTGCATAAACATAGTACCTACTTTGTACAAATACTAGCTTTTTGAGAGATGCTGGTACATTATACCATAACTTTACAGATTAGAGATGGAAAATGCACAAATCATAACATAAAAATACTATGAAGCAATTCACAATTTTTCATTTAATGCAGTAGTTATTTTTATTAGGAATATTTCATAAAATTACTAGTGATTTCTTATAGTCATATTTATTTGATGGTTGGTTCAACTCTTAATATTTTCAATCATGTACTATTTTTTTTCACTTTGATCTGAAGTTTTTGCATGGGACATTTTTTTGTAATTTTTTGGAGTGCATGATTAGTTGGGATAAGATTTTATGGAAAAATGTGATATTACCAAAATAACACAGAAAAACATCTTATTACATCATACAGCACCAAAACGATCTAAAATCGTGAAATTAATCATAATTGTAACTAAAATATACTATAAACACAAAAGTGTAATCTTTTTTGTATATGAAATTCAAAGAATGTCATTTCTTACGTTTAAAGTTCATAACAAAATATATCAACCAAAGGCATAGGAGAATAAAAATTAATCTTACTGCATTTGTTTTTACATTATTAGAGTCCTTACATCTTTCAAACACACTTCTTCCTAATTAATTTTAATTATTTGGAGTTATTCTGTCCGGGACAAGCTTGTTATAAATATTTTATTGTTAATATAAGTGTGTAATTTACACTTTTAGGGTGAAATAAGATTGAGAAACATTTTAGTGTCGTGATTGTTTGGTTAGTAATAGGGGTGTGCGGGAATAGGTTTTTGTACTGCGGGAAATTTTCGGGAAAAAAAAATTATTCCCTCGGGAAACGGGACGGGATCTGGAAAATTAAAAAAAAAAAAATTAATTCTAATATGATAAGATGGCCATTTAAACGTTTTTTGCAAAGTTAGTTGTTTTTTTGCTATTTCTTTTGTCTGCTTCACTTGCCCTTTTTTCAGCGGCGGCTTCATATTTTTTAGCATCCTCAAATTGTTTTTTATAGAGGGATGTTTATTGAGATGTCTTAGTAATCCAGACGTTCTACCATGCTCGCATCTCAAAAAATTTTCACACGAGACACACTTTGCCAGGGATTTACTGTCTGTCAGACGTTCAAAATACTTCCAAACACTTTTAGGTTTACAAGTAACAAGCTGATAGGTTGCCACCTCCATTATTTGTAGGCTGCTAGTTTGTTTTAATATACAACGGCATCGAAAATAGGAACAGATACTTTGCACAAGCCTTAATAACGTAACGTCAGCCGACAAAGCCCGCCAAACTAAACAGTAAACAACTACAGTAGAACCCTGTTATAATGTTCCTGCATATAATGTTTTCCTGCTTATAATGTCATATTTTTAAAGTCCCAATTTTCCCCCCATAAGGACAATGTATTTATTTCCTGCATATAACGTTCATAAATAGTGTAATTTCCTGCTTATAATGTTTGCTTTGTAACATTCAATAAATGGGGAAAAAATGTTTTAGAACCAAATTATTCCAACACTTACGATAAAAAGTTTCCTTGATGTATGTTTATGTTTACAATCACTGCCATACAATACATGAAGTTTGTTAAAATACAATTTTATGCAATATACTGAAGGTACACAATGTTCATAGTTACGTGTCAGTTGGCACCCTTAGTCAACTCTTCTCTTCCTTGCCATTCCAGTGGGTATTCAGATGCACGTACCTAGTCCTACGATATTTAAGTTGCCAACCATTGAGCGAGGGCATAACTAAGTGTTTTCTATTGCTTACAAATATTTTTTTTTTTTCATTGATACGTAGGAAACACAAAATTAAACATTTTCAGGTGGCGAAGGAGTAGACGTTCTCACTCTTAATGTTGTCATCATGAATTGTGAGACAATTTTACAAAAAATGTGGCAGTGTATCTTTAAAGACAAACAAAATTTAACCAGGGAACAAGATGAAGTTGAAAAATTGTTGGTTTGTTTCAGAAAATTCATGTATCAAGTATACTATCTTTGGTTTTAACATTAAAGTTGTTTACATAGCTTGGTGAGTCCATTACTACAAAGCTCGAACATTGTTTAGTGCTAAATTGAGATTTCCTGCTTATAACGTTTTCCTGCTTATAATGTTTTTTTCTTGTGCTCCCTTGAAAAACATTATAACATGGTTCTACTGTATTTTTTCTCCCAAAGCAAAATCATAGATGTATAGATACTCATGAGCAGTGGTGTAAAACTACGTGATTTCATATTTTTCAAAGTGCCAATACAGTTCTCTACATCGCCACTGCTATCAAGTAATGGTTACGCTTCGTTATGTAACACACGTCTAGTATTTCTTGTGTCTTTGGCGAAAAGGTTGGATTGCGCATGTGTTTTGTTTGTGTCTAAGGACACACAGTGGTTTTAGGTTAAATATTCGATGGTGATGGCAATAATGTTATATAACTGACTATTCACGTATCTTGCAAATTTGTACCCTTGAAGAAATATATTTATGTGTAAACGATTATCATAATTCACTGCAAACCACAGCTGTTGCTACAATCGTCATACGTTTAAAAGATGTTTTGCATTTAAATAGTATGGAAACCCTTCAAAAATGTACGAATCCATAAAAAATATTGTTGTAAAAACAGTTTGAATTGATAGAAAACATTTTCACATGATTAGTAAACATTCGTAAATTTTTAAACAATTTCCCGAAAAATTTGGGAGTAATAAAATTCCCGCCCGGCATTTCGGGAAGCCTATTTTCCCGAATTTTTTCCCGAAACGTCGGGATCCCGCACACCCCTAGTTACTATCATACTAAATAGTATTTATAAAAATAAAAACAATAACACCAGAATTGTCTGTTTTTAAAAATAAAATTGAATTAAAAAGAACACAAAATTTTGTCTTCAATAAGATAGCCTTTAAAATTGTAGTACATTATAGAATATATAATACATAATGTTTTTTGATGCATGTTTGCATTTTGGCAACATATGGTTAAATGAATTGCTTAAAGATACACTGCATGCTAAATTTGTATGAACTTACTGTAATGTTGGCTTGCATTATTTTAATTATTAAAAATATGTTGCACATGTGTATGCTGTATATAATTTAATATTTTTCACATATAATACTGCAAATTATTGAATTTATAAATGTTTCTCGGAAGTTTTTTAAAACACTATTATAATAACTTTTCTATTCTGGGTAATTTAGTTCTCATGGTGAGATAAGCAGATCCTTATAGTAGCATTTCAAATATTCTTGGACCCTGTTGTATACAGTTTTTTCCCCCAAGTTTATTGTTAATAGATCTTGTGAATTAACCAGTCAGCGGTTTTCATTGTTTTTCAGCGCGAGCTTCCAATTTCACTGTCAAGCACACTCACAAATTTTGTAATGACATCACTGTTTTTTTTAAAATATCCGATATTTTTGCTTTTACAACTCCATAACCACGAGCTAAACTGGTTCCAACTGATCTATTTTTCTAAGTTTTATCAGAAACGCTGAGAACGATGCGTTTACGTTTGGATTCCATTGTGTACGGCATGACAAACTGCACTACATACATGTCTCACTTACGAAGGGCTCACATGCCACTGAGGACGCAATGTTGCTCACGTATGCCACTCTTGGCAGGGAGGGGAAAACCGCGCCTGCACTAACGATGCTTGCGGCCGCAAGCAGAAATCCTGCAGTGCATGGCGTGCAAAGTTGAATTAATTTTGCCTTCTGTAATGCGTTCGGTTAACTGACCGTACGGTTAACCGAGGTTGGGATAATCAATGCTCTGCTGTATGTTTGTGCCAAGGTGACATGTCACTGATATGAAGTGTGTTGGTTGGTGAGTTAGCAAGTTTGTTTCTCGTGTAACTGTGCTGTTTAGTTGTTCAGTCCTTGTCTGGTGAATAGATACTCTGCAAGTTCATATGGGTGACTGTGGTGTGTTTGTTCCCAAGTAGATCCAGGCAAATTGCTGGCATTCAAACCACAGCTGTTAAACATTCAACCAAGGCGGTTGTCTTGCAGGATAGCTTTCATGCTAGGTTTTATGTTACTGTCGCACGTAATAATGTTCATAAACAGTATTCTAACTCTGCAGCGTAACTGGTACCCAAAGACATTCGTTTTTATTTTTCCGCAGTGGTGATAAGAACATTGTACAACTTTATTTATTTTTGTATGCAGTGATTGCTGTTAAATATTTTTATTAATTTTGCGTATGTAGACAATAATTAATTAATTTTTAACATTTTTTTAAACTTAAGTGAAAGGTCTTTACTCCAGCACGTTCATGACCATGACCATGACCATGGCCATGCCATATAACCGATTTTGCCAGACTATCAAACTTGAATGTATAGTTTTAACGAATACCAAATGTGAAAATGGGATGTGTAACCAGCTAGAAAACAGAAAACACTGTACTGAAATGAAAATTAAAATCAAGGATAAACTCAGAATGTAGAAAAATGCCAGCAGGGCTGTAATGCACAGGGACATGAAATTATCAAATTTGTGATAACACACATTTTTATGGGAATTTAAATGTGTGGTTTTTTTTTTTGTGGAGAAAATGCTAATGTTAACACTTAAAAAATACTGGGAATTCATCTCCAAATACTTGGAATTCTGTGAAATTAACATTTAAAACTGAAATTACATTGATTTAAATTTTAATTTGGGTAAAAAAATTGCAAGAAAACTATAAATGTCTGCATACGTTATGTTTCTAACTATTGTTTGGTTTTTATCTGTCAGTAACATTTGCTTTTTAAAAACATGGCTACGTCACAAAATATAATATGCTTCAATACTGGGAATGCAATCAGATGCTGAAAGCTACACAATTGATAGTTCATTCAATATTTTGAGTTCTCAGGGCAGTATTGTGTTTATGACTAGCAACAATTTGACTAAAAATTGCTTCTTCCTCTCTGTATCTGTGATTCTATGGATACTCTATTCTCGTTTTGTGTTCGTTGTTTGTTTACGCAAGCCGACCTCCGTAGCATAGTCAGATGCACTTAGGCTTATGGTGTAAGGAGTTCTGGGTTCGAGTCCCAGGTGTAAATTTGAAAGAAAATATTTGATTTGTTAACATATGATAAAGAGTTTCAATTTAGGATCTGAGTCATCGGTCGTTGGCGTAAGCTGTAGACCTTATAATTAAAAAAGAAAAAAAATGTTCACGTGGTTGATTCTTGTTACATTTATAAATACTAATTGCATTGCAATTACATATTGTTCCTTTTATATATATATATATATATATATATATATATATATATATATAAAAGAAAGCAGCCTGGTATATTATTGTGAGAACTCAGGAAGGATGAATGGTTAAGAAATCATTAAAGAAATGGGGGGAAAATTATTAGGAAAAACAATTTATTTACAATGCAGTGTTTATATATATATATTATATATTATATATATTCTAAAGCATATATATATATATATATTATATATATTCTAAAGCATATATATATATATTCTAAAGCATATATATATATATATATATATATATATATATATATATATATATTCTAAAGCATTTATGATCCTGCCAACTTTGAGGTTAGGTATTTTTATTTTAGTACCTACCGCTTTTTTGAGGTTAGTTCCATCCTAAAGCAAAGACAGCACATGTTTGCCTGTACACATCTTGTGTGCTGGTTACTTGAAATATGATGGCTAGAGGTTTTAATTGTGCTCCAAACCTCTGGTAATAAGATCAGATAATTTTTTGACTGAATTACATTCTAAAATCTTAAAAATTATTTGATTATTTGGTTTTTGCTCACATTAAGTATTAGATTCACCCTCTACCAAATAAAATATACGAAAAATCAATTTTTGCATTTTTTTTATCCAAATGTACAGTTATACCATTTTTATTGTATTATAGTATATGTAGATAATATTAGTTTAATGCAAATGTTATTACAAATTTTACAACAGATTTCATGGTATTTTTTAGTACTAGGTACTTCATGTGGAATTTAAAAATGCCTAATTATTGTAATTTTTGAAATGGGAAAAATCTTTGTTGGTCACATTTTTTATGGAATAAAAATAATAATTTATTTGGTGTTAGAAATGGTTTTTTGTGAATTAAGTGGGTTACGTACGGAAACTCAAAAGGTGACGCTGCTTTTTTAAATACTCAAAATTAATTTTATGCTTGGTTATTTTATCATTTGTATTGAATCTTGTTAACATATAGCCCTATTAGTTTTTTAGTCATCATAAGCATTAAAAAATATATATTTTTTTACTGTGTGCTAGTATTTTATAAAACTAATTCTGGTATTCGAACAGTTTTTGAAACATTTCAGTGTTTCATTATCAGCTTGCTTATATAATTGCACACATTTGCATGCTTTGAATGTTTAGTTTACACCATCCACCAGTTACACACTGTTCATACCATTTCTCATTTTAGCTGTGGTGCACTTTGAGTCTAATCTTTTTGCTTTGCATGTCTTGTGGTTTTTTTTGTTTTGTGAATGCTTTTTTGTGTTCCTTGATCTGCTACACATCTTCAGAATGTGTGTGTGCTCCTTTCCCCCCTCTCTTTCTGTTTTAGACGCTTTTTATGATGGGCGCTTGTATCGTTATGATAATGAGTTTAGTGGCGAGGGACTGAACGAGGCAAGTGAAGGCGAAGCTAACTTGGCCTCTATGTCGTCGCCAGATAACCAGGCAGAGAGTGACGACGATGACGGCTGGAAGGAGAAAGAAGCGTCTAGAACACACTCTGTTAAGTTCACAGATGACCTTGATTCTGAGAGTGGCAAGGAGGTGAGTAAACCTGCTCGTTATTGCTCTCGGTTGCCTTTTGAGTATGCAGTATTATTTAAATATTGTCTTATTGTCATGACTGAAATTTTTAAAATCATTCCTTTTATAAAATGATTGAACAAGTTTGCTTATTATCTGGAACTTTGTGTGTTCACTCTCTGGAACTCTGTAGAATTATGAATGACGGTCGCTGCATAATACATGTATATGTTTCATTATATTTAAAGTATTGTGTTTCTTAGCTGTTGTTTAAGATTGGTTTTTAGAGTGTGTGTGTACACTCACATAATTTCTGAAAGAACATCTTAAAGTTGTGTACGAGCTCTCTTTAAAGAGCTGCTGTTTAAAAAATAATTGTACAATAAATACTATTATTGTCCTAAAAACTAATTGCCATTCTTTACAACACACTTTTAAAGGTTTTGGAAACAGTCAGCAGAAGCCTCTTCAGGAATTTTACGGAATAAGTGCAGTCACACACTCCTGGAATTGCTGCCACAGTGCAAAGTTGGCACCTTTTGTAATGTTTTTCAATTAAAATTATAGAAACAAGCCCACTAGTGCGTGATTAGGGAGTTATAAAATGTTACAACTAATTTATAATTTTGGAAGGTCAAAGTCATGGTCAGAGAGGTTATATAAAAGTATTTTTTATGTGGTATTGGTATTAGGTATAGAGTAGGAGGTATGTACGGTTTGTATTCTGTACATACCCATTATCTAACTGTGTATGTTACATTTCTAAAATATTTTTACAATGCTGACTCGGTTGAAGTTGTAGATGGTTATCAGATAGTATCTCTCTGGCAACTGTACCTTAAAGTACAGAGATTTTGCTTGTGCATGCATAATAATAATTTTTCGTCGCATGATGTCTGAGCTAACTTGATTCTGTGACGTCAATATCTGTAGCAGCAAGCAGAGCAAATACAGGGTGTCTGCAGGCCACAAAAGTCATGAAAAAGTAATGAAACTGAAGGTCTGGTTACAACAGTCACAAAAAAGTCCTGAAAAAAACAGTGGTGCTGGAAGTCTAAAAACTTTAATTTCCACTAGCCTTTTACTAACTTGCTGTTAGTTTTTTTTGTTGTCTCATTTCAGTTTTTAGCCGCACATTTAATATAATAAATAATTTGAAGACTTTTCTCTTAAATCATGTGGAGGTATCTCTAAAAAGGTAAGGCTTTCTAACACAAAATCAGCACATTCCTGCAAATAGTAGATCTATTGTGTAATGTTTTATTTGGTTTATTATATATAAAAAATAACATTGGGGCACAAATAGTGATAGTAAAATTTTATTTAAATGTTCTGAAAAAGATTTGAAAAAAAGTTCATTAGCTATTTGTAGACACCCTGAATTATAAAAATTGATAAATCTTGCTCCAAAAAACACTCACTACTAGACAATTTATTCTCTGCTATCATAAAATATTTTAATCACTTGTATGTTTAATCATAAGTAGTTACATCAATATATTTGAGCATGCGTATCTCCAGCAAAGACTGTAGCACAGTTGGAGATACATTGGTTTATTACTTTATTTTTATGCATTATTTATGTTTTTTATTTATTTATTTTTTTATTTTTTTGGGAAAAGAACACAAATTATTGGTATGTATTACTCGTTTTGCAAAATTTGTGTGAATTACAGTTGTGTGTTTTTTATAATTTTGATTATAACTGTTGCACTATTGGTTATATTTTCTTGATATTCGGAGTAATATATATATTTTCCTTTGGGACCAATGATTTTGGGTCTGGTATTGAGAATGATGTTCGGTATGGATTATATCTGACAGCAGTAATCTCCGCAACATATGCAAGCATGTGTGTGAGTTTGTGCTATTCGTTTGAGATTTTGGTTATGTTTCATTAGCTTGATATATATGTTACACATTGTATTAACTACACTCACAAGGATAGGGTGGGGGGAAGGCTTTGGAAAGAGGGCAGTGGGAACATGTTGAGGACATACCAATCGTCAGGATATCTTTTACTCTTGGGAAGGTCACACTGGAAAGATGTTGGATGGTGCTAGTCCTTTTTTGTCCACGAGTCAGGGTTTTTACAGGTCACGAAGGTCACGAAATTTGAACTGGTTGCGCAAGTCATGAAACAGTATTGGAATAAACAGTAACACTGCTAGAAGTCACTAAACTTTAATTTCTAGCAGCCTTTTGCTAGCATTGATACAGTTTTTTGCTCCCTCGCCCTTTTTTATAGTCTCATTTAATTTGACTATCCACGTATACTTATGTGCACATTATCTATGAAAATTGTTTTAGTTTTCTATCAAAAAAATAACTGCACTTTCCTGTGAATAGTATATACAGTTATTGTACTTATTTTGTTAATTATATATGAAAATGAATTTTTTTATATAAAGAAAATGTAAAAAAAAAACTTTATTACAGTTCCTGAAAAATTCCTGATATTTTCACCAGGAATTTCTACACACTTGTAAGTAAATGCTTTTAACTTTGCTCACTGGAAATTTTTTTTCTGACAATCTTGTTTGGTTTACTAACAAAATAAACTAAAAATTATTCTTTAATGCCAGAACTTTACTTCTACAAAAAGTTAATGGTTGTACAGTAAAATCATGAACAGTGAGTTTGTGTAGCTCCTTTTACACTCTGGTTTAAATTTTATGTAGTTAATCATATTTCTCTTTTCCATAATGCTTATAGTAAGAAATGATACATTTACTATACATATTTTAATATTTTCATTATGCAACTATATGAGTGATAATTTTAAGGTTTTACAGTACACATTTTTGTGTAACTTCTTTTTTGTCAAATATGAAAATTTAGTTGTATGAATTTTGGTTTTAAATAATTTTACTACTATTTATTACAAAAACATATCAATTTTTTAAATTGCAAGGAGATAACACATTACATTTTCTTATAGTATTTATTTCTTCGTGCAGTGAACTTAATACAAAATGGTATGGTTATGCAAGTTTAATGTGTTAGTGAAACAAATTTTCTAATACTTATCTTAGTTTGTTGGATTAAGTTATGGTGCAGTTACATGAATTCATTTTCCTGCAGAATTTTTATTGCATTTTACATCAGGCAGTCTTATAATGTTTTCAATGGCTGTATGAATAAGAAATATATATTGTTACGAGTGGGGAAAATCAGGTTCGTAAGGATAGCCAAATTAATTTAATACAGTTATCTATCAAGTCCACAGTTCGCACTCCCTCACTGGAGCTAGGCTCAGCAGTGGTTCGCCCCTTACCTGGCGCCTGTCCACTAACACAGTCTTGCGCCACTCGGTCTCACACACACACACACACACACACACACACACACTCACACACTCACACACACACACACTCACACACACACACTCACACACACAATCACACACACTCACACACTCACACACACTCACACACACTCACACACACTCACACACACTCACACACACTCACACACACACACTCACACACACACACACACACTCACACACTCACACACTCACAAACACACTCACACACACACAAAAAAAAACCGTCCTATCGCTCCGGTTCTGCACCGCTCGTCGATCACACACTTCACTCTTGGCCTGTTGGAACTCCCGCGGAGGCTGGCGTCGATGCTTTCATACCCGTTGGCCATCTTTCCGGAACCAATTGGAGTGGTTGTGGTGTGTCGCGCCATCATCCCGAGCCGGCCCAACTCTCGAAAATCCAGAATAGCTCCACTCCACGCGGCAGCCACGGGATTCTCGGGCCACTCAGGGATAGATAACAGCATCGAGGAAGGTTGGCGTGGGGGCAGGGGGTAGCTAGGCCTGGCCACCTTAATCCCCCAACGGTATGCGCACATGATGTCAGTGGTGCCTTGTGGGGCTTCCAAACCAGACTACAGCTGGAAAGCCCGCTCAGGTACCTGGCACATGTCGCGGCCCTGCATCCCAGTTCTTCACAATTTGTTTATAGGCAGTTCTGCTGTGTATGGCCTACCACGCAATGAACCACGAACATAGTTAACAGTCAAAGAAGGATCTATGAATATGAAAACTTAATACTTTTTTATTTGTATACTCTTAAGTAATGGTAATGATTAAGTGCAAGAAAAGATGTGAGTATTAACAAGAATTGTTGTCAGATTCACTTTTGGAGTTTGGTTTCTGTTCAGAAAAATGTTAATGTGGTTCATAATGTTTTACTCTTTCTCTTAATATTATTGTCATATCATAATTAAATTAATTTTCATCTTTTTATTGCAATTTCATACTTGTGATTGATGACCTAATTTTAAACTCATGTCAATTCATTTGAGAAATATTTTCACAGTAAACAAACTGAAAAGTTGCAGTCTTGGACGCTATATATACTATTAAATGCTTTATAATTGTACCTATAGAAAATATAAAACCAAAATGTCTGATCATTGTCTTGTAATGAAAACAAAATATGCTAATAGGAAACTAAACCAGTTTACCATAATTTAAACAAATTTCAAACACAAATTAAAATAGTTTGATACAGCTCACTTATAAGTAATTCTATGGAAATTGTTCCTGAATTATTTTGCTGGCCTCTATGATCTATTGCAGTCATGCCACTTACACATATTATTGGTACATATTAGTTAACAATTCAAATTATGATTTGTAATTTTCTTTGACCAATGAATTAGTGTGAAGTAATGAATTTTTGAGATTTTTGAATTAATGGTTGTCAATAGGCCAAAATGTCATTTGTAGACGTATAAAGAGCCCCAAGGCATTCTACTGTAGTGCATTTGTGATGATCTGAAAACTTGTAATTAAGATCTGAAAATCATTCCTGTACAGAACCACGCAAAATTAAATTGAGAATATTGCATGTGACTATAGGTACCAGGATAAGTCTTGAAGTTACATGTACAAAATTGTTACCAAAGAGACATTGCAGCACCCATCTGCAAAGCAGGAGTTCAGGAGTGTCTTCCCTGAAAAAAATGTTATTAAAAATTACAAATTAGAACTAATCAAGTGTGTTTCATGACAAAATATGCCAATTCATTGGGAATTTTTTTTATACTGAACATTTGTTGACTTTTGAAATCAGCTTATTCTAAAAAAAATATTTCTTGATGCGTTCTTTTAGCAGGGTTTCTGCGGACAGAGAAAATCTGGGAAACTTGAAAATTGAAAAGGTGTCTTTAACACCTGGAAAACTGGATTTGTAATTTTGTCAGTGCTAATGTATTTCTTTGATGTCTTAAAACTTAAAACCAGTCTTTACTTAGTGTAATATAGTTGTTATCTTGCACAAGACAGGTTTAAAATGTTGTTGGACAAGAACAAGGAAAACGTAGGGAAGAGTAAGAGTATGGGAATCCTGTTTGATTGTGTTAGAGGTTATTAAATCACTCTGCAGGGGACTACACTAATTGGCAGCACTAATTGTCTTTTGGGGAGGGCGTTGTCTGGATTGGCCATCCTTGTGTGTCCACTGGCTTGTAAAAAGTCATTTAACTTAGTGTTAGTCAGTGTACTCTTTAGCCAAGCCATAAAATGCTTAGGTTTTTAATTCTTAGTTTCCTTGGCAGCAAATATTAGGATTTCTTATTTCCAGTTATGTCGCTGAACTCTTTATTTTAGGTTTTTCGGGGTTTGTATATGAGAGTGTTTAAAGATGATTACTCATACTGCTTGCTAACTGTGGTTCTCGTTAGAGTGCGTCTGTAGAGTTGATGACCTCCCAAGCAGACACATGGAGCTCATCAAGCAAGATAGTCGCGGTCCTCATGCCACCACCTGGATTGCATCCTGTTCATTTTACGATCATGTGGCTGTTTCTCTGTGCATGTTATCGTTGTGTACAAGTTATCATGCGTGTGTGAGACCGTGCAAGGTGCCCACTGTAAACTAAACAGTTGGCGGGGGGAAAGGGAGGTGGGGTTACTGCCCAGTTCTCTCTGGAGGGGGGGGGGCAAT
Source organism: Bacillus rossius redtenbacheri (assembly GCF_032445375.1). Lineage (NCBI taxonomy): Eukaryota > Metazoa > Arthropoda > Insecta > Phasmatodea > Bacillidae > Bacillus > Bacillus rossius. The sequence continues at coordinate 13,089,542 of NW_026962013.1, forward strand.
TGACTCCAGTTGACCCAAGGTCAGATTACGCCCACCACACCAATTGAGTCTTGTGACTCGTCTATTGACTGAGCGGTGGTGCACGTTGTTCTTGGTTGCTGCTTTTCCGTGTCGGTTCACTAACTGTTTGTTCCTCTCTTGTTAACGTTGTCTCGACCAGCCGGCTGGCATGGGGTGGAAGAAGGTAGGTTCATTAGTGATTATCATTAACACTGTCGTAACACTGAATGTGTGCTGCTCTCGAAAAAGTTACTTAAACACAATTTGTGGTGTGAGGAGCTAAAGGGCAGTTATTTTGAAGGGTTTTTTTCTTAACTGTACTAACTTAAATCATTTTGCTTAAATTACACTAATAAAAAAATGTTTAAAATACTGTACTAAAATTTTTTGGCATTGAATTAATGAACCAGAAGCTTTAGCAGACTTTGTGCTGTCTCAAATTTATAGTTTTTAAGGATCAATGTGTTTAGTTTATCTGTACATCTGTTGAATATAGAAACTCTAGTAATAATCTGGCTTAAATTTTCTGATTCACATACAAGCTTTGTACTTATTTTTCGTTGGTGTTGCAACACTTCCTCCCTCTCCCATTACACTCCAATAAATTACTTAGAGTAAATATGCATCACTTGATCATTTTGCTATGTAAAAAATAATTGAAAATATTTGTGAGATATGTGAAAGAGCTGTTAAAAGAGTTTTAAGGTGTGAACGTAGCAGTATTGTTGAAGGAAAATGAATATCTAATCATAGCTTTGAATAAACACTGTCATGGTACTTCAGTGTTTTATTAGCTACTGGAGGAATGACATTACAATCTTAAAATAATTTCTTCATGAATTATCTAACTAATTACGAGGTACTGCACAGGTTTTCTGAAGTTGCTGGTGTGTTCATCTGTTTATGTGTTTTAATGTTATTGTTGCTCTAAATCCATTCGTAACCTCTTTTTGCATGTTGGCTGCATGCATAGTTATCAGGGCCTTCAAAAAATATTTTGGTGAGTAACCAAAGACTTAATATTCTTTATGTGAATGAGTCAGTCAGTCGACCTTAGTTGTGCAAGTTGGGTTCTGGCATGGCAATGACACGCGGCTTGCGTAAGCAAATCCACAGTTACGGACTGGTAGACGGCTTCCGTAATATTTGTTTCCTTATTCTTCAAGTTAAGCTAAGAAAGTTTTCCTTGTTCTTTGTAATTGGGAGAAAAACTGCAGAATAATTTTCATGAATGTTGCTTTTGCTGTAGTTATTCAGCACATTAATTTTTCATGTCTTGAAAATGCATGTTTACATTCAGCACTTGTGTGGGTGATGTTAACATTAAAATTAAAAAAAAAAAATTATATTTATAATTTGAACACTCTTGCTGTTTATTACAACCAATAAGTTAACAGTTAATTGAACGTCTAAACATTATTAACACACATTTAACAGTGAGGTTTGGCTGTGCTTAAAACTATTAAGAGTTTAAAAATTTCCAAAGTTTAAACAGTAAGAAGCAGGAAATAGCATGTTCTTTTTAAAATAAATGGTTAAGTTTGAATTTCAACCAATTTTTTTCCTCTTAATAATTGTATTATATATAGTAAGTAGACTTCTATTCATAATAATATATATTTATTCATGGTGCACACTTTGTTACTCATGAAGTAAAATAAAAAGCATTGGAACAAAAGTTTTCTTATGTGTGTTATGTACATATGATTTTTAAAAGTTTTTTTAAAACTAGTACTTAATTTTTTTGGCACCAAAAAATTCACTCTAAATAACGTGGGGCTATGTGAATTTGACCATTTAAACTCAGTCTCATGTGCCAAGTTTGTTATTGCATTTTGTGGTTACTATTATTATTTATGGCTCATGGACTATTGCTGATAATTTATCTTAATAGCTTTCTTGCATTGTATCTTTTGTCAAATTTGGTCACCAGTAATATGATTAGTGTAATAGTGTAATGAATAGTGGTAAAGTCATGCATGTGTTTATCATTAGAATCAAATGCAAAAGAGCTATCACGATAAATCTTTAGGAATAAACCTTAAATCAAAGTAAAGTCGTACAAATTAATTTTCCTACTTGGGGTATGTGACCAAAGCCTAAAGATCTAGAGCCTAACCGTGAAAGCTGAAATATTTTCTAAATTGAGGTAGATTGACTATAGAGTGCCCCATTGTGAGATTCCCTTCACCCTGAGAGTGCGGTATTTAAGGATGTGCACTACCCTACGAGAACTACTTTACTGCTAATCTACTGGTAGAAAACATTCTCTGCTTTTACTGGGACCACCACAGTCCAAGGTTGGCTTTCCTGTCGGCTGGTCGTAAGTCTGGTCGTAAGTCGGTTCATGTTGAGTAGGGAACAGGTCGGTGAAGCTTTGGCAGCAGCCCAGCAGGTTGATGTCGTTGCGATACATTGAGGACATTGGGGACTGGATTCATATCTGTCTCACGAAGAGTTATTGGAATCTGTTAGCCGTTTGACCTCTTGTGCCATGATCCTCTTTACAAAAAAATGAACTACCGACGACAAATTATGAGCCAAAGTATCAGTGTTCTTTATGTAGTGAAATGATGACAATAGATTCCTGACTTTTCATTTTGATTAGTGCCTATGTTGCACTACTTGGTTACATCATGCTGAGCTAAAATTGTAATGAATTGGACTTATCCCACAAATGACAGGCAACATAAGAAATGTTTCAAGTTTGACAGTTGAGATACGTACTGGTAAATTGTTAGCTAGCCTTGGTTTTTTGGTGAAAAAGTACTTCATGTTATTTAATACAATAATTGATATGAAATTACAGCTTGATGTATAATTTAAAGCTGTTCAAAAAGTTCACTTGTTAATACTGTCTCAAGAGATTTTAATATAATATTTTCTGCACAGATTGAGTTATTTATTAGTGACAAATAACTTAACTATTTTTTTTATATAGATCCAGTTAAGGATTTTAAAACTCTTGTCGTTAGGTTTAAGATAGTAGCCAGAAGAAGCATATTCAATTTTTTTTTCTTTACTAGTTAGTTTTTGTTCATAGTACACAATCCTTGGGTCAATTAGTACTCTGTACATTTGTGTCACTTCAGAAGCTGCAAAGTATTTGATGATTGTTTTATGCATGTGTAATGAATGCATGATACATGTTTGCTGACAGTGTATTGTTTGTGCCTTAATTAAAATGGAAGTAATTTATGGATGTGTATTTTGGATTTGTTTTTGTTCAAATGAAAGTTTCATTAAAATTTTGATGATAGTAGAGTATCTTCTATCCAGACTTGTTGGAACCTAGCCTAGTTAGAAAAAAATAAAAATTATAGACTATAGAATATGTGAACACTAACTCATCTAGACAATATTTACACCTTGTAATGATCACTAGGTGCAAAAGAAACTGCATTAAAAAAAAAAAAGTATGTTAGTTTCATCAAAATACCATCTCTGTTCAGTAATAGTGTTTCAGAAACACATGTATGATAAAAAATAATAGCCAGTCATGGGGACTGTCAACAGAAGTGAAAACTTAAAACTTTGCTTTTAAATGTGTAATATGACATCATTTCTACGTTAAATGTATGTAAGAAAATGATTTTGGTATTATATCAGTACGATGTCAGCATGATATCATTTATCCTTACATAATTTTTTAGTCACAACAGATGTCAGTGGTATGTAAAAATTACGTAAAAATTCATTACCTAGCTATGATTTACCAGTGATGTCAGACCTAGGTCATGTATTCACGTGGTAAAATTAACTTCACTTACTGCTACTACAGCAAGTCGGTGATGCGAACTCACAAGATTTTACCCATTCAAAAAAGAGTCCAACACGCACATGATACAGTCGAGTATATACAATGTATTAGTGTATATATGCGTATACATGTACATAGGCCGCTGCGATTCGCCAGTCTGGCGCAACACGTCACTAGCATGTCGGTGATGCAAACCCATAAGTTTTGCCCCTACCAAAAATCGCTTAACGCGGCTAAAGAAATTTTCACTTCAAAAATTCATTTAAAAAAATGCTGAATCCATAACTAAATACTTGCTCAAACATACGAAGAAACTATCGTAAACATAAAAAAGGTTTGTCAACCAGTAACAAAATGACTAAAAAAAATTATTGCAGTACTTTAAAGTTATTAATTATCTTTCAGTGATGGTTTTTACTGCACACGCAGCAGTTAATGAAGGCACTGTTGTAAATAAATCAGGTCAGCTCTGTTTGCCTTATTAGGTAGATTTAAAAGAAATACTACCTATTTTAGCCGATACTATGGTATGACATTCGGAAAATTTTTTATATAGTTTTTCATTTCATGGTCCATAGACCAAAAAACCATCATCAACTCAAAAGTTTATATAATCACAATTTTGTGGACACGATAATAACTGTCACAATTTTTAAAAATCGCTTCCAAACAGATACATAAAATCTAGTAGTGAAAAATCTCTGTCAAGTTCTTTAATGGGCAATATCCAACCAAAGGGGTATAAATGGGGAGGTTTTTGAAAAACCGAAAAATTGCTATAACTTCCATAATATGGAAAATATTGCATCCGTTTGAATGTACTATAACTCGTAGGAGTAATGCCAAAATCTTTTGTCTGAATAATTTTTTGATACGACCAAACATAACTGCAAGGGGTTGAAAAAAAATGTTTGGAGGACAAAAAAATATAACTTCCTTCGTAGGCACAACATAAAATTTGTACAAGTTTATTTATCTAAAATTTTTGTCTGAAACAATTTTTGATTAGACAAACCATTGCTGCCAGGTGTTGAAAAAAAGTCGTAACTCCCTTAGTAGGTACATTATCAAATCTGTTTAGATTGTTTATAAATATTGTAATTTTTAGCTAAAACTGTTTTCAAACAATTTTTGATAATATAGACCATTACTGCAAGGGGTGGAATTAACAAGGGTTGAAAGACAAAATGTCATTTACTTTTTTTAATAGATATACCTACTATCATATCCATTGCAATTTATTGTGAAACATCTAAACTTTATGTAAAACTTTTGGCTGAAACAATTTTTAATAAACAAACTATTACCGTAAAAACAGGGGTTGAAATAAAAAAGAACAAAACTTTCGTAGTTTTTAATTTGTCAGAATTTATTAATAACCATCTTTATGTTACCTTAAACCTTTGGAAAAATAATTATTTGACCACATATTAGTGCAAGGGATGAAAAATAGTTTTTAAAGATAAAAAATAATTGCATAACTACCTTCGTAGGCATAATATGAAGTTCTTTAAGACATTCAACACTGGATGCATTAAGTTAAAAACATTTCAAATTAATTTTCCTGCATGGAATATGAGAAAATGTAAATCAATCTTCTTTGAATATTGGTGAACATATAGGATGTTATGTAAGGCACATTAAGTTCTTAAAATTTTCCAGGATTTTATAGAAGTTTCCAAAATATTCTCAGAAGAATAGGTACTTCAAAATCAACCTACGCCTGTCGGCTGTGCCGAAAGGGATTTTTAATTTTTTTTCAACACAAATTTGTCTTTAAGTTGTTACATTTACATCACTTCATGTTCTCTAATGAAAATATTTTCTTCTATAAAATCAAAGAGTTTTTCGGAGCACAAAACAGCTTCAGCAGTATGTAAACTCATACCTTTTCTCCTCAGGTACAGTGCCACTGTCATCACTTTCAATATCTTGCAAGCCTTGTTTACACTTTCTTCACTTCCTCCGCTCCTTCCATTTCTAACTCCGTTGAAGTTTGTATGCCATACTAGAAAAAATTATAGGAATTGTACACGTGCTTGCAGTATTACAGCACTCACATGAATATTGACATTGGGTATTTTATAATAAAATATAAGGCCTACAAAATAAACTCTGTTTTTAAAAATTTTGTGATATAAGTTGTTCCTAAAATATGTCCGTTAGAATAGTCCGGTGTTTGGCTGCCTAGATAAACGATGCTCTCCTGTACTTTAAATATAGTTGCATGAACTTGTTTGCATTTATAATATTTTTAATTATTATGTAATATAGTTATCTATGTACCATGGAATTTTTTCTCAATATTTTGAGATATATTGTAATAGTATTTTTGACAGAACATTTTTTTGGTGTGATATTTTAAGGCAGTTGAGTGAAGTGTGAATAAGGGGTCTTCTTTGGGCATCATTTGAGGATTGTGTACTTGAATTTTTTTTTTTATTCCAATGAGTTAAGATATGTTGGTATTATAAGATTCTAGGAATATAATATAATAATTATGTTTTATATGCCCACATATTTTACCGTAGTCCTTATTTGAACTTAAATGAAGTAAGTTTGTGAAAAATAAAAACTTAATTATGCACTTAATATTGCATTAAAAATTTAAAATTTTGCAGTATATCTGGGAGGGTAATACTCTGATATTTTTGAGGTGAAAACTAAGATTTTATTTTAATCGGGGCAAAGAATTTTACAATAAAAATATTTGCTTTCTTGTGGAAGTTAGTCTGTTTGTTTTCACGTCAGGTCCAGCTTAGTTTTTGTTGCTGTGTTCATGAACTAGTACACTGGTTGTGTCTGCTAAAGTTGAAACAGAATTAATTATCTTTGGTATGGACATAACAAATTTAAAATATGTATATGAAGAAACTTAAATTGATTGTAGCTGATCAATTTAGGGGAAATTTTGACTGTGAAATCTTAGTAGTATTATGTTTTTTTGAATCAATATACTTCATATTTGGAAAGTAGTTATGAAAAAGCCTTTGATATGTATGAAGTGTGTACGTATAACATGTAAATTTAATTCATTAAAAGTTTTATTCTTAAGTGAAAATTTTAAAAGTACTTAAGTTAATTCAATTTAGTTGCTCTGTTGAAAATTTTGCACGAAGCAAGTCGCTTTATGATGGCATGCTGTAGTGCTGAGTACAAGCAGGTATATCTGTGGTGTGTATCGACACGGAGATAAAGTTTTACCGTTGCTGTGTTGCAGACTCCGTTTGTGCGTCAGAACACACCCCACCCCAAGGAGTTGAAGGCGAAAGCGCACAAGCTGTTTGGCAAAGGGAAGCTTGGCGACAAGTCATCCAACATGGAGGAAATGGTAAGTGTGTTCCAGAACCAAATTGGGACTTCTTTTGGTTCAAGACTCTGCTTCACAGGACCCGTTTGATTTTTTTATTATTTATTTATTTATTCTAGATGTTTAAGCAGAGGTATTCCGAAAATGGGACTAAAGAAGTTTGTTCATGTGCATTAGCCCATTCGTGGAGAAACAGAAAATTAAATTATAGTGAGTGACTATGGTGCAGTTGGTTGAGCAAGAACTTTAGTTTTAAAAATTGGTCTGATTTTTACAAATGGCATATAACATTTAGAATACATCTTATTTAAAAGTTTACAAAAAAAACAATGTGATGCTTATATAGTGAAACATCCTTAGGATTTGCAATGAAACAAAAATCATTTTTGAATGATTCTTTCAATAAGGAAGAAAGATAATTTTTTTTAACATATGGGCCTACTATTGCTGTTAACACTGTATGTCATAGTGTCTTTGTGTTGGTGCATTCATCTCTTTAATCCATTATTGAGGTTTCTCTGTCACCAACAGTGTAAACAAGGTTGTGTGTTCAAAAAAATAATTATAAATCAAAACAAAAATTTTTGCAAAAAAACTAAAATGGAGTCTGTAGTCCAGTCATAAAAAGTAACATGCTAACTGGTTTCTGGGCTGTGGTAGCTCGGCAAATCGGGGTGAATAGTTTTCAACCTTTCTTGTGATCTGCCAATATTGCCACGAAGCCTTGAATATAATATAAAAAAAAAATAAAAGTTTTATAATGATTATAGTGAATCCTTTCTGGATTCATATGCGGTTATGCTAGTAAGAAGTGGGCTTTGTTGTTTGTATCTCAGGATGAGAGTGGCAGACAGCAGAGCGAGGATGTGCAACCGGAGGCACCGTCTCCGCCGCCAAATGCAGTTCCTGAAACAATCATGAAGGAGCAGGCTGCCGCTCTCGCACGAGAGGTGGGTTTCGTGGTCCATCTGGGAGGTGGAGCAGCAAGGGGCGTGCTACTACTGTAAATATTCAGAGTACACAGTACTTGTTTTGTCTAGAGACGTACGAGACTGTAAAATCCATAGAAAACTAAACAATAACGATTTACTCGCGAACAACTCAATTGGCAGCAAGCGTGCACGACAGCACAACTTACCGCCAGGATGGTTCAACAACAACTGTTGCTTCGTTGCCGGAAGCTGCAGGGCTACCCACCTTGGCAGGCAGCCAGCCAACTTGAAAAACTTGGCGCTGCTAGCAATCAGCGCGGGAAGTTCAAAATTCAAATGTTTCCAAACACTATACACTAAATTACACACAATATTTACAAGTCCAAACAGTACTCGTCCCTCGTACCTCTTCACCTGTGCCTCCCTATGCCTGCTCAGGTGGCAGCGTTTCAGCTGGTAAAACTCTGCCCCCAGCGTTCCCAGCCAGCCAGTGGTATGAAGCTGTGCAAGGTCATTACTTGATCTCCCTTTGTCGTGAATTGATTAGTCATCAAATTGTACTAGTGTCTTGAATATGTCAGTAATGTAAGCAGTTTTACTGAAATGGTTTCTTAAACATTTCCTTAGTGACAAGCAGAATAACGCTTTTTATTTTTAAATAAATTAATAATAATAGCATGTGTCTATTAAATCAAATTTTTTGAGGATTTTGCATATTTCTTGTTGTAAAGCCTTTGTAAATAATCAAGCAATCTTTTGTGTACTATTTGAAGGCAGTTTTTTTTAAATTTATTTCTTCATAATGTTAGGCAGTCTGCACATTACCGAACCCATCTCCTCTTACTTTAGCTAGAAGCAGTCTATTTACAATAGCCTTTATGTTGCATTTGATTGGCTTGTGGCACAGCTTCTAATTGGTTTTTGTAGCTCAGTATATTTTGCTTTATTTTACTTTTGTTCCAGTAAACAGTAATGCGGGGAATTTTTTTTAAATTGATTTACTATCTAACTCATTGCTCATTGTTCTTAGTCACAACATAATTTTTTAATATTGTCCACTGCAGAATGATTTGAAGTCTTTAACATTGTTTTCAGTCTAGCATTTTTAAGTTTAGTGTGTGTGTTTAACCAGTTCACAAGAGTTGTTTTATTAGGTGAAAATCAGTGTGACATAGATAGTACAATAGTACAATGGGTTTCCCCCCATCCTCCCCTCAGTTTTAATGCTGCCTTATTATGTTGCTTGCCAGAAGCCTTTGTGTAGTCTGTTTTTTTTATATTCAAGTTTTGAATGAATTATAAAATAATAATGAATATCAATATATTTATAATCAAATTTAGACGGACAGTGAAACTGTTTTTCATACTGAAATGGAGTAAAAAAAATACAGTTAAAAGAAAATTAAAAGAAATTCATAAATCATAATCACCGATTATTTCTTACGAATTAAAATTATGTATGTGCTGTGTTGCAGAAAACAGATCAGTATTTCTGAATAAATCATTTTGGGTTCATACTTTGATTTCAATGGTTTGTCAATGAGTGTAATTTGCTGTATTTATTAGTAATGAATAGAGATGGTGATTTATAGCATTTAAAATAATAACATTTTGCATTTTGAATTTGAAATTTAGCATTTTGTAGCATTTTTAAAAACAAGATTTAGCCAATTCTCTCATTTTACATTACCGAAGAAAAGTATATTTTTAAAAAGCATTAAATAATACACATATTAATTATTAACAACAGAAATAAAGATCTAGCACAACTACAAAGATAGCCTATCTTGTCAGGTTTCCAAACAACTTTTTAGCACCTTTTTAGCACTTATGAGTGCAATAAATTGAATACCTACTTAAAATTATAATAAATAATTTTTAGCCGTGTTCATGGCCATAGTTGATGTAGAGTGCACAAATAATGTTATTGAAACTCGTTTTTTAATTTTTTTTTTCTTGCCTTCTTTTGGTTTTTGATCATGCCAGAAACCGTTGCTTGCCGTTTTACCGACTTTTTTTCTTCATCCGATTTCTTGGTGAATCTTTTTTTTTACAGCCTGATGTCTCAGATTTAATGTGCTTTTCAATTGCTTTTTTTTTTTTTTTTTTTTTTTCCCACTCCAGACGGCGATTACATAAAATGTGCATTAAAATATTCGTAGAACTGTTCACTTTTGTATTCATTTATGCGATCGCGAATGGAAATTACGTTTCGTCCCATTTTTACCACGAGAAATAACAGTATACAACACATTCACGAGTATGCACGTATTTGTAAACACACCACCTTCCACAGACTACACAAGAACGCGGCTTTCACGTGAAACACAGCCAGAAAATGGGACTTACCATTGTTAGTGCGGCGTAGCAGAGATGTCGCAATATGGTGGCCTAAAAACTTGTACTCTGCAAAATGACGGACACTCTTCCAGCTAGTTGTTCTTTGCTTTGTTTACAATCGCGAGGCACCGATGGCCATTCTTCATTCAATATTTACGAGCAATAGTGTTGTAAATGACGTGACAATAAGATACTTGTGCTGAATATGCCATAAAACGATGGTTTCTTTTGATACTGAACTGAAACGAAATACAATCTGTAAATAAATTGTGTAGAGTGAAGACGAATCTACTTTTTTTACCTTGATTTCGCATTTATCTTGGAATATTCTAGATTTCGCATTTTATAGCGGAAAAAATATAATTTAGCATATTTTCGCATCTATTTCGCGAAAACGAAAAATCACCATCCATAGTAATGAATCATTCAGATATATATTTTTTAATGTTGAGTGAGTTGTTAAAACTGTGGATTTAAATTCAAACTTTTTGAACACTCGCGGGTCCCTAATTGCCGGTGGCAGGATGCGCGGCTCCGGGAAGTGTGGAAGTGTGGTGAGACTTGCCCGGTGTGTGTCGCAGGCGATGTTCCACGTGAAGCAGCAGGTGGCGGAGCACGCCGCGGCCGTGAAGGAAGCGGGGGTGGTGGCGGTGGGGGGGGAGGCGGCGAGGCCGAACGCCTTGGCGGAGGAGGAGGAGGAGGAGGAGGAGGAGGAAGAGGAGCAGAGTGAAAGCGAGGGCAGGGACAGGACGTGTGGCTCCGAGCACAACGGCGAGGTGTCCAACCAAGACTCTGACGAGGAGCTGGACGCGGACGAGCAGGTGAGATGCCGCCCGCCGCTGTGTACCGAGCTGTGATTGGACGTTGCAGGGTTTTAAAACCTGCGTGATGTTTGGTATGCACAATTTTGAACAAACAGTAAGTGCATGTTAGATAATTGTTGTGTAGTTATGTAATTGAAGATCTCTGAGGTAAATAGTGATAACTAGACCTGTGCACATATTCAATTTTTTCAAAAAAAAAAAAAAAAAATACAAATAATTTATTATTTGTATTTGATTTGACCTTGAATACTAACAAATTGAAATTAATACTCGCTTGTTTATGAATATTTACCTTATGAATTTTTCATGTAGGTACTAATGTTCTTTGTTGAGGTTAAGTCAGTTGTGCGATATAAATACATATTTTTGATGTTTTAAAGGGATTTCGTAATCAAAAACATGAAATATAGTTGATCGTTTAAACATACTAAAGTTGGTTTTTTCACTACTGTCTAACTAAACTGTAGTGGAAAAATGGCATGAAAAATTTGAAAGGAGGCTTGTTTGTAACATTCACAACTTGAAAACAAATCATTATTTTTATTTGTTATATCACATGAACCAGTAATGTGAAAAAATAAATAATCTTCAACAACCACAAAACACTAAGAAATCATTGTTTGTCCATTAAGAAAAGTTAACGCCATAGTTTCAATGCTTTATAAATCAATAGACACAATTAATCTAACATCATGTATCACAGTAGCAGCTTACTTGCTGTTTGTATCTGAAAAAGCAGACACGATTCAAAAACAAAATTTAAAAAAAAATGTAAATAATGGTTTCAGGTTTCAGATAGAATTATTTAATTACTGTTTGAGTAAACAGCATTAAAAAATTCACTTGTTTAATAAATTGATTGGATTTCATAATATTTTGCTGTTCACAAACATTTTCTGGATCAATATGTAGAGTAGTAGGTTCTGAAAAAAAAGGCCAAAAACTGAAATGATGAAAAGTATGTTGGTTAGGTTAGATAAAGGCATGTTAGCAGCATAAAAATACAATTTTTTTTCTTTCAAAATTTAATTATTTTAACTAACATTTTTCTTATAATTATTATTGAATACTTAATGTAACCAACCTTTCGCTTTAGTATTATTTGTCTAAATTCCCAAAAGCCTCAACAACACACATTTACTATTTCTTTCCTATCAATTTGTTACATTTTGTGAAGAAAATAAAAATATTTAGTGGAATTCTAATTCTCATTCTTACTATTCAAATTCAATATTCGTATTCGAGAATAATTTGGTATTAATAATTCATATTGATAACCCTCAAATCAATTTCCAGTTTTAATTTTTTTTTGTGAGTTGTGTACATTATTTTTGGTGTCTTGCAGAAAAAAAAAATTATAAAAATTACAAAGAGAAACCCTTATTTTAAAAAATTTCTTTGGGGAAAAATTTTTCTCACTGTTTTCTTAATTATTGACTTCATTGAGGCTGCAGTGCATAAGAATGTTAATCACTAAATTTACATGAGAGGTCTTCAGTTAATTTTCATTTGTTTCAAAGTGCACATATTTGTGACATCTAAATATAAAAATTTTAAGGTTTTGATTTGAATGTTTTCAACAGTAATAAAATTGTCAAACATCTTTCATGAAGAAAATTTTTGTGCTAGTGTACATTTTGTCAGTGTTTATCAAACACAAAAGGGGTGTTCAAGTGTAGTGTATTTTCTAACGTTACTTTTTTTTGTATTTACTATTGTTTTCTCAGGGGAATTAGTGTTTTATTTTTAGTATTGTGTAGTTCTGTATATGTATTACAGATTTAAGACTTAATAATATAAACGAGGGGAAGTGTTGTCTATTTGGGATGATTGTGCAGGAAGGTGAGAAGCATGTCTTGTTCGAAGTGTCGGAGGAGAACTCGTCTCGGCCCAACAGGTTGCATCGACGCGACACGCCCCACCATCTAAAGAACAAGCGCATTAATGCCCAGCTTGACCAGAGCAAAGTTGCATCCATCATAGCTCAAGTAGGCTTTTCTTACAACACTTTGATTTTCTTAATACTGCAGTAAAGGTCTTATTCCAACGTCCTGTTCACCTCGTTCTTTGATTCACCACTTTCTGTTATCCTGCACCAATTGAGCACCTCGTGTTTAGGTTTTCTTTTGGTGGAGTCAAGACTGTTGACCTTGGCTGACAGGTCATGTCGCTCTGCAGCCGGTGTCTTTAGTGTATTCAGATTTTATTGGTATTGTCAGCTTTCAGTTCAATTCAGTTCAGGTTAGTTCAGTGTTTCCTGTCCCTAGCCAGTTGCATTTCACATTTTCATATTTGGTATTCTCGTTAAAACCGTATTGACATCCAATTAAACTACAAAATCACTCATTCAGTATGCCCATGATCCCAAATATGTCGGATTAAAGACCTTTTACTGTGTTTAGATTATGTGGAATTGGACAGTTTTTTCAAGTAGTAGCAAAGATTTTGTTTGCAGATAGGAATAACAGTGAAACCTCATTATAAAGTACCTCACTATAAATGATTTCACACTTTGAAGTATAAAGAGGAGTGAAAAGAGCAGAAGAAGCACTACTTGTTAGACAAGACTAGCCCCGACCTGGTTGATAAGCTGGAAGAATTCCCTGCCTTACATTTCTCCATGCTTCTCCTTTTCGGATTTGTAAGTTTATCTTTAACAGCTCCCCGTTTAAAATGTTAACGAACACATTGTTCATTGTACACTTATACTGTTTCATAAAAGTTATCGTAGGTGTTTGTGGTTAAGAAAAACTCCTGCGCTGTAATAACAAAAGCATTCATTAAAACATACTGTACATTATTGTGCGAGAAACCCCTGAATTTCTGAAAGCCATCGGTAATTGGAAAATAAAAAGAGCTTATTTGAAAAACTGCTTTTCGTGCGTACTAACTGTGTCACGTATGCCGATTCTGAGCGCTGTTTACTGGCGAACCTTCCCAGCGGATCGGAGAAATGCGACGTGTTAAGTTAGCTATGGGTTGTCGGCGATTAGTCGTAGGAGGAAGTGGCTACTCAATTCATTTTTCTTCTCTAATGTTGAACACATGGGAGTTGCTATGCGTCACGTGCTGAAAATTTTGGAATTCAGAGGGAAAGGTGAGTATAGTTCATTCAAGATTAAATAGATATTTTCGGCCCTGCTAAATTTTTCCATTGAAGAAATTTCGAAATTTGTGATTTTCCAGCAGAAATACTGTTGGGTGACTAATGAACAAAGTGTACCTAGTTCATGTTTTTTTAAAAATTTAATCTCTGATGGGTTAATAATTTACACATTATTTATTAATGGTAAATGTTGCATGGGCCTTAAAAATATTAATTTTACTGGGAAGGAACTATGTTACACTGTGTGGTGTTATGGCACGCATTGGTGGGAAGAACGAATATTGACAATTTATCATGCGGAAGGTTTTACAAGGGTAGGGAAGTCGGAATTTTAGGAGGGGAGAGACAAGATAGCTTATATCTCTGGAAGGGATAAGCTTTAGCCTTGAAGAATGTTAACAAGAGGAGGTAGGGGTAAGCCGTACGGCATCATGATGCTAGCGCCGCTGGTACCAGCCTAGCCGGACGAACTTGCATGCCTACTTACGTTGCGGAAGCTACTGCTGCCGCATTTTCAAATGGAATGTCCCATTTTTTTTTGTTCTTGTAGGATCAAAATTTAGAGTATTAAAGCTCATACAAAAATATACTGTGTGTTTAAAAATAAATTTCAGTTTATAAGCTTTCATGATTATGAACTTTCAGGCTTTTGTGATTTTTAATTGTTTTCTGATTATTTATATTTTGGAGTCAAAATTTTCAATTTTTCGATGGTTCCTGAGAAAGTATTTGTGAAATCGCTGCTTCGTTAAATCTAGGGTTCATAAAATCGGGGTCCTAGTACTTGTTTTCAGGTTTCAGGAATATGTTTGTCGCTTAGTAACAGTTCAGTATAAAGTCCTTTCATTATTAAGTACCAAAAATGTGTTTTTTTTTTAGGTATGTTGTAATGAGATTTCACTGTATTTGACCCTTAAGGTAGTGTATTCTTATTGAATGAATGTAAGGGGAACGAGCTGATTAGGAATGTGTAATCTGGTACTTGTGGCAAAACTGCCATTGTTTTAGTTCTTGTGTTTGTTATTTGAAGTGTAATTGCTAATGTTTACAATTAATTTTTTTTTTAAGCAATTGTTTCAAGAAATCACAATCTTCAATCAAGAAATTTCAAAATATACGTGTTAAAATGTTTTTCATTTGTGGTGATTCCATTACCACAAATATTTGTCGCTTAGAAAAAGCCTCGTATCAAACTTTCCAATAATTGTTATGGACTTAAGAAATTATTATAAATTATGAATTACCTCTTAAGTTACCATGAAAACCACACATTGGAGGTCCTCTGAGGCCCTGGTGTAACCTGTACAGTGATTGTCTCGTGAATTTTATTTTTTAATGGTAAGGCCCTTATGCATCAGCATCATTGCACAATTTTATGTAAAAAAAAAATAAAAACCGGGACGGAATTTGCTTTAGCTGTGTGGAATCGCATAGGCTGTTGTCCCAAACTCTTTGTACATGACATACCTGGGCGGCCTAATGGCGATAACTTCAGCACAGTTAGAATTCTTGGTACCGATATTAACCTGTGCATTTTTTTGCAGTATTATTTAATTTTCTTGAAGAGTATTATAAAATTTAACTAAATTGTTGGTAAAATTTAACTTCAGAAAATAATTACTTGTACCGTAATTTTAGAGTAGAGCTAAAATTAATACAGAACAATCTGAAGTTTTTAATTTTCTTTCCTTAACCCAATATTATTAGCAAATTGAAAATAAAAAAAGAGACTTAAGATATTTTATTTTAATAAATTTAGTTGAGGTATGATTTGGATGTAGGTATATTGAAGTTTGATTAAGTTTCATAAGGAATAAAGTTGATAGAGACTCACGTGAGAAGTATGAATGTAGTCCCTTATGTTCAGGCACAGCTCAGAACTGCGCAAGTTGACTGGCTCTAGATTGTAGGCGAGAGTGAAAGTGGCCTTGGCAGCCAGCCAGGTAAACATGGCAGGCACGCACACACACACCCACCCATCTGACATCATCCCGAAGGTCACCAGTCACGGCCCACTTTTCCTCGCTTGTTTCACTTCCATACCTACCGTGGAGCTCCGTGTGTTTATGTGATGTTCCGTGATAACTTGGAGTGGAAATGTTTTCCAAAAAGGTTGTAGTATTTAAGTGCCTCATGTTATTGTTTTGGTTGTTACGTGGTGTGTGTGTTTGTATGTGTGTACGTACACGGCTAGCTTATCTACTGTGGATGGCTTGTCTTATCTGGGGCAGTTGATGGGTGCTCAAGTGTGGAACTCTATCTCCGTATCTGTTGTTGTTTCAGGCTATCAGCAAGAAGCAAGAGGATGAAGTTGATAAGGGAGGCTTCTATCCCACCCCACCTGAGAGTCTCAGTGGACATAGCCAAGGTTCGTTACCTGAAGTTACACCTCAGCCTGCATCACTAACGTATAACACTATAGTGTGTGTGTTTTGTTTCCTGCATCTAACTACCAGGAGATGTGTTTTGAAATGTTCAGGTGTAGTCTTGCATGCGGCATGTCTGTATCTGATGTGAAGAATCATTCCACGAGTGTTATGATGTAATGGGACTTGGTTTTTAGTTATTACAATGCTGTGAAGTGAGTGTTGTGCACATCGTAATGTTTGCAAGGTAAGCTGCAACATGTTTTTAAGTTCTTTGTTACCGTGTGGAAACTGCAGGAAATGAATGATTCTGTAGCCGAGTTGGAACATACTTAAAAGTATCTTGAATCTGTGTCGTCTTCATCAGTACCATGAAGAAGTTTTTCCGGAACCTGGACCGCAGGTCTAACAGGAGGCGCAAGGAGGATGTCAAGAAAGCTCCAGCTGTACCGCAAAATGAGCAGAAGCCTGTGCAGGAAGCTGCTGTGGTGATGGAAAAATCTATTGCGCGCAAGGAAAGCTCTCCTTCGACAGACGGCAGCGTTGGAAGCACCGGGGCCGTCTCATCCATAACTGGCAAAGCAGACGTTTCTTCATCCCCAGAGAAGAGCCCGGTCTCCTCGGAGGGCAAGAGAAAGGCAGTGAAAGAGAAGTCTTCCTTGAAGCCAAAATCCCAACGAGATCGAAACAGCAGCTACAGGGCATCACGTGAGGAGTTGACGAGGCAGACCGGAGCTGACCAGAGTGATTCCTACGATTCGGACGAGACTAATTTTTATAAGGAATCGAGAGCAAACAGAGTTAGACATGGTCGAAATATGAGTGTTGCTAGCGAAGCAAGCTCGGTGGATGTGCAGTACCACACCCGTCCGGAGGGAGGGGTCGAAGTACTTTCCGCACACCAAACGTACGAGAACTACGGCAGCCAAGTTTTGGTCGGTCACGCAGGAAGTGAATGGGATCGCAGTACTGCCCAGAGGCTGCACAAGAACCATAATACAATGTCCGAAAGGAATCTGGCAGTTCACAGGCTTGATGGGCAGCAGCCACGTGTTCATGAAAGTCGCCGTGCTGCCCACGTGAATGCATTCGCGCACGCTCGGTCTGAGAGGCACCTGGATCAGTATCCGGCCCAGCATCGATACATGCAGGCAGGGGATCAGTTACAGGGAATTCTAACAAAACCTAGGGATGGGACTGCATCAAGGATGGGCACCTCGAAGAGAGTTCGTATTTGGCATCATGGTGAGTTTTACATTCTGGCTTGGTTTCTTTGATGTCCATTATATATTACAATTTATTACCAAATGCATGTAGGAAATTGTAAATAGCAAATAAATGTGTGATTAATTAAATAGTTAGACATAATAATTAGTATAAAAAGAAACATAACTTGAAAACTAAAGAAAATCTTCAGAGTATAATTACATCTGGGTGTAGGTAATTCACTGTTGCAAGTTATGTATTTAGAAAAAAAATTAGAAATGTGATTCCTGTGCAAGTCTTCTTCTTACACAGTACAAAATTCTACATTCTTGTTAATTTTTGAACTAAATTCATCATGGTTATGTACAACCAAGATTTGGCCATTCAGTGTCTTCGAACAAATGAAGTTTTATTCGTTTGTCCAGAATAGCCACTGGATGTGATTTGCCGTCACTGGTGAAATACCAGTCCCACAAACTTTCCAACACTGGGGAAGTATGGTTTTCATTAATATATTTTGTGATAAAATGTTAAAAATGTATTTTTACAGGCACAATTTTTACTTCTTTCACAATTAAAATATATACTACTAGTCGGGGTACTTATCACAAAGCATTCTAATGCTATTAGCTCCATATTTATCTGTATCACTATTAAAACATTTGATACTTGTCACCATAAAGTGGTAAGAAAAAAAATACTTTTTTATATTTGTCTGTTTAGTTAAATTTAAAGTACACAAGTAATAATGCAAATTATATGTTTATTAAAGCTTCAAACTTAAGCATTAGGCTATTCGTTAAATGCTTTTACTACTGCGGCCTGTGTCACCGCACATTATCTTCATAAATTAATTTTAATAATTATTCCCTAAAGAACTTTCTTTTTTGATGCAATAGAAATTTTATTTGTTTTCATGATCATGGAACAATATGTTTACTCCAGTTTGTATGTTTCTTATTACCAGAAAGTTATTGTTTTGTTTTTAAAGCTTAGGCAATTGCATGGCTGCTTCCTCTGGATTTACAAATCCATTTCATCTCCTTAGTGGTAGTCTTCATAAAATTTAAATGACTCACTATGCTATTCTTTGTGTATGTAGTTTGTTCTCAGTTAAATTTTATCCCCTTAAGTAGATTTGACTAATTAAATTTTTATTCATAAAGCTATTCCAACCCAATTTTCACTGACTTAAGTTCGTAATGTTGGAAAATGGCATAGAAAAGTTTGTAGTTTTAAGTGTTCATAATTCATACTAGAAATATTGACTTGAGCTTGATTCAATTGTGAGAAATGATTTTGATGATAAAACCACACTACACCTCCTTTTCACACCTTTAGATGTGGGAGTTATAAAAGTGTTGAAATTGAGTTGGTAATTTTATGGCCTATTATCTTTCCTCCCAATTGATTTGTTTAAAGAGAATTTTTTTTAAATTGTGAAACCAACACAAAGGTTTTTTTTTTACCTCGTAGCTTTTGAACTACTCAAAATTGAAGTTCACATTACTCTCTATGAATGTAATTAAAGCTCAGTTTTATATCTTAACCATTATGACATTTGATACAATGAATTTTTCTTTATGAAACCTAACATTATAAAACATTATTTTTTTTTATTATTCATACCTGATATCTTAAATTTGGTAGTAAGAAACAGCTGCACTAAACTTTGAATACAAACAAATATTTGTTATTTTGAAGCATAAATTTTTTAAAATTAAATCAAATACAAATAATAATTTATTTGTTTTAATATTTGGAATTTCTGATATTGACACAGGCTTGCCCTTAGGGGTGGATTTTTTTTTTTTTTTTTTGTAATTATACATGGCCTATGTGTTATTACAGTTTATAGTTAAATTTGTGCTTTTCAAATTTGTCCAAATTGGTTTTGTTTTAAAGACATGATTGAGTTACAAAAATCCAAACATATTAGTAGGAAGATGTTTTGTATTGCTAACGCTTGGAAAAACATTTGTTGTATTAATTTTGTTTTATAATATTGTAAATTATTTCTTATTTTCTACATGTATTTGGAACACTAATTTTCTGTGCATAATGAGTGACCCAATCCAGCTTAAAATAATTCAAGGTTGGGTTAGTGTTGCTGTACCTACCTCACCCGTGAGAACTGGGTAGTGCATGTTTCCTCAAGACGTGGGAGGCTATTTGCTGGCTCTCTGGAGCTCCTATGGCGCGAGGTGGTAATACACCAGACTAGCATCCCAAAGATTCAGAGTTCAAATCCCGTTGTGGTCATCCTTATAAATTTTGTCGAGTGCCTGTGTATAGTGTGTATACATTTTTTTTTCCCTGCTTATGACAGAATATAAAATGGCAAGAATGGTAAATTATTTTTGAAGTCATTAAACTAAGTATTCATTTAAAAGATTTGTATTAAAACTGAAAATTAGTTCTAAAGAGGGAATTGTAAAAGCATACTTACGTTTTGAAGTGAATAATTGGAATCAATGCTTCCCTAGAAGTTTATATTTTTAAGAAGCATATAACCAAGTAATGTAAAAATAAACCATATGACATAACTCTTACTTTTTGTAATTACTAATACATTTCTTAAAATATGTTTTATAAAATCAAACCTGCCTTAGTTTCAACCCCTTATCGGTATAATCCCAGAAAAGGTTAAACAGTTGAATTAGTTCTAGTTTATTCATTAACCATGGCCAATATCTTAACTATTGCTTGAATAGCATTGGAGATATCATTTTTTTTTATAAAATTTATTGTGTGTATGAATGATGGCTTTAGGAAATTCAGTAAAATTGTCTCTAATGGTGCAGAAAAAATTTGACACAGTAAATAACTAGTGTTGGGCCGATTGCTAAAATATACCGATTCCGATTCCATTTTCGATTCTTAAATTAAAGAGTCAATTCCTCAAATCCGATTCCGATTCCTTAATTTTTATCTGACAGTGTTCAACAGAGTAATATACTCAGAAAAAAAAAGGTTGTTTATGATTTTAAAAATGTAATTGTGTTGTGTTTCATTTTCTGTGCAGAAATTAACATTATATACAGCTTATATAATGTTAAAAAGTATATTCATTACCATAAAGTTATGCTACCTCTAATTTCTAGCACAATTTGGCCTTTTAACCTTGCATATAGTTAGACGAAACACGTGTTCAAACACTGCCAATAATCAAAAATGTCATATGACATAAATTGTAAATAATGTTACAACTTAACAAACTTTAGATACCTTACATTAATTAAAAAAAAAAAAAAAGAGGTTTGTACGGTTAGGTTAAGAATTTTATTTTCAAGCACAACTAAATAATGATCCAAATAAAATGACAATATAACCTCGTTTATACATATTTCAAGGGACCAGGGCGAAAAAAAATTTAAAAGAGGGAAATGTAAAAATAAAATTTTATTATCTCATTATGATGGAAATGACAAGAAACAAATATGCAATACACTAAAATAAAATGTCAGAGATGCTTACGTTTTAATATATTACCTAGAACATAATTATCTAACTTGGTGAAAAGAATAAATCCATCCAGTCTTGCAGTTCTTCACAACCGTAAAGAGAAAATAAATTTTCTGTTCTTGAGTAAGAGAGTTCTGTGCATGTTTTAGCATCTCAAAATTTCCACAGTTTATGGTGAGATTTTCTTACACAAAATATTTAAACTCTTCAAATAATCGCGTGTTAACATTTAATTCATTTCAGAAATTTATCGGATACAATTCTGTTAAACTAACACTACTACTTTCAAACGATTGTTTATGTTTGGTAATAAAAATTTACGAACGTTTCAGCAGCAATGTTTGGAAATTCAGATTAGCCAACTGCCTTTCCAAAATATATCTAACGTAAAACGAGCATCGCTGAACACACACAAGAACGCCGATTTACAGCAATTTGGTTATGTTGCTTTTAAACTTATTTTAATATGGTCGCAGTAATCCACTGTGAATTTGGGTAAAATCTCGTTCAAAAATTATTTCCTTTAATTCTTTAAAGTTTAAAGTGCAGAGATGTGAAACATCTTAATTTTCACGTTCACGTCACCAAAGATTTGGTTCATGGCCGTATGGTTTACCATGGCAGGTAGCACAAACAAAAAAAAAATTAGGTTGTTTACAATGGCAAATGTAGCTGCCATGATCAAATAGTTAACGTTTACATTATTTTACTTGCCGTTTACATTTACATAATTTTCTTTTAACATTTATGGTTTTGTCTAATTATTTTTGAAGGTTTACTATTAAATGCAGTGCTGCTGCAACGTAATTTCCGAAAAATGCTTTTGCTTAAAGCGGGAAAGTTGATACTGCATTTGTTCTGTAGGAAAATGGCGGTGCAAGTAAATAAATACGTTAATCACCGTAATTCGTAAATCAGTAACTTAAAAAAAGATTGTATTATGTAGTTTAAAAATTATATTTGCATTCATTTTAATATTTTCTTACGTTGCGTAGGAGATGTATTTTGCAAACTTAAAAACAATGCAGGAATCGGTCATGGTCGATTCCAAAACCATTGTATTCTGAATCCCACGATTATACTGGAATCGGTGGAACCGACCGATTCCGGAATCGGAATCGACCCATCACTATAAATAACTAATTTTAGTGATGTTAAAAATTCTATATTCCTGTCTTGATATTAACAACAAAATAAGAAATTTATAAAATAAATTGGAAATCATAAAAATCTAGTTTATAATTAAATTTTTTCTTACAACATTCCACCCCTCACCCCCACAAATTTATCAGTGGGAAACTTAATAACAGAGTTCTGCTGTACAAACAAACCACTCGTGATGGATGTATCGGCATGTGTTGGTTGCAGACCAGGAGACCAACATCGAGGTGAGGGAGGAGCAGTACGAGATCGTGATCGAGAGGACGTCGGCCGGCCTGGGACTGTCGATAGCCGGCGGCCGTGGCTCCACGCCATTCAAAGGAAATGACGAGGGCATCTTCGTTTCCAAGGTGACGGAAGGTGGACCGGCCGACCTCGCGGGACTCAGGGTGAGTGCTCGGCTCCTGGAGTACAAATCATTTTTTTTTCTTTCCTTTTTCCCGAAATCACATTTTATTTGAATCATAGTTAGGCAGTTTTAATAAATAGGAAAAAGGATTAAGTTTTTGTAATTAAAGCGAATATTTTGTATTGCATTTCTTAAAAATAGATTCTATATTCTCATTTTGGAAAGATTTTTTTTTATTTTATTTATTTTTTATTCATTTGTAATTTGTCACATGCCCACCAACAGTCGTAGACTTTTGTGGTGGGCACCACATGCAATAACAGGAACACAGTTATCACTACCGGTGTATGGACTCCCACTTCTGTCGGTACCATAGGAGGAAAACATCTACAGATGGCCAGCAAACGAGAGCAAGAGTACCACACACTAGCAGTGATAATAACAAAACAGGCAAAACACTAACAAAGGTTAAAGAACCATAACACACAATACATAAAACATATAAGTAAAATCATATCATTAAGTGTTAAGAGAACAATTTAAGGAAAAAATAATATAGATATGACAGGCATAAATCAGAATTTATAATTAAACACTGTTCTTCGTAACAATGTAAAATTAGCGAAATAACTAAAAATTGAAAATGGCTGGTGAGGCGGGACTTAAACAGAGTTTAATAACCGCCACAGAAATAGAGACAGTTCATGATTAAGAGCTGCAATTATTTGTGTGTGTGTGTGACAGGTCGGTGACAAGGTGCTGTCTGTGAATGACGACCTGCTGGTGGACGTGGACCACTACGATGCCGTCGAGGTGCTGCGCTCCGCCGGCAGCCGCCTGGTGTTCGTGATCACTCGCGAGGTGACCAGGATGGTGCCTGTTCCACCCAAGGTACAGCGGCCTCGCCGCGCGCCGTAACACTGTTACTGTTCTCGGTGGGAAAACCAGCGACTTGCGCAAGTGGTACGGTCAGCACTCTTTAACATGGTTTTCTGTGGTTCGGCACGTTCTGTAGTCCGGCGCTGGTTGAGCCACTAATTTTTTTTGGGTGTAATCCAGGCATTTTTTTGACCTTGACCACCCGGTGTTTATCATAATTTTTAATAGCCTTAAAAACCGCGTATTACAACCTCTTTTATATACCATTGTACACTGTTTTTTTTTTTTTGTATTCCTTTTAAAAAATGTATTGATGTTTGATAATCTTGCAGAATCGATAATCCCGCTTTGCCGTGGTCCCGAATGTACTAGGTTAATGAGCCTTTACTGTACTGTGTGAATTTAGATGCATGATTTTGTGGACAACTGCCTCACACCGAAAGTTTTTCCTCGTCTAGCTATAACATTTTCCACTGCCATCTATTTAATTTTTGCTTATGTTCAAACAAATTAGCTTGTGTTAACCTGCTGAGCTTTAAGCTTATCATGATGCAAATTTTAAATCCAGATTTTTAAACACACTAAAAACATAATTCATTTTGCGTGGGAATTAATAGAGTGCCTTCCTTTAACTGTAGTTCTTCTTAATGTTGTTATTTAATTAAATAGCATTTCTTTATATTTTTAGGTTGTATGGATAGCATTTGGAGCTTTTGGTTGCTAGTGTTCGATGATATGTAAATGGTGTCGCTCAGCTTGAATTGTTTGATGAAAGCAGCAGATTGGCTAGGAAGTTGATACAGATTTACTGAAGTTCACTGATAATCAGCGTAAATACAAATGTACTGTCTCGTTCCTTCACCCTGTGTGTGGCGAGTGACTGACGCGAGAGGCGGGGAGTGCGTGTAAGTGTGCCGCGCCCTTGTTCTTGCCCCAGCTAGCCGATCCGCCCGCGCCCCAGTCCCCCGCCTCCACGCCCACGTTCCGCGCGGCGGTCGGGGACTCTGCCTGCTCCAGCCTCGGCCCGAGCCGGGCCCCCAGCGCGGCGTCCCACGCGTCCGTCACCACGTCGGGCTTCGAGAGCACCGGCCGGGCGGACAGCGGGGAGCCGCCCGGCAAGGTGCGTGCGCTCGCGCGGTTCGGCGGGGTCACAGTACCCTGTTCTATCGCATAGTCATCACACCCATACTTTAGGGCATCGAAATTTGGATAAAAAAAAAACACTCGCGTAAATGTCGCATGATGTTTTTGGTCCCGCTATTAGATTCCGAGCGCTTTGGCAGGGGCGTAGCCCGGGGGGGGGGGGGGGGGGGGTTTAGGGGTTCAAACACCCCCCCCCCCCCCTTTCCCCTTAGCATCAAATCTTTAATTTCTTATTCATCACTCAAACAAATTTCATATTAAAATTAATAAAATTTTTACCATTACAATATTTAAATTTAAGAACCGAAAACTGCTAAAATAGCACTATTTTACACCTTATAATCCATATTTTCCCGGGGGAGGACCCCCGGACCCCACGCTTTAGTACGGGGGGGGGGGGGGGGGGGCGCATGCTTCTTAACACCCCCCATACACAAATCCTGGCTACATCACTGGCTTTGTGTAGGTATCTTTTCCGTATAAAACAATGTGTTTTAAAGTAGAAATCTAATATTTATTCGAACATTACCGCGTACTTATTTAATTAACGGAAATACGACGTCTGACGTGTAAATTTTCTTTTAAAGACTTTTTAAACGTTATAACCTTTATCTGTTTGTCTGCGTCGCTGTGTAGCCAGCGCTAGTTGTCATCTTTCACGTTTGGTTATGTTGCTTCCCGTACAGAGCGTGCACACGTAGTTGAATATTGGTATCTCGCCGATTCATGCAACGCGCGCTCTCTGTCAAGTGCCGAGTTTACTACATTTGATAGCCCGCTCTCTTTCGTGGTGTGTTCTACGACGATAGTTATACATAGTGAGTCGTAAGTATTGCCAAGATTATATGGTGTTATAAAAAAGGCAAGTTTCATTATTAAATAGTATATTTAGTCTGTATTGTCATTAAAAGTTAAAACACAAAGTAGATATCAAGAACAATTATATTGATAAACTGCTTCAACAATTTATGGTAAGACATTTCAATCATGTCCATTAAACAATACTAGGTACTATATATATATATTGATGGGAGTAAGTTAAATAGTAATGTTTCTCTACATGCTTTTATTGATGACTGTATAGTGACAGCTAGAGACTGCTTGATTAGATTTTTTTCTTAATTTCCTGAATGTTTTCAATTCATTTTGTAAGATGGCATTGTGATACAGTAGTTTTTCATTTTATCAAATTGTTAAGTTTGGTATAAATATAATATGATATTGTAAAATTTGTTGTTTGAAATAGGTTAGCAACATTTAAATTGCTGTAGAATCATCATGAATTATCAATTTAAAATGAACTTAACAATCTTGGAAACAAATTAGTGCAATGAAAAACCATTTTTCTGTTTGTTAAAATTGTTATTCTTGTAAGAAATTTTTGTAAGGCCTCAAGAGCCTTGTATTACGCATTTTTCTAAATTTCTCCACCATATAATGCTATGGTTACTGCTCCTCATATTTACCGTATGCACGACAAGAAGACTGCGCGCCAGTCCGCAACCTTGCACTTGGAGGGAAGCAGGGCGTCGCTTACGCAGACACCCCCTTTATGTAGTTTTGATTGGCTTGCCAGCCAGCGGCGGCGGCGGCTCCTGCCAAGAAGGTTCCTGAGCCGATACAGCCAGTGCCGGCTGATGCAGACGTGCGGAAGCAGTTGGTGCACACAACGCTCATCAGGGACCAGAACGGCCTGGGGTTCAGCATTGCCGGAGGAAAGGGCTCGCCCCCGTTCAAGGATAACTCCGACGTAAGTCACCAGCCGTCTTGTCTCGCATGGACCCAGTCTTTTACGAATAGGATGTATAAGTAGAGCCAAGATTCAACAGTTTTATATTTTGCC
The DNA here is from genome assembly GCF_032445375.1 of Bacillus rossius redtenbacheri. Lineage (NCBI taxonomy): Eukaryota > Metazoa > Arthropoda > Insecta > Phasmatodea > Bacillidae > Bacillus > Bacillus rossius. The sequence goes on from NW_026962013.1 coordinate 13,116,226, forward strand.
CATATTTTTCGTTGTAAAAAATTCAAGTTTTAGTTATTATCATTTTTAATATTAACTCTGCATGCATGTCACTAACATTGTATACAAATATATGATTCTAATTTAATTGTGACAAAAAAAAAATTTTAATCCAAAAAAGAAACTGTATTACTGGAGATACAAATCTACATAACTTTAATGGCAGTTGGGGGGTAGTTGGGGGGGGGGGGGGGGGTATTTGAGAAGAAGGGAAGGGGGGAAAAAACCCACCACCACCACCACATTATAATTGTTTAAATTTGTAAATAAAAACCTATAATAACTAATTTATTTGATTTTCAATTGTGAGGACAATATTAGTTCATTCGGGTGAAGTGGTCAAGGAAAACCACAAAATTTCAATTAAAACTTTGAAAAGATAGGTTGAACGTGGGAAAGTCAGAAAAAAATCACATCACAGTTCCAGTTGAATCATTTAATTTAGAAAGAATAAAATTCTTTAACTGTAGAAACAATACTCTTACTCTTTGGTGCTAAATGAAACAAATATTACACTTTTAGTAGTGTAAAACAATAATATTTTTTAAAAACATATGAAAATTTGGAATTTTGGTTGGAAATTTTATTGAATTTATCTTTTATAACTTTTGTTGAAATAGATAGAAAGCTAGAAACTATTTTGAACAGGTGTGACATTTTTATTTTCTAGGGGATTTCTTTTGTCATCTGTAGCTACTTAGTGTTAAATTAGTTTAGCTTGAAATATTCTTATTAATGTTCTGGCTTGTGAGAACTGTTGGACTCCCAGAAGCAAGCTACGTAGATTAATTTGTTGTTGAGAATATCATTGGCCTGTTCCTAAGGTGTTCTAACATGCAACCAGGCCTGTGTGAATCTTTGACTTAGCGAAACAATCAAAGCTGTTTTTAATAGGTATTAGATTTGACTTTGCAAGAAAATTTTCTAATCATTGTAAGTGAAGCTTCGTTTGTGATGAGAAGATTTGTGTCTGATGTGAAGATTGTCATTTGTTGCGAAGTTTTAAAACTTTGGAAGCCTAAGATTCGCTCAAAAAAATTTTCTTTTTATTTTGAATTTGTTGGACTAGAATAAAAAGTTGGTTACTTAAAAAAAATCAAAAGGTGGCAATCCATTTGCTTTTAGGAGTGCTCAATTTTAATGTTATGTTTTTATTTATGTATAAATTTTATTAAATAGGGCTTGATTGGGTAATTACATTAAACAGTTTTTTTTTACTTCCGTCCTTTATTTTATAAAATAAAGAGTAATACAGCTTCGCCGAGAATAATATTCGCAATGCGTTTCGACTTCGTGAATATTTTAAATATTTAACTTGATATTTGCTTCACAAAAAAAAAAAAATATTTCCCACAGGCCTACTTGGCAGTGTTTCTGCCCGGCCATCTTGGCTGCTGGCTTGCGTGAGTTTGGCGAGGTAGGATGAGATGATGTCTCACAGGATGCACGCAGCCCGTCGAAGCGTGAAGGACACTTGCCTGGTGGCTGGGTTTGTTGCTTCCTGTCGGCCTGTTTGCCAGTGTCAGTTGTGCTGCTGGGCTGTTCAGGGCTTCACAGTCGCTTATCTGGGTCTTTGTTTTTTTTTTTTTTTTTTCCCCACCACATTATTTTTTTGTATTCTTGTATGCTGTTAAATTTTCACATTGGTAGGTACTATTTGAAACAAGTTACTTGTTCTTTTTTTAAATGCAGTTAGCTCAAAAACTGAAAAATGTAATTTCACTGTATACTCTATATCCAAAAAGTAGGTCATATTAGTCTTAGAATTTATTTTACAAGTTTTAATATGATTCATGTGTCCAGATGCTAGTTTTTCATTGATGGATGTCATTATTCATTAGTCATTAGATATTATTATTCCATTAAAGCATGGTTCTACAAACTACGGCCCGCGGGCCATAGCTTTACAGTATGTTGGTGTGATGAGATAGGTAGGTCTTGGCTCTTGGGACTTAGTGGAGGGTCAGTGTGGTCCTTTGGTTTAAAAATTTTTGGAGACTCCTGTGTTACAGGGTAACATGTACCATTAAAAATTGTGTTCCATGTAACTGTCCCACAAATATTTTGCTTGTTAGAAATTGTAGGTTGATTCCACTACTTTGCACTGTCTTTTTAAAGCTCCACTATCTACTTTACTTATTATTATTAATTATTTTGTTGTGAAATATCTTGTGAATTATTATTTTAATGTTTTAATGAAAATGTGTTTTTTGTTAGGCAATTTACATATCGAGGATAACCGAGGGAGGAGTTGCGGAGAAGGATGGCAAGCTGCAAGTCGGTGACCGGGTTGTTTCTGTAAGTACAACACTTGCTTCTTATTCAGAGTCAAGGTTTGGGATGCTGTAACTTGTCTCTCTGCTTTGTGGTTGCTGTATACGGGTGCTTCTGTAGCTTTTGTGTATGCGTATGGCACTTGCCTGACGTCTCACTTCGGCTCACTGGCTTGGTATGAACGGTCGTGAATTGGGTACTGCATTAGATATTTTATCCCTTTATCCTCGTGCACTTTGCTGTAGGGTCTCAGTCACTTGGTTCTTCTGTAGAATGATCTTCTGTGTTTAAATATTTTTTTTTTTGTAGTCACACTATTATTTGCAATTTCCCTTTAGGGGTCCCAATTAGAAGAACATATAAAATTATTTCTTTTATTACTGTAACAGGTGTTTCTAAACATTGAAAAATGTTTAAACTTTGTGCAGTAAACTTGCTTGTCCCAAATTTAAAAAATAAAAAAGATAAGCTCTTTATGCTGTGAATTTCTGCATGCTTCACAGTTATTCTCTGAATCACATTTTAATATATATTTTTTTTTGTTTACATACTGACACACTAGCATGAATTCAGTGTTATCAAGTGTGACAGAATGTTTGCTAAGTTTTTGAGGAACATATCATTAGCGGTTAAAAGTTAAAAGTAATGTTGGTGACAGAGGTTTGGCACATGCAGATAAATGTGTAGATAGATGCAGTGGCCGTGCACCGCAGTGAGACTCAGAGCTATGTGTCTGCCTGCAGATTAACGGCGTGGACATGGAGGGAGCCCGCCACGACCAAGCAGTGTCCATGCTGACGGGTCTGGAGCGGTTTGTTCGTCTGGTGGTGGAGCGCGAGGTGGCGGGACCCAGCCCTTCCCCCTCGCCTTCCAACAAATCCTCTTCCCCCCGTGTCTTTGGTGCTCTGAGGCCTTACACCGGCCTCTACGCGGCCAACAGTTACATGGCAAACCGGCCCGGTTACGGTGGCTACCGCCGCTCCATCACCGAAACCTCGGCGGCGTCGGGAAGCCACGGCAAGTTGCCGGGCCCGAGGAACGAACCGGCGCCACATTCGCCCACCTCGACGACCACTTCGTCCACCTCCGCCACCTCGACTTCCTCGACCACGGACGTCAAGTCCGACAGTGCCCCGGCCTCCATGGCCAACCACGTGAGCCCCTCCTCGAAGGTGCAGGTGGCAGATGCCCCTCGGCCCGCACCGCGGAGGCTAGGCAGCCAATCGCAGCCCGCCCCGGAGGCCCCCGCGGAGCCCAAGGCACCGCCCAAGGAGACGCTCCAGGTACACCCGAAGCCCGTCACGAACGAGGAGTTCCAAGCCATGATCCCCGCTCGCTTCCTGAACCCGGAACCACCCCCTGCGGGGCCAACGGTCACTGTGACCATTAAGAACCCGGACCATGCGTCGCATGGCATCATGCTCCCTCCTTCGCCCACGGGCCTGGGTAAAGTGACAGAGACGGTCACCAAGAGCACGTTCACCGAGACTGTCGTGACGCGAATCACGGACAACCAGCTGGTGCGGCCGATCATCATCGAGGTTGGTTTTAAGTTTGCTGTATGCCCTGGCAGTAGCTCTTGTAGTGCTAGATCCGTATGTGGTTGGGAATGTTGCTTGTGCATGCTGCTAGTGCCACTTCTGCGTAATATGTTGTATGTAGTTGGTTTTTTATTTCTTTCTTTTTTCAGAGCATATAATGAGTTTTTTGGCTGTGAGTTGTACAGTAGTGAATTGAGCTTGTCATTGTTCAGGAAAGTATTCTGGATTGCATTGTGTTAGGTAGATTTCGAAGAAAGATTACCCATTGCAGTCGTTACCCTGGTGCGACTTCCGGAAATTTTTTATGTTGTATTTTATTTTTATCATGGTTTATGGACCCCAAAACCATTGTCAACGTGGAATTTTTTTTTTGTGTGTGTTAATATACACACACACACACACACACACATTTTTACGTGCATATTAACATCTATATGTTTGCACAAATTACTTCCAGATTAGGGATGGGGCGACCGAATCCAATATCCGCCGAATCCACCGAATCCTAGGGATTCGAAGGTTCGGCGGGTCTGATATAGGATTCGTCAAAGGATTCGGTTTTTACTATTTACGGGGAAAAAATACAGTAAAACTCGCTTACAAGGTCCCGCATGGTAGGTTTTTCCGTATAAAGCGTTTAAATTGCCCGAGGTCTTGTCATTACGCCATTAAATGTGTGATATAATGTCCGTTAAAATTTTTTCTGAAACTTCTTGTCTCAAATAATGGCACACGTAAATATGAAGAAAAGACAAATGAACAACAACATACGAAGAAATATGGATGATATACCATAACTACAGTACAAACCCAATAGTTATTTTAAGATAATTACCATAAAAAGAACCAAAGATTCTTTGTAGAATACCATAATTACTACAGAAGCATGATAGCTACCATATTTGCACTATAGTTACCGTAACAACTGAGATGTATATTTACCGTGATAGTAATGTATTATTTATTTATTACATATTAAATTAAAGAACATTGTTAAAAAAAGAAAGGATGTTAAACTTTGATATGTACGGTTGGCACATGTTGCTAAGAAATAATGCGATCTGAAAGAATGCAGTACTACTACGAAAAGTGAAAATGGTACTCGTGGATTTTTAGGTTATGGCAGTCTTTCGTTTTTCAGTAATATCGGCCGAAAATTAACGAGCGTACTGTATCGGAAGTCGGCAGAAATGCCGATTCAACTATATATTGGCAAAATCGGCTTCTTCAATACAGCTCTACATTTAATGACATGAGTAAACATATTTCAGACTTCAGGATATTGAAAAAGACTTTAATTTCCATGTAGGTTTATTGTGTGTATGTTTTTTTTTTGCAAGTGTAAATTGAATGAAGTAAAATGTTTTTATTTTTGTTACTTTCAATTGATTAAACTTTAATGACCAGTTACAGATATTTATGACACTAATTTTGAGGTTAAGCAATTTTACTAAAGCATTCCAGCCAAGCAGATTGCCAGCGAGAGACGCTTCTCTTCTGCTGGAAACACTATCTCCAATCGTAGAGCTAATTTAACTCCTGAACGTGCAGAACAAATTATTGTTCTGAATGATAGATTAAAGAACAGAATTTAATACTCTGTGACAATCTCTCTCAGAATTATTGTGCTGAAAAGTGGAAATGTTGAAACAATGTGAATGTACTTTTCAAACAACATTATTTTTGGTGCTAAGTTTGTTGAAGCTCAGTAAGGACTCCAGAAAAATTGACAAGGGTGAAATTTTTCCAAAGATATGTTACATTTACACAAACATATACTTGGTTATGTTAGTTGGATGATATCAGTTACTAATGAACCAATGGAAACAGGTAAGATTCAATGAAAAAAAATGTTTTTTTTTTCTAGCAGTGCAAAATGTAAACACACTCTGTAAATAGTTACCCAAAATTAATAAGCCCACTTCATTTTAATACTTTATTCAAACATGATATTAAGTTTAAGATAAAAATAATTTCCCAAAAGTGTAATTGTACCACAAAAGCTCGAGCTAGGCTCGAAGTAAAATTCTTAGGCTCACAGACCTCTAGCTTATTTATAGAAAAATTCCTAACCGCTAATCTGTACTAAAACTGAAATTTCTCAAGAAAAAATTGTTGCCTTTATATACACTTATACCAGAAATGTACCAAACTACATGTGATAAAGTCAAGGGACTTTTAGTGCAAGCAGAATACATCTCACTTACATTAGATATGTGGACATCATCTATTCAAAGATTCGGGTTTGGGTTCGAGATTCGGCTATTCCAGTCGAGGATTCGAGTTAGGATTCGGATTCGAGGAAATCAGGATTCGCCCCATCCCTATACATAAAATAGAGTAATGGAAAATCTTTGACTAGTTTGTTATTGGGCACAATCTGCCCAAAGAGGCAGAAATGGTGAAAGTTTTTGAAAAACTGAAAAATCACTTTAATTCCCATACAATGACAAATATTGCATCTGTTTTAACATATTATAAATATTATTTTATCTAAATAAATTTTTGATATGACGAAGTTTCCTGCAAGAGGTTGAAAAAACCAGGGCTGATATTAAAAAAATTACACTTCGAATCTGGTCTTGTTTATTTTAAACTTTGTAAATATTGTCGAAAACATTTGTCTAAATTAAATTTTTATGTAACCAACCATTACTGCAGGGGGTGGAAATAAGGATTGAAAGGAATTAAATCATATTTTTAGTAGGTATACTATCAAAGCTGTTATAATTCATTATAAAAATTCTAAAAAACTTATCACCTTGGCTGAAAAATTTTTTGGTATAAAATGCTATTACCATAAAATCAGGGTTTGAAATTTAAAAAAAAAATCTAAACTCTCATACTATATAATTCATTCAAATTTATTTAAACCATCTTAATATTATCTTAAACCTTGATTGATGCAAAGCAAATTTTTATGTAACCACATATTAATGCAAGGAATGAAAAATAATGTTTGGTCAGAAACATTCATAACTACTTCAGTAAGCATAATATGATATTTGTTCTAAACTATTCAATGCTGGATGCATCATGTACATTAAGTTTTTTAAATGTTTCATAAGTTTATAGAACTTCCAGAAGACATTGGTACTTCGAAATCTACCTACGCCTGTAGGCTACGCCAGAAGGGATTTTTTTTGTAGCATGCACATTTTATCACATAATGCGCTACTGAATTGAGCAAAGATTTTTAGAGTTTTGATTTTCTTATGTTCATTTTCTTTTTTCTTTTCATAATCACAAAAAATTCTCATGTAGTATTTTAATTTTTTGTAAAATTTTTATTTTATATTTAACATTTTTTTTTTATATTTATGAATTTGCATTCAAAGTATGTACTGTGTTTAAATTTTTACATTGATATCATTTTCCTGCATACCATTTTTAATTTACTGAAATATGTTTTTTAGTTTTAATTTTTATTTTCTAAAATATTGACAAGATTGGTCACCAAAGATTGTCAACCGTTGTCAACCTGGTCATTACAGTATGGTAATAAGCTTTAAGTGAAACTTTATTTATTGTAAAAAAAAATGCATGCTATTTCTCGGTTTATTAGATGTGTAGTGAAATGTGTGTGCATAAATCTTATAAAGTCATTCTATAAACAGTAGTAATTAGTTCAGTGTCAATTACTAGTAGCTAAGTAGAGCATTTATTTCTCCTGTTTGTAGAAGGGTCATTTCTGATGGCTGACTGAGTACTGTAAATTTTAGACATTGTTCATTTATCTTTATAGTTGCATTGTTTTAAAATTCAGTTTTTCATGTTTTTTTTTTTATTTATTCAGTTTTTTATGTACAAATTGTTGCTAACTTATATGCAATTTTTGTTTAGTTTTAGATTGAATAATGTGTGTTACTGCATATATGCTTGGGTTTTATGGTTCAATCTTGTTTTAACAGTAATATTTGAGATTTTTTCTTTTGTTTGTAACGGCACTTTAACGCTCAAATTTTTGTCTCCAACTATATTTGGTTAATCTATCAAAGTTGGAGAGAAAACCTCAAATATGTTTTGGATCATGTCACACTATCAATGTTTATTTGTGTTCGATCTATCTAAAACTTTTCTATTTAATCTTACTTTAAAATTTAATGCATCACAGTGCTGGATGGAATTTTTTAACTTATTTTTTGTGCATCTTTAAACTTTTTAAACATCTGTAAATTTAACTCATATTATTAGTTATGTAAATAAATGTCATTGATTTTTAAATTTTTTAGACTAGGCCTGTGCAAATATTCAAATTTTGATTTAACAAATATTTGTTTGCTTATGATTATTTGACTTAGCATACCTTGTGAGTTTGTCATATACCAATGTTCAATGTTGAGGTTAACTCATTTGTGCAATATAAATACCCTCTTTTGATGTTTTAATGGGACTTCATAATCAAAAATGTACAGTAAGCAATGTTTTAAACATACAAGTATGCAAAAAAAAATTTTCACTTCAGTAAAGGTGGACAGTAACGGAAAAATCACGAGGCTGATTCAAAACGCTGCATAATTGAGACATTTCAAACGAAAACAAAGTATTATTTGTATTCATTTTCATCACACGTACCAGTAGTGGGAAAACTAAATAAACGTAAACAGCCATGGACATCAACACCACAAAACATGGACACTCCATTGCCGTGGCCATTAAAAGAAGTAAACACCATAGTTTCAACTGTGTATAAATCGATAGACAATCAATCTAACATCATGCTGCACATAAGCAGCTTTCTTGCTGTATGTGTCTATGACAAAACAAATGTTACAATTCAAAAATAAGAAAAAAAGGAAAATGCTGGTTTCAAATGTCAGATGAAATTACAGTAGAACCCCGATTTAACGAAGTGCTACGGTTACCGAAAATGTTTACTCTAAATCGATGTTTCGTTAAATCCGATTTACCGATTTTCAATGACCCCTGCACTCATAATCGCGTACCTACGTTTCCGTATCGTAGACAGGGTCGACGCTGATATCTTGTGCTGCCGTGCTATCTCAGACTTCGTCAACTTTCCATCTTCAACGTTTTTGATCTCGCTCGCACGGCCCCCGGTTCGTACGTACACCTCGGTCGTACATACAGATTTTTAGAAACCGTGAAAAATGAGGCATAAAAAAAAGTTTAAAAATATGTAAAGTGTAAAAATACATTAAAGTTTATTAAAATACAGTCGCAACCTGCAGCGTTTATAACAAAAACGAGCTACATACACATTGCGTCACAGTAAAAAATTTAAAAATTAAAAGGCCGCAAATTGATGGAAGTTTACCGTCCATAGCGTGCCGTACGCGAAGAAAGGTCATTGTACTCGGTCAGCTGCTGTTACGGCGCGGCGTGGCCGTCGGCTGACTCTCTTTGTTCGCTCAGCTGCGCAGCACTTATAAAAAACGTATTCCAAAAACTAAACACCGCGCACAAAGCTCTTACTGAGAATATAGAGCTGTAGCAAACCGTATGTATTCGGTACTGAGTAACGGGTGCGCCATCTAGTAACGAGTAACGAAACGTTACAAACGGCTGCATCTCGTTACTCGCATTTTTCGTATGTTTTACGCATGCGCGCGCATATTCGATGAATTTGCGTTACAAAGAACGATGTTTGTTTGTTAAGTAAAGTATAATTTGGAAATTCGTCGTCAAAGTTTTTTACTGTTTATTAAAGGTATTGTGTGTGTAGACAAAGTTTGAGATTGGAACAGAAACAACGTAAGAAAGTATTGTTTACAAATTAGAAATATATATGTTTTTGTTTTTTATTATCGCGTATTTTCACGTTTTTTTTTTCTTATCTTAAAAGAGATAATATAAAAAAGCCGCATTAATGAGATTTAATTGTTTCTTGGTTAACAAAAACTGTTAATTATCAAATATTGTTAATTGTTTATATTCTATTTATTATTATTTACGCGACGTCATAATGTACGGGTACGCAATACGACTCGATTCGTTGGTGCAACATAACATAGCTTTTTAATGCGGTTTCAGAAGTAACGAGTAACGTAACGATACAATAGTAACGAGTACTAATTGTTATAGTAACGAATACATACGGGTACGCTTTTTTTCGTTACTTTTACACATCTAGAGAATAATGATAATGGCGTATTGGTGTGACGTGGTCACAAGTTGAAAAAACCTGGAGGATGGGAAAGGGAATATTTGGAAATGTGTGATTATTGGCTAGCACTGTTACTATGCGGGCGTATTTGGAAGATAACGTGGTGAGTCAAGCCAAGGATAAAGAAGGGGGAGGGGGATGCGGACAAAGAAACCCTTCATGACGTCATGTGTCGCGGACAGTCTATCTATCCAGGCGCACGCAATGGCACGCACCTACGCAATTCAGTTACAGCGCTCGGAGTTTTTAAGCAATTTGAACAATTTTTTTTTAATTTTTTCGTATTTGGACAGATGATGCAAAGGCACATATTAATATATAGTAGCTCCATTCTATTACTGACACCACAGAGTGTATTTTTTAATAAATTGGTGATTTTTGTTGGTTCCTGAAAACCTTTACGTTAAATCGCTGTTTTCGTTAAATCCGTGTTCGCAAAATCGGGGTTCTACTGTAGCTTAAATTGTATCTATAATATTGCTGAACCAAATTACCGGTTACTTGGCTGCAGTTAACGAAAACTTGTATTATCTTGAGTTTGAATATGCAAATATGAGCTCACTTAATCACTAAATTGTGAATATACTGTTTAATTTTTTTTTTTTTTGTTTTGATTGGAGGGGGGGGGGGGGGTTAATGGATTGGATTTCACTGCATTTTGCAGTTCACAAAAGTTTTCTGGATCTGTATGTAGAGTAGCAGATTCTGGAAAATATGTTGAATAGGAACTAAAATGAAATGTTAGTTGGTTTGGTTTAGCTGCATAATTATAACCAAAAACAATTATGGTTGACTTAACCTAACCAACTATTCACATTAGTATTATTTGTCTAATTACCGAGAAGCCACTACACTTCACATTAACTTTTTCTTTCCCTATGTAATTGTTGCACGATGTGAAAAATAAATATTTTACTGGGATTCTAATTCTCATTCTTACTATGTATTCGAATTCGGTACATATTCGTATTTGAGAATAATTTGGTACGCTAATTCAATTTTAACTAAACTGATATTTGCACAGGCCTACTTTAGATATAAAATTATTTTTTGTAAGATATTCACATTTACATATTCTAAGTTTTACACTTTTATAACCATTGTAATCGCGCACATGTTCTTTGCCATTTTAAAGAATTGTGACAAAAGTAGGCGTGATTTATGTTATTGCTAGACATGATTCTGATCGGCTGATTCCGTCTCATTATATTAGAACCAGTCCTATATTCAAAACATGTATTTGATGAGAACTCAAGTCATCCCTTTTGCCAAACATATATGGCTCCATTGATGATGTTTTTGGTAATGTCATAATCCTCCAATATTATTTGAAAAATCATATTGGAAGCAAAGTTCACAGTGTGATTTTTTTAAATTTATTTATTTATTTATTTTTTTTTCAAAAGATTAAAAGTTTTGATTCAATGTAGTTTTCATCCTTTTGTTGCTTTAGAAATGTTATAACAAGAGTTCCTTTGCTGTAAAAAGTAGAACTTTGTGTACCCATCATTGCTGTTGGGTGACATGTTTAACAGGATTTATTTATGTACACCACATAAAACATACATGTAATTGCTACCGATAGGTAAGGGGATTTTATATAACTGTACTGAAAACGAACTTCTTTTGGCAGATGATATGAGAGTAAGTGATAACGCAAGCAGAAGTGGAAGTCGTAATAGAGTTGTAATATAAAAACTTTGCTCTAGGTGATTAAGTTAATTTTTTCTCATTTTGGTTTTCTATTTGGTTAACGTAATATAACTATTATAAAATTGACTATTTAAAAGTTAATAGAAAAGACTTGAGAAATCAATAGAGGCAACTCTGAATTTTTACTATCTCAAGTATTTATTTTGATTGTTTCAGTATCAGATACAGGTCACTTTATGTATAAGCAGATCTCTTTCAGGAATTTTTGTAATAGCTCTGCATTTACTTTTTTTTTTTTTTTTTTTTCATATTGTAGTTGTAATTTCATTGTTGAGTGTATAAATAAGGTGCATGTGCATTTCATTGCTTGTTGCAGTTATTGAAATTCTTGAAAAATAGGCTTGTGCGAATATCAGTTTTAAGTTTAAATCAAATAATAACATTATTGAGTACAAATATAAATTTTAATACTAAGATTATCTTTCAACATTTTTTTTATGGCAGTTCAAAGGTCATAAAAAATACTCAAAGCATTGGTTTGTGCAATGGCAAGAAATATTTCATGTTATTATATACATATAATAAAAAAGATTATGTACTATTTGAATTTCTAGGAATTATTTTTGGGGTTGCAAATTGTTGACTGTTCGCATATTTTCAACTTAAAATTTTTTAACATAATCTGCAGTCATAACTTAAGACACACAGCTGTTCACTGTGCAGGTATGTTAAATTAATCTCTGGGTAGTTACTCCATGTCTGTATGTGTGTCCTAAGTTCATTAAAATTGTACAATGATTTGTAATCCTAATGTTAATAGTTACACAACATGATATTCATCAGCTTTACTACACTTAGAATATAATGAAATATTATTTTATTTCAAAGTTAAGGTATGTACCTTCCTCATCAGCCCACCTGATGGTGAGGTGGCGGCTGGGCTAGTAGGCTGTCAGGTTTGTTCTGTCCCGCCACAGGACAGCTGGGTGGCGGGCTCAGAAGACCAGGTTTCTCTGTCCGGGGGCCGACACCCTGGCGACTGGTCTGGTAGGGCACGTGCCAAGCACAGGGTCTCAACCTGAGTTGCAGCAGTGCTGCTCCGCTCGAACAGGGACCTCCTAGGCTACAGGGGCACCACTGTTCCTGTGTGTTGCAGCTGCGTGGCCGTCTGGTTCTTGGGATACACGTGGACAGGGATCCCCACTTTGGCAAACCAGGCTAGGAGGACTTCCTGCCTCTTTACTCCCCTCTGTTGGGGATAGGGCATAAGGCCAGGCGTGGTAGCAGCAGGGAGGGGGTGATGTTGGAGGTCCAGCTAACAAGGTGTGCGGTTTAGGGTCCCAAACTGACCGTCCTCAAGCATGACTGTTTTTCCAGCGGAATAATGTCGCCGAGTGCTTCCGCAGTTGAGCCGTTTCTCAGAGCAGACCAATGTCGTCGGATATCCAGCCACTGCAGATCCACCCTACTGCTGTGTCGGGGCGGAATGAGTTCCGAGGGTCGAACCCATGTTAGGAAGAGTAGCGAGCAGGCAGTTGCGCTGGCTGTTGCCTGCTTCCAGGCACATGCAAGATCTCGTGCGCACGTAGGGTTGTTGCAGTGGGAGAACTGGCATCGGTGCCTTCTGATAGTGACGCGGGCACGCAACAAGTCGTTGAAATAGACTATTATATTAAATTATTAATTTGATAGTGGAAGTTATGAATATTCGCACAGGCCTACTGAAAATATTATTTATTACGCTTTCACAAGTTGGCACAACGTATCCTTACAGACTTAGAATTTTTGTATACGAGGGAATCGTTTTAGAAAAAAAATTAATATTTCAGAGCAGTTAGCATATGTGTGACTAGCATAAATATAAGAAATAAATATTAACAGTTTTATAGAGTTTTGCGAATACTACTGTTCTTTAGCAAACCTAAACTGAAACGTTTGTTAAAAATTTTTGTCATAATGCAAAAGTCTCTTAAAAAAATTATTGTTTTCAGAATTATGATAATCATTTTTATTGATATTAAATAAAAATTATATAGGATAGTTAAGTTTGACTTCTACCAAATACTTTGAGGGCTGCGCGCACGTTCCCGGTGACTTTAAGATGTTATGCATGGGCGCCACCACGTGTAAGGGCACGTGGACCCGGCTGAGTCTCGCTCTCAGGGCGTGACGTAGCCCAAGTGGGGACGAGTTACCAGCCCTTTCTACCCTATCTATCCAGACCTGGCCCGCTCTAGGCGTCGGGCACGCCACACTCCTAGGCTAAGTAGGCTCACTCACCACGTGGTTAAATAAAGTACTCAGGTTTTACTTATACCCAGATTTAATTCCACGAACACGCTTCCCTCCACGCACGTTACACTTTACACTGTTAAAAAGCCTGAGGCACGAATTGACTTAAGTGAATGCATGGTCCACACACGTGGCCATGCTGTAAAGTATGCTTAGTACACAATGGTTAAAAACTCGACTGAGACAATTAATTATTAATGCAGCCCGCCGACCGAGAGCTGCCCCGAGGAATGACGGACGAAAGAGATTTAAGAATTAATTAAGATACAGAATTACTTGATCAGTGGTTCACAACGGTTGAGATCCCCGGGGTGCTGGCGCGTCTGCTCTCGGTCGGTGATGAAGATGAACTGGGGCGAGAGCTCTGCTCGTCTCGACTAACATGGCGCCTCCGCGCCAACACAATTACCGTTATTACATTCTGTGATTCCGTGCCCCGTCGAAAGTTAAGTAAATTATAGATTAACATTGAAAATTATATAAAAGCTACTGGCAATTTAAAGTTCATTAATATTTACTTAGTTATTGAAAGTTTATATAAAAACATTCCTACCCTCGTCCAAGTCCGTGCCTATTCGGGTCCGCCCGGGCAACGTCTGTGGTTTTTTCAAGTAACATGATATTTAAATTAAAGAATACATGAGTAACTGCACAAACACTGGGGCAAAAAATGAATGAAAACAAAAGGTTTACAATTAACATTAAACTTAGCAAATTAGGGGATCGCCGCACTGCTTCTAAGCGCCCTCTTGCCGGGCTAGACACACACGCACACACACACGCACGCACGAGCGGGAGGTTTGAATAGAGATGGTGGTTGGGCGGTGTCATATCGGGCTCAAAGGGGCCGCAGGCCCGGACGACGTCAATTTAGTAAACTGATCAAAATTTTGTAGAAAATAAATTACACAAAATGACAAAATATTTGCTAAGCATTATTAGATAAAAAAAAAAATTAAATTATGAAATTTCTCTAGACTGAAATGAAAAAGAAACATTTTTTTCACAAATTAGGTTGGCCTTTTGTAGTTTTTAGTTATTTTGAAGTCAATTTATATTTTTTATTTCTATATTCCAATTTACATCCCTTTATAAAAAACATTGATGAAATTACTGAAATATTATATTTCAGCAATTGATTTATTACCAGAGAATGGACCAAATTATTCATCCGAGTATGTTTTACACTAAAAATGTATTATAAATGAGATTGAACTAATTAATATCCCATTTATTTCTACATTAAAATTATTTTATTCTTGTTAGACATACATTTGAAGTTGTCTTACAGTTTTAAATGTGATTTTTTTTATTGCAAAAAAATGGATTCTAACATATTGCAATTAATTCACTAAAACAAATTAAACATTTTCTAGGAACAAGTACTTTTTTTTTTAACTTAATTCCTATATTTTACATTAAGAGAATTTCTTATTGAAATAAAAAAAATGAATATTTTAATTTATTTTGATTACACTACTGAATATCCGCACAACCCTAACATTTTACAAGTACGTATTATTTTGTCATTCTAACATTATTTCTGGTATTAGAGGAAAGCGCTCGCTGGCCGATGCATGATTGCTAACCATTAAATGCGGGGCTTGTCTGTGCCTTTCGTGCTTATCGTTGTTTCTATGCTACAATGTGCTGACTTGCATGGCTCACGCATGGCTTGGCCACTAGGGAGGATTCTCAGCACTGCTAGCAGAACTCTGGTGTTCTCAGCACAAAGGTAGGGGCAGACGCTAGTTGCAGCCACAC
Organism: Bacillus rossius redtenbacheri; assembly: GCF_032445375.1. Lineage (NCBI taxonomy): Eukaryota > Metazoa > Arthropoda > Insecta > Phasmatodea > Bacillidae > Bacillus > Bacillus rossius. The sequence goes on from NW_026962013.1 coordinate 13,131,895, forward strand.
TCACGGCGTTTGGGTGCGTAGCAGGCCTGTGCATCTGCGATGGCTGTTGCGATTTGGCCCATTTTCAGATGGCTTGGTACTGCCACTGTTATTGTCGTTATGTTTTATGGTGATACCTTTTGCTGAATTATCAGTTCCTGTTACTCATTTGACCTTATGTTAATCACTGTAAGTTAATTATAATATTGTAAGAAATGCAGTACAAATGTACATCTTCACTTGATGAAATGCCCAACTTTTTAACCAACACCAAAAAGGGTGTGGAAAGGGATAGATGTGAATGACCAACAATTTGCATCACAATAAATTTTTTTGTTCTTATGACTACTATATTTCGTTATAGTTATAATTCTTTACTCATAAAGTTATAGTATCTAATTGAGCTTTTCTATTATTATTATTATTAGTTGTAGTATTAGTATTGTAGTGAATTATGCATACTGTGAGGTATGGTCGAACTTTGTAGTAGAAATTCACCAAGGACTGTTCTGTTTTACTATAACTTCACCAAAAATGATGCTAATGATTGATATATTTAAACACAATTACAATAGAATCACAATCTAAATATTTTGGTTAAAACAAGTTAATGCTGGAACTGGCTCTTAGCATTTAACTCTTAACACACTGGACTACTGCTTGTTATCAGAAAAAAACTCATTATTCTAGCTATTTGTTGTTTATAGTTGCGAGTAATAGGAGTTCACAAAACACTCCTCTTAGGTGTGAAACTTCTGCAGTCTGCTTGTAGAGGTCACATAATAGTTTTGTAGGTAACCCTCTGCTTTGGCTTTGCTACTATTATGAGCAAACAGCTATCCTTCATTGTTTCACACACTATGGGTAAGAGTGGTACTCTGATGTGAACCCTTTGCTTCTGTGCACGGATGCTCTTGTTCGACCATAGTTATCATAGTAGTGTATTCTGGTGGTATCGGATGTAGCAACTTGTTGACCACCGACGATAGTAGTACCAGCCCTTATGTCACAGTCATAGTAGATTCTAATATTCTAATGATAATTTTCAGGCCTCTTCTATAATTAGGAATTACTATTTCAATGATTTCAATACAAACATGTACACAAATTCTTTTAAATCACTCGAATACCTGAACTTGAATGCTATTTAATAAGTATATCACAATGTATTCATTTAATCATATTTTACAATATATAATTATGTAAATAAAATCTGGAAGTGGTAGTAATGTAGTTCAAAGTAACTGAACTAAAGTTTCTGGAGAGGGTGGGGAAGGGGTGCAGAGGTAAATTGAAATGAGAGAGAGGAAGTGGGTGAAAGAGAGGTAACTTATATTTCTTACATGCTTGCTTTATTTTCTTTTAATGTTACAGAGCCATTTTAATAAATAATGCATATTTTAAAGCTTTCAGCAATGATAAATTTATATGAATACAGTGCTTAGTATAAGTATTTAATTTAATTATTTTCAATAATTAGAATTAATATGAGCTGTGCCTTTATAAACAATGTATTTAATAATTTAATGCTTGGCTTCACCCCTAACGATGGGAAATAGCATTTTCGTGTCTCCAGATATTATGCTTCAAGTTATTTGCTGTTTATAAAATGTTTGGCAAGTATTCAATCAAGATTAATATGTGTTGTTTGACAAATAGCTTCATGGTCACTCACTTAGTTTTTTTTTTCTTCTATGTTTCTGCATCTAGGTAATGCAAACAATTAAACTTCTATCAATTTTTTTAAAGCACTTATTCATAAATATTTTAGATAGTCTAAAACCAATAAACCATAAATCACTATTGAATTTGAGTTTTGTGGTATTTGGTTTTATAATTATTATGACTGAGTACTTTTTATTTTACAAAAATTAATATAAATACCCTTTGAAATGGTTGTTTCACTAGGATTTTGAACATATTACCTATTATAATATCAATAAAAAAAAGTTTACAAAATAAATATTGGCATATTTCAATCTGGATATAGTTTCTACTTTTTATTGCAAGTAAGTAAAATGTATTATATTATTTGTGCCTCTGATGTAATGGTGGTGGTGGTGGCGGATTGGATATAATTCCAAATGTAGTTCATATAAATGAATGAAGTTTTTTTTTTATAAATGTAATGTAATTTGGTAGTAATGTATAGTATTTTTTATTTATCTTCAGTAGTTCCAGAAGGTGTAGTACATTAGTATTTAATTCAAAATTTTTACTTAAGTTTAATACAGTGAACTCATCCCTTTATTTGCACAAATTTTGCTCAAATAATCCACACTGCAGAAACTACGGATTCACATTATGGAGGTTTCATGGGTTCTTGAAATTTATAATTGTAGCCATTTTGTGATTAAAAAAAAATGCCTTCGTCAATATGTTAAAATTACAGCAAAGCTCATTTTTACTTTTTTCGATACAGCAGGAAATTTTTTGGAGAAGGGTAAAATTTGTGGTAATATCAACATTGACTGTCCTGAGGCTAGATAAAAAAAATATATTTTGGTCTTAGAGGGACTTCAGGATGAGTCTAATTGCTATGATAGGAATGATTTATGAATTTCTTAGTTTAGAGGTTTCATTTTTACATATTATAGTAATATGCAAAAACATTGTCATTGAGTTAACTTTACTAACATTAATTGAGCTCACTCTTGCCAAGCAGATATTATACAGGTTGGCCATCCTAGGACTGGGCCTAATTGGCCTTAATGCAAGTCTGCCAATGTTTAGGAGGACAAATTTAATGTTCTTTCACGTAGTACAAGGTTTTTTCTTAATAATATGTATATTTTTTGAGTTGTAAAGGTTGGGAATGGACATTTTTGATTTCACAGTTTTTCAGTGTGCTCACAGCTGAAATCATTAGTCCAAAAACGAACTTTAACTGTTGCATTTCTTTAGGAAATTTTGTCTACTTTAATTTTGTCCAGAGTAGCAATCTTCGAAAACCGCGTGGTTTGCGAGATATAAGCGAACAACCTAAAAGAATGCAAAATTTTTATTTTTTTGCATTTATCGTTGTGAAGCCGACCTCTTACAAGGCAGCAAACTTGAAATTGGGATTCAGCACCCCAAAAACACAAACACATAGAACAGTTAAGAAAAAATTTGTGCAATTTTGTTACAAAAACAACCGTTTTGAACAACGATTTACTGCATTATTGGACACTCACAGTTTCAAGGTTTTGCTTTCAACCAACTTTGGTTTCAGTACCTTTGGATTCTGAATCTGCTGATTCTATAATTGGAATTGACCCATTACTAAAATTTAAATTTAATATGCCAGCTTGATCATCAGATTTCTTATCATTGTGTATCTTTGGTAGAACTTTGCAAATTTAAAGGGTTAGTTCTACAGTAATTTTCATTGTAACATTACTAAACCTGTTGTTTTGAAATAAAAAGAAGACAGCATTTAGTGTTCTGTTAAAAATAATTAAATTTACATTATAAATTTTCTGAATATTTTTCTTTTTTCTTTGCTTGTGTGTTTGAAGGTGTTTTAACATACTCTAGCTACAAGCTGTGCTAACAGTGTATGCATAGTTGTCTCATGTGACTGCAACATAGAATATAATTTTTCAGGGTGTGACATTACTTAAAGAAGGTGGATCACTTGGCTTCAGCATAATCGGTGGAACGGATCATTCCTGCATTCCGTTTGGTGCTAAAGAACCAGGAATTTTCATCTCTCATGTAAGTCATGTAACTTTGTTGAAATTAAAGTGTTCATTTTCATTTGTTTTGTGTTTACCTGTGATGTATAATGCATTTTTTTTTCTTTTTAGAATTCCATTTTTACAAACACAGGTATAAAAATTAAAAAATCCCTCAAATTTTAATTAAAGTCCTTTATATAATTAGCAATTCAAAATTTTTTAAAAGTATATTTTGATTTTGATCCCTTGTTACTGCCTCTGTGTCTAGTCACTGAGCTTAAAAATTTAGATTCATATTAATTTAAAATTAAAATTCAAAGTATTTCATTTAGATGCTTTTTTGTTTGTGTTGTAGTAACAGTCCACCCCTGGCTAGCTCAAAATTGGTCCATCTTTTGCATCCATAAACACTTAAAAGGTTGATAAAATGTTGAAAAAAATATTTATGGTCCCAAAATAAGTCTTAGTTTGAATGATTTATTACTGAAATAACATCTTTTGGACATAAACTATTTTTTACTGTTTTTATTTATCTTTTACGAAAATTTACAAATCCTAATGGCCACCATCTTCCCACCATGAAAAAGAAAATGTACATGACGAAAATATAAACTGGTCACACAAAACAATTTCACTGGCTCAAGACTCAAATTTTGTGTTTGTTGGTACCAAAAATGAAAATTACATACTCTTTGTTGGTAAATCCTGTAGTTGCTTGCAACTCACGGTACAAGCTAAAGGTCTCCGTACTCTGAACAATGCCAATGTTACTTTATCATCGTTGTGAGCTGTTGGAGACTGTGGCCAAAAACTCTAAATAAAAAATCCATAAGGCATAAAAAAGGTTCAGTATACGCGATATAGTCTTGACCACAGCAGTGAAATTCTTTGCCTCTATGTTCTTTTGTTAATTCTGAGCCACAACCTAAGACGCGACTTCTCGGTACCTTGTACAGACATTGACAGATGCGCTGGCCAGCCCTTTGTCCTCTGGAAAGACCAAGGGCACTCATTTTACATAATTTCCATCCATTCACAAATCATCAATCATAAATCACATATAAAGTATCACCCAATACTGGCGCATGGCAACAGCATTTAAACCCAAATCACAGGTCTTTCCCATGCGTGAGCAATATTTGTCTCCCTCCATACATTCATGTAACTGATACAACCATTTCATCATTACAGTCCCTGTATCTATGCATTAACATATTAACACTGTACTAAAAAAAATACATAAAAAGCACATCAAAAAAATCTAAGAAAGTAAACAAACGGTACAAAATAAATTCAAGCTGCGTATTCGCCATAAAGCAAGCAAATTATCAGAAATATCCCAAAAAAAAACGAATGTAACGTCATAAATTATGATCAGAAAACACATTGCCAGTGCACAAATACCTCTCAAAAGAATAAACAGCTGTTGTTTACAACATACCAGAAACCTAACTATATATTTCATTTATGATTATTTATATTTTTAGTTTTTTGTTACATGTCCACCAACAGTTGTGGGACTTCAGTTGTGGGTACAATGTATGACAGATACAAAGTCATCTCTAAAAGTATGAAAGAGACACATTCTCCCCCCTACTCATCTTCATCATAGCAGGCTAGCTAACTGCACATGACCAACATACGAGCACACTTTCTTTAATAAAGTGATTGACACAGTGGGGGAGGGGCGGTAGCCTGGGTTGCTGTAGTGTGTTGAAGTACAGTTTCTCTGTGATGCTGTCTGTAGTACAGTTTCTCTGCGATGCCGTCTGCTTGCAGGTTGTCCCCGGGGGCATCGCTGACAGGTCGGGCAAGCTGCGGATGGGCGACCGGATCCTGAAGGTGAGCGGGGAGGACATCACCAAGCTGCCCCACCAGGAAGCGGTCAAGCTGCTGCTCAAGCACAAGGACGAGATACAGCTGACCGTGCAGCACGATCCCCTGCCCGAAGGATTCCAAGTGAGTGGGCGTCGGCAGCGCACTCTCCGTCGACTGTTCGTGTGTTCCCTCTTAAGTAAACCTGAAAAAGGAGTGAATATTATTTCTTAGAAGTACCTAATGTTATTTTTTTACAAAATTCGCAACAAAAGTGAGGTTAGGTGGATTATTATGAATTGTAATTAACTTCTAGTCATTAGCTTCACGCCTACCTCTGTTTGCTAGGGAAGCTATCTTACACTCTTACTAACTTTCAGCTGTATCTCTCCTGCCTAGGTCCTTCGCCAGCACTCCGCCGACCGCGAGGGAAGGGACAAATTTATGACTCTTGTGACCTGGGTTTCGATTCTGTTGTTTCTCAGTGGCTGGAGTACCTCCCGAAAATGGTCAGCCAGGAAAGCAGCTTACTGCGAATCCACCGTTAATGGTTGCCATGATCCTTAACGCTTGGCTGGGACTGGAAAAAATGTCGCACACTGTAGAAACAACCACTGCAGTTCATGGCACCACCGCGGGCGTGGTTGGCCGGGTGTCAACAATCATCAGCTCCCTCCCAACCACCCTCTTTCCTTCCTCCTCCCTCGCCAGGCCTTATGCCCTACCACAATGAGGAGAAGGAGTGCAGCGATGGGAAGTCCTTGGAGCCTGGCTGGCCAAGGAGGGAAACCCTGGCACGTAGCTTGCATCATGTCACCACCACCCGGTACATCCCGCCCCGCCCCTACACAGAGCACACCACGACAGTGAAGAGGGCCGAGCTGCTCTGTGTGCGGTCTTCTGACTTTGGGTGGGAACCAAAGGACAAGTTTCCTCCCCCTCCCCTCCCCCCCCCTCCTCCTCCCAATTTGATACAATTTGACTTGTCTCTAAAATTTATATATTTAGTATCTTGTAAGCCATGTAAGTTCGTGAAGTTTAAAATCTCGAGTTTTGGAAGATTTTTATTTTCTGAGTTTTTTTTTAAAAGTGGACTTTGCTTGCATTAAAGCTTTTTTTTTTTTGACAAACCAGAAATCAACTTAAGAGAAGTGTTGCAAGAGCATTTGTGATTTTTAACGGACAGTTTGTTCCTTTTTTTTTTAGACGTACCTCTTGGTCGTTAGTATGTATTTGATTTGGTTTTTAATTATTTTATAAATTGAGATCTGCAATATATTTTTTTAACTTTTTTATTATGCATAGATACATATAAATAATATTTATTGTTGGGTTTAAAGATTAATTATATCATTATTGTTTACAAGCTGCGTGAAGTAGAATATATGCAAGTCACCGTAAGTATTAGATGTGTTTCACCACCTTTTCTTTGATGTTAAATTTTTTTTAGGTAGATTTCGAACTAATACTACCTATTGTAGCCGTTATCATGGCGTGACTTCAGGAAAATTTTAATATGTATTTTTTTTTTTTGTTTCATAGTCCATAGACCCCAAAATAATAGTCAACTCAAAAGTTTATACGTATATATTTATGTATCCATATAAATATATATACATATATACATTAAAATTTTATGCATATGATAACTGCTGTAATTTTGCACTAATCACTTGCAGATACATAAAATAAAGTAATGGAAAAACTTTGTTAAAGTTCGTAAATGGGCAAAATTCCACCAAAGAAGTACAAATAGGGGCAGGTTTTTTTGAAAAACAGAAAAATTGTGATAACAACAACCATACAAATATTGCATCCATTTGAAAGTATAACTCATAGGAGTAATACCAAAAACTTTTGTCTAAATACATCTTTGATACGACCAACCATAACTGCAGGTGGTGGAGAAAACAAGGGTTGGAGGACAAAAAAATTCATAACTTCCTTAGTAGGCATACTATTGAATCCATAAATTTATTTTTAAATGGTATAAATTTTTTCTAAATTTTTTGTCTGAAACAATTTTGGATAAAACGAACCATTGCAGAAAAGGGGTGAAAAACCAGGGGTAGAATTAATTAACACATCATAACTGCCGTACCACGTATAGTATTAAATAAGTTCTTATTTGTTGTAAAACCTTAAAACATTGTCTACAACTTTCATTTGAAATAATTTTTTATACGACCAACCATTATAGCAAAGGGTATAAAAAAAAAAAGAGTTGTGGAAGAAATAATTCATTATTCCCTTAGTAGACAATATTTAAAATTTTATCTGAAACAATTTTTGATAAGACTAACCATTCCTGCAAGAGGTTGGGAAAAAACAGGGTTGGAATTTAAAAGTATGTATAATTTCTGTAGCAAACACACACCACCTTAGTAAGCACAATATGAAAAATAGTTCTAAGCTATTCAGTGCTAGATACATTGAGTTAAAAACATTTGTAATATTTTTGCTGCATGGATTATGAAAAAATGTACATTTAGTTTTTTAAATGCTCCAAAGTTTATAGACGTTTCCAGAACAATTACAGAATAAGTAGGTACTTCGAAATCTACCTAAGCCTGTAGGCTGTGCCAAAAATTATTTTATTTTTATTGTAGTTGGTTGTAACAGTATTATAATAATATTAATGTAGGTAGTTGTATTTTTTCATCATTTATTGAATTACTGACCCTAGTTGAGATTTTGACGTACTAAGTTATAAATTATGAGTCTCCAAGCCTTTCCTATTTTATTCACAGCAAGAACAAATTTTAATTATGGTGTTTATATTTACTAGGCATGGGTAAATATTTGTAATTTCAAACAGTTTAAAACCATTACCTATTTTTTGAGAGAGTGAATTTACAATTAAATATGATTTGTTTAAGTTAAATGATAGCTCATAGTTTGACTTTTTTTTTACTCTCAAAAGGATCTGGTAATGGTGGGGGGGGGGGGGGGGGGAGAGATAAGAATAATGCAGAAAACTGAATAAGCAACTTAAGAGTTGCTTTAGTCAGGAAAACATCAAGGAATTTAAAAAAAATTATTTTGTTATATAACTTTTAAAAGGTGTGAAATGTCCATGTAGTAATATCAAATAATGATCTTAATTCATCATATTTTAAAAATGATTTGTATCCTGGTCTTATTATGGAATAATAACTCATTATAAATGCAGACTACCATATTAGAAAAAAAGTCATAACTTATGTTCTAATGTTGTGCGAACTATAAACAAAATATAAATTAGAAATCACAAATGGGATACCCATGTTATGAACCAAAGCTTAAACACAACCCAACACTATGTTGCAGTAAATTCAATACACCATTTAGTGTTTTTTTTTTTCACTAAACTTTTTTGGAAATAGCATTAACTAATCTTTTGCCATTTATTCTGTGGGCTTGGAAAACTTGGAAAAGTCGGAGAATTTTTACATCCCAGATTGTCTAGCACCCTGACTATACGGAACTAAGACAATTGGGACTGTGAAGAACGAGTTCTGTTGTAGATTTTATTATGCCCTAATTTACAGCATAAAATGATGTTATACTTTATGATCCTCTCTCTTTATTTAGCATTAATTAGGTCAAAACTAGAATACTGCTCAGTAATTTGGAACAACATCAATATGTGTGATAATATTAAAATTGAAAACATACAGAATAAATTAATAAATATTATTAATAAAAAACATCTTCCTCTACCCAATCTGAAGTCTCTCTCAAGTCAAAGAGAATTACTTGACTCTATTTTCATTAAAAACTGTTATACTAACAAATTGAACTGTAGATATATACTTGACAACACCGGTTTAAGAGTACCTCCTTTAAATAGTCGTTTAACTTCCACTTTATGTACAGCTAACAGAAACAATGATCTTATCTTTAGGCTAATAACCAACATTAATAAATTTGATAAAGACTTAATTTTTTTTTTTCTTAGTTCTTAATGATCATGTGTGTTTTAGTTCTGTGTTGTCTAAATTTTAACATTTGAGTTTTGTTTTATTGTCTTTGTTATGTGTGTTTTGTTTTTATATTGTATTGTTTTGTTGTTTTTCATTTATGTTTATTTTTGTGAGTGTATTTGTGTCTAATTGTGTGCCTACCATTAAAGGCTTTGTCCTGTTGGTTGGCATGTTACAATTATAAATAAATAAATAAATAAATAAATAAATGATCGTATGTCCCGAGCGTCTGTTCTGGCTTGTCCAGGAGCTGAGGATAGTGAAGGTGCCGGGAGAGAAGCTGGGAATGCACATAAAGGGCGGGCTGCGTGGCCACCGGGGAAACCCGCTGGACAGGACGGACGAGGGCGTCTTCATCTCCAAGATCAACTCCGGGGGAGCAGCCAAGAGGGACGGTCGCCTGAAGGTGACAGCGCTTCTTATCTTCCGAGAACTGTATTTGAATTTTTTCACCAAAAAGATGGCGTTAGGAGTTAGTTTGTGAGATTTTAAATCAAGTCTTTTACTTTTCTAATTTGAATAATTAACTTCACAAATTAAGTAAATATTTAATTTATTGTTGAAAATAAATTTTGATTACGTCTGTCGTTATAATTCATTAAGGATTATTGAACGAGACGATTCACTTGAATGTAGTTTTTCAAGAGGTTCTTTATTAAAAATAATTTTTTGTCAAATACTTTTATCATTGTGTGTCTGTGTGTGTGTCTGTGTGTGTCTGTGTGTGTGTGTGTCAGATATAATTTTCATTTGTTAAATATTAAAATTATTTTTAATTTTAATAAAGATTTTGTGTATATTAAATTGTTTGTAATATTGATCATTTTTCAATGGCCCTCTTAGGCACCTTACAACTGACTAGTATTCTGATAAGTAATTGTGATATTTCATTATTTTATTCGGAGAAGCCATTGAACTATATTTTTACTGTGTTCACATTGTTTGCATTGTTTGTAAAAAAAAAATTTCAGTATTTTATTTGTTTGGTATGGCATGGTTTTTATGACTGTATTTTACGTTTGGAATTATTTGAAAGCTGTAATTGTGGTTTTAGAAAATAGTGTATTGTGCTCATATAAAGCAGGATGAGGGGCAGGTGAGCGCTATATTTTTTATTCCTAGATGCCATAGTATTTAGGTATAATCATTATGTTTTCATGAAGAACTAATGCCATTTTGTACCGTCATAACTTGAAACAAATGAAAGTATTTTTTCAACAACAATTTATTAACCTATAAAAATTTTGCGTAGATTTTTACTTACCTGACTTGAAGTTCTTACTATTCCCTTCCTTCAATCCATGTCGTGTTGGTCACAGGTTGGCATGAGGTTACTGGAGGTGAACGGGGTGTCTCTGCTCGGTGCATCGCATCAAGAGGCTGTGAATGTTCTGCGAGGCTGCGGAAACGAGATCGTGCTGGTGGTCTGCAAAGGTTGGTGTCCTTCCTGAAGTGGGCCTGGAGTGCATGTGTGTTTGTGGGGGAAAGTGCCCAGTTGTAAGCAGTGGTGTAGCCAGGATTTGTGTATGAGGGGTGTTAAGAAGGGGCCCCCCCCCCCCCCCCCCCCCCCCGTATTAAAGCGGTGGGTCTGGGGGTCCTCCCCCGGGAAAATTTGGATTTTAAGGTGTAAAATAGTGCTATTTTAGCAGTTTTCGGTACTTCAATTTAAATATTGTAATGTTAAAATTTTTATTAATTTTAATATGAAATTTGTTTGAGTGATGAATAAGAAATTTAATTAAAGATTTGGGGGGGGGGGGGGGGGTGTTTGAATCCCTAAACCACCCCCCCCTCCCCCCTTCCCGGCTACGCCCCTGGTTGTAAATGCAGTGCTCCTGCAGGGTACGACAAGGCCGAGGTGGACCGGTTGATGTCAGAAGGGCGGCTCAGCCGGGAGTCCAAGTCCGTGTCGCAGAGCGTCTCCAGTCTGGACCGCGAGGATGAGAGCTCTCTCACCATCAGGCAGGTAGGCAGTGGCGAGACGTAACACAGCCCTCTTCGTAGCAAACAGTTCACCAAGTCCCAGTTAAAACTGTATCCGACACAGTGCATTTTCACCTCTATTCATCTTAACATTTTTTTCCCTTCTTTTTTTTTTTTTTCAATGAAAATTGCTTAGAAAATAAGATAAAAAAGTATCAATTAATATTATCTTTATTTAAAACAGCCATAATTTATTTGCAACAATAAATTTTTGTTCAAAAACTAAACAGTCAACATGGCATGTGAAGCCTAGCCTTGAATCTCACAGTGCTTTTAGGTTAAAATTGTTAGTTTTTTTTTTTTTTTTTACTTTTTGCACTGTGTGCCTAACTTAAAGTGAGAGGAAATTTTTTCATTGGATGATCATATAGTATTTTGTGAGGAGGATTGTTTCCTGTAAATGCTGAATGAAGTGTGTATGCTAGGGGTAAGCGAGAATTCAACTAATATTTAATATTCGTAAATAATTTTTTTTTAAAATCTATTCAACATTTCAGCGGGATCCAGATTAGCGGGACTGTGCGGTGATTTTCCATGTGGTTGTAAGTGATGTGGGTATCTGCAGAAGCCCCAAAGCAAGCAGATGATGTGCTGGTGCCCGGTGATGTGTGTGTGTGGGTGACGCGGGGTGTTGCAGGAGCAGGCGATGAAGCAGGAGCTGGTGGAGTGGGAGAGAGAGGAGGAAGAGAGGAAGCAGCTCGTCGCTGCCAAGGAGAAGTCCACTCCGGAGAGGGTAAGCTGCGATCCTTTCCAGTTTCCAGTGCCGATGCTGTAGCTAAGCTAAGTTTGCTAAAAGTATGAGTACAATGAAAGATCTTTTAACGCGGCATTTGATGGTTCAGCACACTCTGTGATCCGACGCCAAGAGCCGCACAGGCTCAAATTTTTTTTTAGGGTTGATTCCGGCTCTTGACCTTGATTGCCTGGTTGGTCGCATTACAGCACTGCTGGAATTTTTTAGTTTGCTCAGTTTTAGTCGCTTCTGTTGGTTTTTATTTCAGTACAATTACGGTGCGCTTTTTAATGGATGTTTACTCCCTCTTTTCAATGCAGGAATTGTGCCATTAGCACCGTCCCTGTTTTGGCGTGCACTGTTTCCAGATATACTTCATAGTGCACAAACATTATATACACGACATAATAGTGTAATGGAAATTTCGGAAATACATTTTATTGATGTATTTTTACTTATAAGGAGACTTAACGGTAAGACGCCATGCCATCTTGGTTTCAACCGTTTTCTCAACAAATTTTTTATATCATTTATTATTAAAATTTTTGGTTCTGTTGAAATATAACACATAATTTATTGGAATGCCTTGTTATCAGTAGTGACTGGCGTTAAATGACTAATTGCAAAAGTTTGGCAGAGAAATGGCTTTCAGCGATGTTCTGTTCTTTTGCTATATTAATATGCGATAGCATCCAAGGTGTAGTTATAATAATGGCGTTGGAGGTCTTGTATTAATTTCTTAAAGTGATTATTAATAAAAAAAACTAATATACCAATGTTAGGTTTTCAGCTGATTTTGAAAAATTAAGGTACTTGTTGATAATGTGAAAGTAAACATAATTTTTGAACTTATTAACATTAAGATGAAATACTGAAAAAAAGAAAGAGTTTTCTTGTATGCCTATTGATCTAAAAAATTTATGTATACAAATGCAGTAAATATCAGGGTACAACAGGAATTCAGCTCAAGAAAGATAGCAGTTAATAAAAATAATGGATTAAATTATTCATATTGGGTCCTGGAAACACATTTAAAATAATTTTTAGTTGTGAGAAATAAACATATTTTCTATGCCTTTGTGATTAAAATTTTTGAACACAAATATGAATAATTTATTATTCGTATTCGATTCAACTTCGAATACTAACATTCAATGCATCAAATATTAAATTGGGTTTAGAATATTTGATGTAGTATACCTCCTGTGTTTGTCGTGTACCAATGTTCAATTTTGAGGTTAAGTTATTTGTGCGGGTTGTCATAGTCAAAAAAATAAGAATATTTGGTGCTTAAACATTCAAAAGGTATTCATAGTTAATTTAGTACTGTCTCGCATAACAGCAGAAAAAAATTGCGTGGAAAAATCAAAACGCTGACTATTAGCGACATTTCAAATGTTTGAAACAAGCTGTTACATGTATTTGTTTTGTCACATGTATTAGTATTTGAAAAAAATTAATAAAATAACTACAATGGATTACAACCCCAAAAAAGGACATGCCTTTGCAATGGTCATTTAAATAAATGAATGCGATAGTTGTAGCGGCGTATAAATCAATAGTCACACAGTATCTGCTACCATGCCACAATGTTGCAGCTTACTTTCTGTATGCATCTATGACGAAACAGACGTTGTAACTCAATGACAGAATAAATGTAAATATAGGTTCCGGATTTCTGAGTAAATTAGCAGAAAAAATGTATGCAATATTGTTGAACTAAAGTACACTTTACCGAGCTGCCGTTAACACGAAAATGGTTTTGAATATGTAAATATGAGGTCATTTAATCACTATTACGAGAGTTCAGCATTTATAAAAAGAAAAAAATTTCTCGTTTTTTCATCAAATTTGTGATTCGCAAAAAATGTTCTGGATGTGTAGATAACTGGGAATAGCGAATGTGTTTGGCGCTGGGCTGGCAGGTGCTGGACGTGGTGAGAGCTGCGGAGATGCTGGTGAACAAGCCCTCCAGCCCGACCGAGATGCTGGTGCCGCCCAAGTCCCCCGGCCCCACCAAGGCCGCGGACCTCAAGACCACCACCATCGTCATGAGCAAGCACACGCTGGCCCCGCAGACGGGTTCGGTGAGTACCTCGGACGCCGTGTGTGCGTGCCGATTCTCTCGTCTCGTTCATGCTGATAGTGCAAATAGTTGTTCTGTTTTGGGCCGCCGAAACAGAGTGCAGGAGTTAAGAGTGGTAATGTTCTTTTACAAATCGTTCAAGATATATTAAAAGTGTCAAATTATGAATAGCAGCATTGTACTATTTTTCTGTGATGGATTTGTTTCATAACTTTGTTTAAACTTTTTTTAATTTGTATTTTTTTGACAGCGGAAAAGGCTTAGTTGGTAGGGACAAGATCATAGGGTGTATTACTGTATTGTAATAAAACTGAAATAACCTCAAAAACCATATAACACAGAAATGTAAGTTGATAACCATAATGTACCAAAATGCAACTTAAAATCATGAAATCATTCACCATTTTTAATCAAAAAATTAACTCTAATCACAAAAACATAATCTTTTAATATAGTAAATTTTAAGCCTGTGCGAATATCAGTTTTTTTTAAATTCAAATTGAATACGAATAATAAACTTTTCATTTTGATATTCAAAAATTTGAATCTTCCCACAGGCCTAGAAAATTTTAAATAGTGTAATTTATTTAGCCAGAAGTTTGTATCAATAAGTATGGACTAAATTTGTACATTGGAAAAAAATTTTACGTTTTTTTTTAATTTGAAACAGTCATTAGTAACTTAATTTTACAACTGTCATTAGTAACTTAATTTTACTTTTATTGTGGTACATTTTTCAAACACACAATTTGTTGTAGATTTATTTTTATTATTCTGAGTACTTAGTTAGACATGCTTATTAAAAAATTATTATATTGATAAAGTTCATCGTATCAGTCAAATCGAAACTGTTTTAGTGGAATGTATCATGACACATTTAAATTTCATATTTGTGTAGTAACATGTCATCTTTATTAATAAAAAATTTCACAAAAAAAAATAACAATAACATTATGTATGAAATATATGTTTCACAGTATTGTAAGTAAGATAGGTATGTTTAGGACGAAAGACTTTATCATCAATATTCCACCATATAATTATAGGTTCACCACTTCTAAAGTCCCATAGAGTCAGTAATGACACGCAGACTGCACGCCTTTTCAGTGCCTAGCGCGCGAGGCTGTGAGGCACCAGACAGTGCCACTCTGCACGCTGCCGTGCTTTTAGATCTTGTGCGCCCCCTTAAGAAAATCATTTTATTTGTAGCTGATTCAACACCGATATGAAAATCAGTACACTGCCAAACACCAAATGGTAGTCAATTACACCACATAACACCAAAATGCAGCTAAATTCAACTCTGTTACCTCATTATAGC
The DNA here is from genome assembly GCF_032445375.1 of Bacillus rossius redtenbacheri. Lineage (NCBI taxonomy): Eukaryota > Metazoa > Arthropoda > Insecta > Phasmatodea > Bacillidae > Bacillus > Bacillus rossius. Next base: position 13,147,439 of record NW_026962013.1, read on the forward strand.
TATTACAATAATACAGTTTGTTTCATAAATCATTGTTTTAGGTTTTCCTTTAAAAACTCTAAATGTTGTATACAAAGTAAAAGTTTCTATCTATAGTTTTTTAAAAGTGTGTGTGTTTAAAAGATTTTATATATACAGTGAAACCTCGTTAATAAAATACCGGTTATTTCAAAGTTCGCGTTTATTCGAACACTTTTAATTCCCCTTCAGACTGGGATAGCATATTTAATGTCAATCAATACGGTTAATACAAAATATTCGTTATTATGTATTACGAAGTAACCTCACGTCCGCTCACGTAGGTTACTATTGTTTTATTATCGGATAAACCGAATGAAATTTTAGAACAAGAATCGCACACTTTAATCATGTGCACGCAGCTTCACTATAATTCTGTTAACGGCAAATAATTTTTACGGTAAATGGTCTACAGTCAAACCTCTATCTATCGAACTCGCATGTATCGATTGTCCGTGTTTATCGTATACTTTCTACGGTCTCTGCAAAATTGCCATACAACTAAGGTTAAAAAAGTCCGCTTGTACCGATGTTCGAATTATCGTTTTGTCCGCATTGATCGTACAAAATATGTGGTCCCGTCACTATAAATTATAATAGATGATCGTTTAACCATAAAGATTTTGCATAAATAACCATTTCTTAGAAAGAAACCGTCATAAAAACAGTAACGATAGTATACAGTAGTAAAAATCAACTTAAATCTGCAGCCAAGTAATGGAGCACGTAAATATGAAGAAAAGACAAATGAACAACAACTTACGAAGAAATTGGATGATGTACCATAACTACAGTACAAACCCAATTGTTATCCTAAGATAATTACCATAAAAAGAACTAAAGATTCTTTGTCGATACCATAATTACTACAGAAGAACGATAGCTACCACATTTGCACTACAGTTACCGTAACAACCGAGATGTATATTTACCGTGACGGTAATGTATTTATTTATGATATATTAAAAATAAAGAACATTATTGAAAAATAGGATGTTAAATTTTTATATGTACGTTTGGCACATGTTGCGAAGAAATAATGCGATCTGAAAAAATGCAGTACTACTACGAAAAGCGAAAAGGGTAATCGTGGATTTTTAGGTTATGGCAGTCTCTCTCGTTTTTCAGTAATATCGGCCGAAAATTAACAAGCGTATCGGAAGTCGGCAGAAATGCCGATTCAACTAAATATTGGCAAAATCGGCTTCTTCAGTACAGCTGTACATTTGATGACATGAGTAAACATATTTCAGACTTCAGGATATTGAAAAAGACTTTAATTTCCATGTAGATTTATTGTGCGTATGTTTTTTTTTGCAAGTGTAAATTGAATTAAGTAAAGTACTTCCATTTTTATTTATTTTTCAACTGATTTAACTTTACTGACAAGTAACTGATATATTTCTGACACTAATTTTGAGGTTGAAATATTTTTTTAAAAATTCTTAGAGTGAAGTCCACTTCAGCATTAATTGTCTTGGAAAATGTTCTGGCTGCTAGTGATGTAGACACTGATGTCTTGTCTTCCTTCGACAAACTTTGCAGTGCAGTAAAGGACATTTATGCAACTAAAAAAGTGCAGAAAAAAATCAATGAATTTTTCAAGCCTCTTTAATTCTCTATTTGACTAATTTTCGAGCTAAAAATCAATACTTGATTTTGTCGATTATTATTAATGTGAGCATATGCACCTGTTAATACAAACCTCGTTAGTACAAACTGCAAAATTTTAGGTCCCTTCAGGTTTGTATTAGAGGTTTCACTGTATATAATATATATATAATATATATATAATATATATATATATATATAATATATATATATATATATATATATATATATATATATATATATATTAAAGGCCCAAAATCTTTATACATGTACATTTCTTGTGATGTTTCTCTATGGGCCTTTTCCCATGACTGTATACAGGATGTATCAAAATTCATGTTACAACGCTTGAGGGTAGAAAGCTCTTATTATTTGCAACCATTTTTGCCAATAAACATGTTGCTGGAAACCCGTAGTTAAGCCCCTGTACCTCCACAAAGAGTCAGCGTAGGCAACCTGTTGTAGAGTGTTATGTTGTGGATGTGCGGGCGTTTGAGTAGAGAAATAACCTTTTTAATCGTGGCACAGATTTTAATTTCACTCTGAAATCAATCACAGCTTCGGCTTTGTTTCACAGCATTGAAATTGTTGCATAAGTTTTAACAACGTGACAGCATAAAGCAACGGCTCAAAAACACACCCACCTTGAGCGACACAGAGGTGGCAACGGCGAATCATGTTTTCACGGATACGCTGGAGCATGTGTGGAGTCGACCTTATGATTTCGAACGCTTCAATGATTCGCTGTGTAAGCTCTTCTACCGTTTCTACTGGCGTGGCGTAGCTAAGCCCTTTTACGTAACCCCACAGAAAGAAATCTAACGGGATTAGGTCCGGTGACCTTGGCGGCCATGCGACAGGGCCCGTTCTTCCAATCCATCCGTTTGGAAATGTTTGGTTTAAATACTCTCGCACTTTCAGGGAAACATGAGGTGGTTCCCCATCATGTTGGCACACGTCGGACATCCAATGGTATCTGGTAGTTCGTTCTGAAGGAAGTGGAGGTATCTGGCGCCGGTAAGTCGTGGCGGAAGAAAAAAAGACCCGATGAGTACGCCGTCAACAATACCGGCCCTCACATTAACTGAAAAACGTTCCTGACGAGCTATAACACACTTTGCATGCGGATTGACATCATTCCAAACATGACTGTTGTGCGAATTGAGAATAGCGTCTTGAGTGAACTTGGCTTCATCGCTGAATAAAACCGCTAACTCTGGGTTCCTCAATACTCTTCGAATGTACCAACGAGAAAAGGTCATGCGAAGAGGATAGTCTGCTGGACCCAAGTGTTGCACTTTTTGAAGGTGGTACGGGTACAAGAGTTGCTCATGAAGAACTCGCCAAACAGCCATTTTGTCAGCGTCCATATTGGAACCTTCTGCCCTTGTGCTTGTATCCGGACTCTCCTCAAATTTCTGAAGTACATCTTCTTCAAAACTGGGAGTACGAACCCTGCGTGGAGCACCATCATTTGGTCTTGTGAGGGCACATGTACCAGTATCACACATTCGCTGAGTAAGTCTTACAAACATGGTGTGAGCTGGAATCCTACAACCTGGATATCGTTCTTCGTACAGACGACGGGCGGCTCGTCCATTTTGTCTAGCTTCCCCGTAAACAAGCAGCATGTCAGTGTACTCATAAACGTGTACTCCATTGAGCTCCACTAAAACGTCGCCCTTTTTAGAACCACAGTGAAAGAAATGACACCACGAGTTTGCTTGTACGACAGAACAGTCAACGACAGACCACCAGTGATATCAAAACACACTGCGACACTGCGATGTCACGCTGCGCAGTGCTATGGCATGGCACGAACGGAAAAGAGGTGAGGGCGACACCAACGGAAGTAAAAAGGGGCGGGGGTCAGCATTCGACATCGTACAGTCCTCTCGAGCGCTGCCCGGCATCGTAAACACGTAATTCACTACAGCATCGTCTGTCTCGCACAAAGCCCAACAGGTTGCCTACGCTGACTCTTTCTGGGGCTACAGGGGCTTAACTACGCGTTTCCGGCAACATGTTTATTGGCAAAAATGGTTGCAAATAATAAGAGCTTTCTACCCTCAAGCGTTGTAACATGAATTTTGATACACTCTCTATAATCAGCTGTAGACTGATTTTATTTAATTCACTTGAAAAAAAAAAGATAAAAACTTATTAATGCTTCTTACTTTAATTTATATATGTATATATAAATTAAATAAAGGTTTTAGTTACATAATTTTGTTTAACTTACTTTGATCAATACATTATGTAGTAGTATTATTCAATGTACTCATATGAAGTGTCTTACCACAAATTGTTCAAGCAGTTTATCAGTGTAATTGCACTTGATGCACTTATTATTACATGTGTTTTAATTTGTAATGACATTAAAGAAGAAATCCTCTATTTTTAATGATGAAATTTGCTTTTTTTAACACCATACAATTTTGGCTCTACCAATGGTTCCATGGATCTTTTATTCTTAACATGAGTGCATGTGTTTTTTTTTACTTTTGTTATTATTTTAATGTTTAAAAAAAAACACAATACATGCTATAATTGCAATGTGCTATCTGGTGGTGGTCATTAAGCCTGAAAATGACTGTTATTACAAGAAGTGGGAACTTGGGATGAATGGTTATGGATCAGTAAATACATTTTTTTTTAATAAAAAAATATATATAATATATATATGTATAAAACTAGGTGTATATGATCTTGCCAACTTCAGAGGTTAGGTACATATTTTTATTTCTGAACCTTTTTGAGGTTAGGTCAACCCTAACGAAAAAACAGCATATGTTTGTCAGCATGCATCCTGATTGTTTGTTGGTTTCCTGGAATAAAATGGAATAGTGGTTGTATTTACTTGTACACCAAGCCTGCAGAATCAAGATAAATAATTTTTAACTCACTAACACTTCACAAGCTTGAGTATTTGGTTACTTCTCACAGTGATGTTCACATTCTACCAAATAATATCTCCACTTTTGGATTCTTGAACATAATGAACAGTTGTGACATTTTTATAGAATTATGGTTTGTGTATTTATTATCGTATAAACCCACGTACCACCCGCCCCTGGGTAAGACCCGCACCCTTATTTTTAGAATGCCATGGTGGGAAAAAATGTTTTTATTGCAAATCTGCATGGAAAAAAAATAATTTAGTCATGATTTCTTTTCTTTTCAACCAGTAACAAATCGTAAAGAATTACCAAAAAAGTACTATGCTACTTATTACAGCCTCGGCATTTGCGTTAAAAGTGTACAGAAGGCAGGCAACTGCAATGTGGCAACATCGCGCGAGTAGAACGTGGCATCGCCGCGCGCGATCGAGAACAACACGCCGTGTATGCGCGTGACCTTGCCCAGCTCCCAGCTGTTTTCAGTTACAATCTTCCGCGTCCATTATCGTGCGCTGGGCAATGACCTCGTTCAAACAAAATAAACGATAAAGCAAGCAAGTCCTAGCCACGCATAATAAAAACTATTTTTATTACATGCATAATAAAAAAAACCTTGTGCCTAAATGTGGCATATTCTACAGCTTCCGCAGCTTTAACACATGCCTCTGAAATGCTATTAATTTCTCATCGTAGCTTGTCGGTAAACGCTGGCAGATTGTAGTACGCCGCCTCATGGACAAACCCTTTCTTACCATGAACCTGCGCATCCAGTTCCTACTTGTTTTAAAGCCTTCACCCACGCCAAGTTCACGAGCAATTTGCAGCGCCTTTAGCGAACACATTTCCGTGCTTACAGCGCACCCGAATTGCCGTCTGTCCTGATGTAGTCGTGGAGTTTTTCCTCTATCTCCGGAAACTTTGCTACCGCACCACGGAACGCACGTCTATCGCCACTGGCCGAAAACAGTTTGTCTTTACTTTTCCTCCAATCCCTCACACATGATTCGTCGACATATTTTCGCCCAGCAACACGGTTACCGATTTCTTCCGCTTCACTGATTATTTTTAATTTTTCCGCAACTGTGAAAGAACGCAACTTTTTACGATTCATTACAATAGTTACAGCCAACACACGTGTAAAACCACTGGGTACTTTGCAAATGAGGATAGGACAGTGCGTGGGAGCGCGCGTTTGTAACCAGCGAAGCTGCAGCGTGACAACGCTGTGAGGAATGTGACCTTGACTGTCTGCCGCTTCCTTCCCCTCCTTTTTCCCTACTCCTCTTTTCTATCACAGCAATCTCCAGTCGCGCCAGTGTTATTTCGTCACCGCGCTAAAATGGCCCAAGACCCGTGTAACACCCGCACCCTACTTTTTCGAACCTGATTTTTTGAAAAAAGGTGCGGGTGGTACGTGGGTTTATACGGTATTTTTCTGAATAGTGTTATACCTTGTACTGCTGGTATATACTACTAGCAATAAGCAGTAGTGCTGTGTATATTACATGTATCTACTGGTATTCTTGTCAAATTTTTCAATATTTTGTTTGAAATTGCCATAAATATGCAAAATACCTGGGAAAAAATAACACCTTTCAGGTAAAAATAACATCACTTGGTGGCATAAAATAAAAACACAAATGCATGTTTCTGCTGATCAGCAGTATACTACAGATGCAATTCGTGCCTCCCTCCTTTTGCTTGCTGTGTAGTTTCGTATGAATACAGTACACAAAAATTATATTTTTATTCATATTTTTTTAGTGAATTCTTCGTCTCATGTGTTGAAAAATTAGTTGTATTTTTGACTTTGTAGTATTTCTGTCAGCATTTTGTATTCATCTGATGTGTAAAAGATTTCCTAGCCATCTTTTTAAATGTATGGTGTTCAACTGTTGCATTTTAATGATTTTAGATGTAAAAGTTAATAGTTTGAGGCTAAGTAAAAATAATTATTTGTATCTAAGACATTCCAGAATAGGCTACTTTTATTTAACTTAAAAGCTACATCTCTTTGTGAATTACCATTTATGTCTTTTCCGAGTATGTATTTTTTCACTTGCGCTATGCAAATACAGGAATTATTACAATAATTTTGTAAATGTTCGTAAAGTTTTTAATCTAATGTGTCTGCTTAAAATATTCACTTCAGTTACAGGCACTTGTAACCATTAAGCAAATGTATTTGATGTTGATTTGAAGTTAAAAGTAAACAAGAATGTAACATCCTAGAAGTATTAGTGCATCTGTTTTGTTTGATGTTAAATTGTTTCCCAGCGACTGGTTTTTCTCTAAGTTGTGATTTATTTTAAAATAACTAGTATACTTCAGTTCCTCAGTTTCTCACAACTTAGTACAAAAAATTTCAGTGTGGTTAGGAAACTATCATGATTGGACTTGTTGAGTGTTAGTAGAAAAGTACATATTTTTGGTGACTAGTATCTAGTTTTGCAGTTGTAAAAAAAAATAATATAATAAAGTTGTTTAATGTAGGTGTAAACTCTTGTCTTAGATACATAACCTCACCAGACAGTTCACAGTTGAAATGTAAAAATCTAAAAATGTCACAAATTAAAAGTTGGTTAAAAATTTTGTTAGTTCCAGCTTTTACTAAAAAAATTGTTTTATTTTTATTTTGCAAGGAAGACATTTTTACAGTTTAAGTGTATGTTTTGAGCATAGTTATTTCATAGTGTTTGGCTTTTGGTTGATAGGGATACCAAAATAATGTCTTATTTTAACTTCATAATCTGTTTCATGTCTGGGTTTTTTTTATTAAAAAAAAACATGTCATCTATCCCCTTTGAACAGTCTCAAGCTTAAAATTTAGAAGCAAATGTCAGCTGAGTACAGGAGCTAAATTTTGAGCCTTATGACTAGGGATAAAATTATATGACTTTATTTTTAGGCTATTTTTTTATGTGAGATTTCTATGATTTTTTGTTATGATTTCTGTTTATTAATAAATATAGCATATTATTAAACAAATATGCAACTCAAATGATTTTGACATATATTATTATTGCACATTAACTATATAATAATTTGGAAAATGTACCAACACAATGTGTAATGTAAAAATACTAAAAATGAGTTACTAAGAACAGTTGAAGATCAAAAAAAAAAAAGTAAAATTTTTTCAGTATACCTATTTAATACATACATTTTGGTACAAATTTCCTGCTAAATAAATTACATCTATTTAATTTACTGTATTAAAAGTTGAGGTTTTTGTGATGAGTTTATTTTTGAATATACCTACCTGCAGATTAATTTCATGATTTCAGTTGTATTTCGTTTTTTTTTTTTTTATATATATGGTTTATTAACTTGCATTTTAGTGTTATATGGTATATTGACATTCTTTGTAGTGTTCATTTGGTTTTATCGCAATTTGCCATATAATCATGTCCCTACTTATGGTATTTATCACTTTTTGAAGTTACTATTTATAGACTTTTTGTAAGTATTCTCCAAGTGGTTAATTTTAACAATCATTTTCCTAATATGTGTATTTGGTTTCAGTTTTTCATTTACTTTAGTTTTAAAAATTAAAAGGTTTTGCAGTTATTTGATTTTAAAAATTTTGCTTATTTGTGCATGAATATATGAATTATTTACTGAAATAGTTATGTAAATACATATATTTTTTGTTGGCATTGGAAAAAAATGACTTTATTATATTATTAACCATTGTTTGTATTGCTGTTTAGTTCTAATCTATATTAGTTTTAAATTTAAATGTTACCTTTTTTAAATGTGTTTTGAAAAGACTAAAATAAATATGTTTTTGTGATAACATGGTTTTAAATTAGACAGTATTATTTAAAAATCTTTCAACCCACAAAAATTTAGAATTGAGTAAATTAAGCTCAAAGTTGAACACACTGTGTCTGGTATTTTGGTTATGGATTGAATTTTTGGTCATTAAGAGGGCTAAAACATGGAATGTCAGTTAAATAATTTTGCTTAATATAGTGTGTCATAATGCTTACAGAGCTGAGTCAAAAAAAATAATTTTTTTGTTTAACTCATTTTTGCATAACACCGTCCAAATATGCTTATAAGAAGTAAATTTTGTTTTGAGAAATATGTCATTAGAACAGTTATCTAGGTCCCTCATAATAAAATTTGTTTATTTGAAATAAAACACTGAAAATGGACTTCGGGCTGGCTACTTGCTAAAAACTAGGTGCAATTCCGTGCGAGTGCTTTTATTTTGGCTGCAGCAAAGGGTTCTTCTAGTATTGTTTATTTTGGGAGATGTCTACCTTGATAAATAAATTTATGCTTCAATAATATTTTATTTAACATTTTGGCGATTAAAGACGTACATTTAATTCTAAAGTACTACAGTGAAACCTATATTTAACAAATCTCAAGGGACCGAAATTTGTTGTGTTTGTTGTAAAGGGGTTTGTTAAATGGTGGTTTCGCACAATATATTTCTAGTCATTATAAAGCTTCACATAAATGGCTATAACTGTCTTTCTGACTGTAAATACGATATGAGGAATTTATCATGAAAAAGTACATGGAATACACTTGTTTAATGGCATGTTTTATAAGGTCGAAATAAATCACTATCTTGTCCAAATCATCATTTTTACATACTTTCACGCGTTTTTGATTTGTTCCTACCAGAGAAGCGTTGTTTGTGATCTGTTCCCGGTTGGATAATATGGTCGAAAGTGTAGATGCCGGGATTCGAAACGTTTAGCTATATCACTTTTTATTTCCACCTTCATCAACTGCATTTAAAATTTCTAATTTTATTTTAATGTCAATCTGTCGCCGTTTTTTTTAGGATTAGAATTCATTTTACAGTAGTACCGTGTTTATTTCCGTAACTACGTATGGAAATAAATAAACAACAGCGAAAACTGAAAAAAACGGAAATTGTACTACACCATAGTTAAAAATATTTGCGTGTGCGCATCTGTAACCATAGAAACGCAAAATATACTAGTTGTTCGTCTTGCCAGAGCGATGGTACGGGAGGTTTCTGCCACTAGCGCTAAATGTACCCGCCATTTTGAATAAAGTGTGGCATGTATACACGACGTGTGTTATCCATGATGCTTTGTTTATTTATTGTCTTCCGCGATGTTGCATATTATTTTAAGGTTATACGTACGTATTTTTAAGCAGTGAATGCAAAAAAATTAGTGGATGTCTTGTAGGAGTTGTTTATTTTTGCGTGTTTTTCAAAAGTGGCAGTTCGTTGTAAAGGGAATTTCACTATTTCAGAACAAATAAAATTCGGTATTTAGAGGTTAAAACAGCATTGATCTTATGGAGGTTCAGCGGGAACGAAATTTTATTTCGTTGCATGGGGTTTTTCGTTAAATAGAATATTCGTTAATGGAGATTTCACTGTATTGATTTTTTCTGGAAGAGTCTTGTTTTTAAATGAATAAGTGATTCATAACAATAGGCTAATCTTTTTTTAAAAAGCAATTTAACAATCATTGTAAATAGATCTATTAGGCCTGTGTAATGCGGATTAAATATTTTTATTATCTGCGATTTTGCATCTTTGATTAGTATGGATAACTGGTAGTCTACTGTATACCATTTTTATTCCATAACAAACATGTGGCTATTGAATAGGGACTTCTAACAGTTGGTTAGCACTTAAGGATTAGATTTTTGTGACAAATTTTGCAATTGTTTGTAATTGCTTACCAGAAAATAAAGATGCTCGTAACCTCCCCTCTCCTTCCCAACTATACAATCCCTCTCATTTATGTCTCCTTTTTCTTTTGCTCCCTTTCTCTCCCTTCCTCTCCTCCCACCATTCACCCATCACCCCCTCATCACTTTTCACATTCCATCCTACCATTCTTTTACCCTCCTCTTTCTCTCATCTCCACCTGTCCTTTCCTTTTTTCAAGGTGTTTTATACTGTAGAAAATATGCTACTTGTAGCTAGTAGATCAAACTGTTAATTTTTCCAGCTGGTTCTTTCAGACTAAAATTTATGTAATTAAGGTTTCTGTAAGGGGTACAGTACTAGTTACAACTGGCAACTATTTTATAATGTTATTTTGCCCCCTCTCTTCCTCCTTACCAAAAATTAACAGAAATGTTATGCGTATAAGTATTATTATGTTGAAATAGGTTATGCCTCATGTTATATTTTCACCAGTTTATGTATTTATAAAGATTTTCATTATCATTAGGTTACCTTTGGTTCAGCATGATAAAATTATGCTGGATTATGGTGTGTTCATTTAACACCAGTATTTAGGATTAAACATGGGTGCATTATTTCTTTCCTGCAAGACCTAATTTCATCTTATTTATTGTACTTGCTAGTTACTGTCGTTGAAAAAGCTAACACTCCATTTAAGGTATGATCTGTAAATGTCTTAAAGAAATGTACACTTTCAGGAATGAATCATGATGATAGCTAGGGTATATAGGAGGGATTGTCATGGATATTGGGTAAAGAAGTTTGGCTTGTTATAAATACTTTAATTTACTTTTTTTATTACAGTATTAGTTAGTGCAGAGTAATTACAAGAATATCCATGCGAGGTGCTATCCATTTTATAGTTTTAAGCTTTTCTTACACGAATAGCAAATTGTTTCACTGTTTGGAACTTGTAAAATAGCTTTTTTTTAAATTTCATTATTGATGAAAAATATTACTGTAACTCTCTTCCTCCAATTTCTTAAAACATGTTGTGCATTTGATTCCAACAAATAATGCAACTAAAGAAATAAAAGAGGTGCTAGGGTAGTGTATGTTGTCTATTTCACCCCATCCTTTTTACTGTATGTTGGTTTATACGGTCTTCATTTCAAGTAGGAAGTAGATTTTTTCCCCTGATTCCCACTTAATCTCATTAACTTTGTGGGTTTGCCTATTTGTTGCCCGGCTTGCCTAGGTGTCGTGATTGCTGGCATCTTCTCCCCACGAGGTTGGTTGACTCGTTTGTATGTTCCTTGCTGTCTTGCGCATGCATGGATTGTACTTGAGTGTACATAACTGGACTCTACACATGTCGTAGAGGCCCTTTATTCAGTCTGTGGTACCTTCATGTGCCCTGGAGACATGAGTATTTTTGGCTGTTTGCATTTTTCTTCGTCCTTAATTAATGTTTTAGTGTGTTGCATTTTCCACTTTTTTGTACCCTTATCTACGTGTATATTTTGTTTCGACTCTTAAGATACTGCTTTGTAATTGAAACTGGTTTTAGTATGTTAATTTAAAAATGCCAGTAAGCAATTGGCTTTATTTGTCTCATCAAAGTAAAAAAATATACTCATTGGCTGGTGATTTGCAATCATGTCTATTAGATTTTTTTTAAAAAATAAGTGTCTTGCTTTAGGCAATAGGCTTGGGCTTTATTATATGCAGTCAATTTTTGCAGCTGTTCTAAAATAAATACATTAAACATAGATTCCCATATTTTCTACATCCTTAATGTTTTTGTTTGTGCAAATGGAGGTACTTACTTGCATGAAGGTGCTACAGTACATGTATGTACATGTGATAAAATGTATTTGTATTTACTTATTTTAATTGATCATTGAATCCATATACGTAGTGTAAATAGACTTACATGTATTTGTTTAGATACATAGTTTCATTTTTAGCTTTGGATGCACAAATGCATACAAAGCAGAAATATAATTTGACATTTTAAAACTAATTTTTATTCCTAGTTAGCTCTATATGCAGGAAACATTAATGCTAGTGTACATAGAACCACCAACTTAATTTCTAAAATTCTGGAGATATCACATTATAGGTAACTTGCTTGTATTGTTTTAGCAGAAGCAATGATCTTTTTATTTTTAAGGGCTTTAGGTGTGTGCATTAGTGAGCATGCATGAAGATTTTTATTGTAGCATCGGTTATAGCATGTTAGTTCCAAGTCATTACTTGTATTACAGAATTGGCTCACCTTATTTGCCAAATATTAACTGGGTTCATTAGAAGCCTAGTATAACATTTTTTTTTTACACCGTGGATAACAGTGTATCTCCAAAATGAATGCAAGTTGTAAATCAGTACCAGGTGGTTTGCCTTTGTTCTAGTGCCGTATCTTCTTCAGGGGTGGCATCTTGTTGGGAGGGTGTATTGATTGTGTGTGGTTTGGTTGAGACACAGAGGGTTAGTCATGTTTGCTGTTTATAGTTAATTCCTGCCTCTAACCTTGGTATTTTGGTGAAAGAGAAGGCTTATTATGAAAAAGGGTAGGGCTAAAGCAAGTGTAAAACACATAGGTGTGGTTTCCTAAGGAAATATATTAAAGGTTTAATTGAAAGGAAAATGTAATGAGAATTTTCATAGAAGCAAGTTAAAAATTTATTTTGTAAAAATAAAAGTTAATGATTAGAGGGGAGAGTAGCTTGGCTTATCAGTAGTTACTCTACCCTGAAAATGGTGACACAATGTCAACCGAAATGTCAGTTCAAGAGCCCCTGCTGATGTGCTAGAATTAAGTGAAGTACAGTCAAATTTTGACAGCAAGATAGTGTGAGCATGTTTCATTTTATAAAATAAATTGTTTTTCTTTTTATATTTTATTTTAAAGTTTAGTTTTTTATATTTTTTAACATTGTTTTGCACAAATGTTAATGTTTATTTGTATATGTAAATTAAAAAATACCTTGTTCACCAGTTACTTTAACTTATAATTTTGCTTGTTAATTTTGTGTTATGAATTTTTTATTATTACACTTGTACAAAAGCTTGCGACTATATAGTCTGTACATTATCTTCACACTTCTGTAGTTGTTTCGTAACTCACGTGTATATTCAAATATTTTTTTGCTGCTGTAATCTTAAAAATGTGTTTTTTTTTTTGTGTTTAGTTATTATATAAATATATATAATGAGGATGTTAAGAGACTTTAGATATTGGACACATAATATAGTGCTATGTGAAATTGACAACTGACAGTTTTTTATTACCTTACATGAGTCTGCCAAACAACACAAATAAATGATAAAACAAATGAATGTTAAACCCACAAGACAAAAGACACATACCTAGGAATTAACTGTGATAGCAGTGGTCGAATATCTGTATGATTCGTGGTTGGGGGGGGGGGGGGGGGGGAGTTGATAGTGTTTATTGTTCCCATTTTAAAGTTACGATTATGCAAGTGCCATCTGGCGGGGAGGGGTTTTTGATTCCAGTCTCTTTCCCCCTCTCCCCCTCCATAAGATCTTATGCCCAGGAACCACAGCAGTCAAACGGCTATTATTCAACAAATGGCAAAGATAAAAACAAAACAACAAAAACCATCAACATTCACAATAATTATAAAATAGGACATTCACTCTTCTGCGATTGTCTTGTGCATCTAGTAAGGGAGGTAACTAGACTAGTTTCCACCCAGTGCCCTTTCTCTCACTCTTTCCTCTCCCTCTCTCTTTTTCTCTCTCTTTCTCTCTACCCCTCCTTTTTTTTTTTCACACTTTTCCAAACCTACCAACCCACTTACACCTCATATCATCACCACACAATAATTCCACTGTTGCAAATATTTTTGATTCAACTTGGATGGTAAAATAAATAGATTTGCAGTGATTTAATTTTTAATGCAAGATAAAATACCAAATTAATTTTTAAGATATTTAATTGATGAATAATCGTGGATTATGATGTTTGGTATATTCTTTCTCAATTATCATAAATGCTGTAAATGAAATGAAAAGAGTTTATTTAATGATATTTCAGTATATGTGTCTGCTGAATCAACAGACAGGATATTTGTGACAAATGGTGTTAATATCATAAATTAAATTTTTTATTGAAGTTGTTGTTTTGAGTATTACACTTATTTCTGCAAATGTTTTCACAATGTCCTCAAAAGATAGCTTTGAAATTAGCTTTTGCTCTATTGATATGATGCTCAGGTTTGTTGGTCATTGCTGGCCTGTTAAGTTTCCTATGTTGGGGTACATGTCCAAGTTTGTTCTTATATATTAACAGCATAAGATATTCTGGTGTAGCCATTTTCAAAATTAAGACCTAATCCAAGGTTATGATACTTTAAAAACTTTCCACTTCTATATTTAGCTCGTACCCGTCTTAAGCCTTTTTTATATGTAGTTGCTAAATCAAGTGCCTGGTTCTTCAATTCTTCGCCGTTCATTGTTTGAAACCGAGCTCCACTACGGAACCCAAATAAACTATGTATTATGGTTTTTATGTCTTGTAACCTTTATCTTTGTTCATTCAGAATCTGATGTATTATTTGTACAATCAACACTCAGAACTTTTTTCTTCGCCCTTTTCATCAAACATCCGCTTCTTTATCCTCCCCCGTACTTCTTTAAAATGGCCACCTAGTTACGTTCCTGCATCTAGTATCTCACCTGGAGAAAAAGACATTGTGAAGTCTTTCTGTCTTCTACTTCATTTTAATTGTCTCCATTGTTTTTTTTTTCTTTATTTTTCGTAGGTTCCCCAGCTCTTTTTTTTTTTTTCATTACTTTTCCTCTTTAATTGTTTGTTATTTATTTCATGAGGATTTGTTGTCATAATTAATATTTTTTTATGAATGTTTCTGGTTTATGTTGTTCGTTTATTTGTTTGGTCTCTGCTAGGATTTCTGTTGAATGCCTATGTCTGTATCATTTGGTCTTGTGGGTTAATTATTCAGTTGTTTTCTCTTTTTTTTTTTTACACATGTTTGGTATTGTGAAAAATTCATTAGAATTCATACACCTAGCAGCTCAAAATGAAACTTTCATCTTAGTTTGTTTGAAGAGCATTCTAATCTCTGGGATAGTTTTTTATGATAAATATGTGTATATATGGACCTACAGTCATAGTATAGTACATAATATAATGAAAAAACATGAAATTTTTGATTGAAGAATAAATTCTAATGTCAAAGGAGTCATTCTGCTACCTACTAAGAAGGGAATCTGATCATGCAAACAGAGCAGATGGCTTCTGTGCTACAAGTGTGTTACAAATTTTCCAAGAGACTGTTATCAGTGTGTGTTAGAGGCATAAATATTGAAGAGAAAACGTCCTGTAGCTTTAATGGTTTTCACAGCTACAGAGCTTTCGAAGCTATAAAAGTAAATTATATTCTGTGCTCTTTAATCTGTTTACTTATCATATTTGCACAATATTACAACTTGTACATATGTAGAGCTGCTTATTTTAAATATGACGGTACTGTGTATTAATTTTTTGATTTATTTTAATTCTGTGATCTGTTTTATTTTAATTTTTTCTGTTAAATCCACATTTATGTTCAGTAATCTAACAAAAGGCATGGCCTTGTTCTCAAACATGCATTTCTGCATTACTGTATAAGTATTTGATATTGAGATACAAGTTGCATTTCTAACGAGAAGAAAAAAATTATAAATTTGTATGTAACTGTGCTGACTAAAATAACTAACTCAGTCCATGCACGTGCCTGTAAAGCATCCGGAGCAAGCATCACAATAACAGTTGGTTTGATATTTAATTTTCTTTTTTTTTTTGAGTTGCGTGTCGTGCATGTATGTGTTGTGCAATAGGAGTAATGCAATAATACCTCGGCGTCGGTTGCAGCGAGTTGCCCTAGAAGTCCGGAAGTTAGTGAATGTGGGAATGCGCCAGTCTCCTGCATGCGTGCGAAACCATCCCGAAGCATGTGCGACTCCGTAGTTGGGGCTCTGGCTTGTTGTCGGATGTTGTGTTTCTGAAGGTGGACTGATTACTCGTTTCAGACCTCTGCTCCATCGCCACTCTAATGCTGGATCGCGAAACCCCACAAAAATAAAATTACCATTTGGCCTGACCGGACCAAAATGGCAAGTGTGCGAGCGATTCAAGAAAGCGTGATCCAAGAACGGCAAGAGTGTGCTTGACGCGAGACGCTAAACTTTTGCCGGCAAACTGTAGTGGGCGGTGCTGTGTGCAAGTTTCTTTTTGTGTGGCGATGAGTTAAGCACCATGAATGAACTGACCGTTCACCTGAACAACTGTGAAGCGTGTGAGCCATGTTCTAATCGTTCATGTTCCATTGTTAGTGTGTTGTTCTTATCTCTTTGTACAGTGGACTGTTAGCTGTGTGTTGTGTTCTCACCTACGTTTTAAGAGTACGTCATCCAGACTGCAATATGCTCATAATTATTAACTTTAAAATGTGGTTAGACCCTTAATTTAATTTATTTTTTAATGTGTATTTGCCTAGGAATTTTGCATGTAGTTAATTGAAAAAGTGATTGAAATCAATTACATTCAGTGATAGGGCTTTATTTTTAATTGGAAGCAAGTTGCATTTATTTTGTCTCGTAAATACTAAAAATTATGGTCTGTGCTATTAACTTGTTAAACTTCAGTATCACTAAGTAATTTTACACAATTTTTTAATTGTGGTAAAAATATTGTGGTATGTAATAATATAAAAAAATGTTACAGATGGTAGCATATTTTGGTAGTACCAAAAAGCCTTATCTAAGTGTGCTGTGTTTCAATAAGTGTTATTCTTATTTTGTTTCAAATAGTATTTTGTAAGTTCACTGTGAGCCAAAACTTTTCTACGTCCATATTTGTGACTAAGCTGTTTTTTCTGTGTGAGCTATCAGCATTGAATTCAGGTGTATTTTAATAATGTGGCTCAAGATATTTAACAATGCTGTAGTGAGATGTTACAAAAACAGGGTTTGTCTGTAAAGTAATGAGACTAGGTCTAGCAAAAAAAAAATATTATTGTACCGATCAGGTCATATTTTTTAAAATTCTTCAAAATAGTCTCCTTGTGCATTGGTACACCATTGCCAACTTAATTCCCACACTGCAAAGGATCCCTGGAAGTCAGCTGCCGTAACCTCTTTCAGAGACTCTGTGAGTGACAGACTCTGTTGGATTGCGGGAACATCTTCGAAACAGTGACCTTTCATGATTCTCTTGAGCTTTGGGGACAGGAAAAAGTCTGGCGAACTCACATCCGGTCTGTACGGTGACTGCAGCAAGGTTGCAACTCCTATCCGGGCCAGGTAGGCGCTCACAACGAAGGCGGTGTGGGCCGGAGCCTTGTCGTGGCCATCTCTGGTCGTTTTCATTTTATGCCTCTGTGCAGGTTCACAAGGACTTCTTTGTAGAAAACGGCATTGACGGTTTGTATTTTTTTGTGGACCATCCCACACTTGTCAAAAAAGACAATGAACATTGTCTTTACCTTGAACTTCGATATTCTCGCTTTCTTGGGGCGCCGGGATTTCGAGGTGTGCCACTCTGAACTTTGGCGCTTGGTTTCGGGGTCGTACTGGAGCACCTATAATTCATCGCCTGTTATTACTTTGTCTAGAAACTGCTCCAAGATCTCATGGGAAACGTCAACTCGTCGTTTTTGTTCATGACAACACTTTTGGCACCAATTTCGCACAAACCTTCCGCATGTTCAAATTTTCAAAAAATAATTTTGAGAACTGTTGTTTTGCACATGTTCAGGTCTTCAACGATTAATCTTACACTCAAACTACGATCGGAGTCCAGGAGATTTTTTACCTTGGCCACATTTTCATCCAAACCACTCGTTGAAGGGCATCCAGATCGCTCCATGTCTTCAACTGTCTCCCGTCCACTGAACCACCAGAAAACCTGAGCCCTTGACAGGGCGTCATCTTTGTAAGCCTCCTTAACTAAGGCAAGCGTCTCGGAAGCAGTTTTGCCCAGGCGAAAGGAGAATTTAATCACGTAGCACTGCTCCAGCAAACGCTCCATTTTGGACGTTTTCGGCCGTGACAAAAACTCAAGTACAGCTTGTGCGCCACGCGTGATCCTCACTGCGTCAGAGCTCTGACGCAACTGCTGCCAGGTCCGTGGCTTATTTTAGACCCCCCACCACATATCCCCCGGCTGGGCATCACCCTCCGGGCGACAGCAGCTCCGTGGACCGGCCAGTCTCGTTACTTTATGGACAAACCCTGTATTGCAGTGATGCACATGAGCAAATATCTAAGTACACATGCACATGCCCTTTTTTAAAATAATGTAGAGCACCAATGTGTGGAGGGCTGACCCACTATCATGTTATTTTCATTTTGTTAGGTTTTTCTTTAAATTATCATTTCACTTTGAGCATTTGTTTATTTTTATTTGTTTTTGTTGTATGAGAAAATACATAGACATAGATGGATCTTAAAAATAATAAGTTGAATATGTGATAATTGTAAACATTAATCCTTAGTATTGACCATATTAATTTTCTGTTTATTCCTAGTTAGTAAGTAAGTGTTTTTTTTTTTAATATAGAGTTGAGCTGTAAAGAATTTTAATTTCATAATCAAATAATATTTAGGCTGGAGTATGGCTAGCTAAATAATTTTGACTTCAATTTGTTTATATTTTTAAAAATTATTTTGAAATATTTATATAAACATAAGAATATCTTTATTCTTTGACTGCTATAATGGGTTAGGTAGAGGAATTTGTCGTCAGTCGTTGAAATGAAGTATTACTGTACAGTTAATTATTGTATATTCCATGTCATCCTATGGAAGACTTTCGATGACCAGCCAGGAACCCCCTCCCTCACATCTCTGGGGTCGAGAGATTTGCCGCTTGCCACCTATTCTCCCTACTCTACAGCTTCTGTATTGGTTTTCAGGTCCCAACTGCAGCTCTAGCTGATTTCGGCCCTAAATCTCATTCTTCAGTTACACATTGGCCGTGTTTGCGGTGATTCGTTAGCTGTTGTGTCGTGTTGTCTCTCTTTCTTCCCCCTGGTTTCAGTTGTCTTGTCATTCATTAATGAAATTTGTTTTTTTTTTTTTTTTTAATGCTGGGCAGTGGGTGGTATCAGAAAATTTTAACTAATTATCAAGTTACTTTGTGGCACAGACTTCTCTGTCACATTCGTAATTTAATTGATTTTTTAATGAATGTAGTTTTAGGTAATACAAAATCTCTAGTCCACAAATTTTATTTATCTGGTTATGTACCATCCTCTGAAAAATATTGTTTTGAAAATTTTTAGGCCAGATTGTGTGAAATGCAGTTTTCAATTATATTACACAGAAAATATTGGTCATAGTACCACCTTGTGTAGCGTACTGTAGTTTTTATTTTTCATACTGTACCAATGCATTTTAAAATGCTTTAATATTGTATGTGCCAAATTAAATCTCAAGTATTAATGATTAATTCCAGTTTTTGTTGGCATAATGTTGTTTTAATGAAATATTTTTACATATATATGTACAATTATTTAACCCAGTTACTTGTAGCATATTTATTCAATAAGTATGCTAATAGTTTTTAAACTTTGGGTTCCCAAAGGCAGTGTTAATTCATTACAATATACTGTATCAAGATTAATTTTTGCTTTTAGGCTTGGCTGTAAATGGTTGCTTTTTTTTTCTTACAGTTTGGTTAGTTATATTTACACTTGTTTTATTTGCTCCATTTAAAAAAAGATTTTTCCAGGAAAAGGATTTTAATTGATGTTGTTTTGATTTACATGTACATAAGTCTTTCATTGATCATTTTTAGTGTTCCTTAGTGATGTTGTTTAGTATGGTTAGTAAAAATTTGATTATTATAAGTTTTCACACCTATATGAAAAACTTTTGAATTGCTTTCTTTTAATACAAAAATTAAAATGGCTTCCAAACTTCTAAGTTATTGTGAGGCAGACACAGTTTCTGTGATGTCAACGGCTGTTTAGACTACTATTATTCAAACCCCCATCTCAAATATACCTTTGGGAAATATTCTGACATGTCCAGCTTAAAGCAAAACAACGTCATAAAGCCTTTATTTCCATAATTGAGTGAAGTACAAGCCAAACATTACCTTGTAAGTAATAAGCCTGTTGAGTTAGCAGCATATCGTAAAAAATTACTATAATCTCTATGTATTATTAGAAGTAAATGTTTCAGTTTGTAAGATGATATAAATTTATTTTTGAGCTACAGTACATTATTTGCATGATACAGGTTTCTGTATATTAAAGTTGTTTACCATGCCAATATGGCAATCCACATAACGGGGCTCCAGTGTAACTCTTTGCAATGGCTTTAGCAATAAACAGAAGCATTTGAGGACCAAACTAAGCCCAGAAATTAAACTTTAGTGCATTTTTGTCTAGTGTACAAAATGTATAAAAGACAGCCATATTTCAGAGTTGTCACATTTTTCGAGTTCATATCAGTATTTTTTTTACCTCCACATTTCAGCCTTGAAAATTTTCTTTGAAGTTACATATTCATAGCAATTGTCGAGTTCTGTTTAACAATCTAGGAACAGAATAAAAGATTTTTCCAAAGTAAAGTAGGATTGTATTTGATATAACAATATTTTAACAGTTTACCACCTACAATAAACAGATACTTTAATATAACATTTTTATACTTTGGTAGGAATTTGTTTAGTCCAGTACAATTCGTATGGGTTTAGATTTTTTTAAATTACAGTACAAACAAACACTAAACTGTTTGCATAAAATCGTTTTTGAGTTATTGGTAGTGTTGCACCATTTAGAGAGGTTTTACATTTTCATTTTTATTTATTTAATTCTAAACTTTGTTACTGCATAATGATTTGGAGTGACAAATCTTTTACTTTACGTATCATTGCTATCATGTGTTTCTTTTATTTTTGCTGCCACTAGTAATATGGATCATCAATTTTGCATATTAATGAGACTCATAATTTGTTTGCAAGTCTAACAAAATAAATAAAATATATTAATAATCAAAAATAGTTCTAAAATCATAAAAAGAAACTGAAACAATAAATGCTAGTCATGTATATGTACAATTTGTACAGAAATGTTGACATTTTTTAGTGTAAATATGAAAGTTGAAGTTTTGATGAAGTTTTTGAAGCCGTACCAATTTGTAAGATGCAGAAAGTAGCCTAGTAATTATTTAATAATATCTCGGTTGTTCATCATGTTGTGATTGGTCCAAATATCTCCAAGCTTTTTCTTGTCTGTGCATCATTCCATAGCAAAATATTGTGCATATGTGTATGTTACTAACTACAGTGTAATGATAGGTATTGCTGAGAATGTCATTCCAGGATGTGAATGCAATTTATTGTAGATAGGAATGTAGTGTCATTACTAGTTATTAAGTATTTTATTTTAACTTAACCTATGTATTTGTTTGTCCATTTTTATGGATGGCAGAGGTATAACTAATTTCCATATTTTCATCAATGATTTTTCCTGAACCAGAACATACATTTGTTTTATAAATAATTTTAACTGAAATGAATAATATTCTATTATCTTTTCTGTTACATTCCTACAAAGCAATTTACTAGTGTAGCTGTGTGGACATTGAAACAAGCAGAAAGTTGTTAACTCATATGCTTCAGTTAAAATATCACATGCATTATGTTGTTTACATTTCCTTTTTGTTTTTTTGTTTTATTTATACCCAAATATGTGTTCTGGGTTTGATCTTTTCATAATTTTTTTTTTTTTAACAAAGCGTGACTTTTGTAAATTTTTTTATAATTCTGCGTATGTCAAGCCATTGTACTTACGTAGATATCTTAACAACTGGCTGTTTGCTCACACAGTCAACACAAATATTTTAGTTAATGTGTTTGAGAAACTAATCAAAAGTAATAAGGTTTGTTCTTTTATTTTACCAATACATTAACAAGGAAGATTGAGGATCATTAGAAATATAGTGTTTTATTTGCATATACACAGTCATTATTTGAATGCTTAGTATATATATTGCTCTACAAACATCTACTTAATTGGAATCTTTCTAATGAGTGGAGAACTAAAAGCAAGAGACAAAGTATATACACATTGTGGTCTAAGCATTTTTTATAGACTAAAGGTTTGGAATAAGCAGGACTGTCATGCACTATAATTTGAGGTGCATTTACACATACATGTATACAGAGCCATCGAATTGGGAGGGAGAAAAATCCAAATTCCGGGGGGCCTGCCACCAAGGGTCCCTCGTAAAGTTTTGAGATTTTTTTTTAATGCTGGGCTTCACCCTAATAGGAAGAAAATTAGGAGTCTATTGTTTTTAGAATTCACAATAAATCTTTCAAGTAATGTGATATGCACAAATCATGTTTACAGTTATAGCCACAGTAATGTTTACAGTCTTTAGGATTTTTTTTTTACTGCAGGGTTTGAAAACTTTACATTAAAAATAGGGATAGAGCCTAATGAATTTATTACCAGCCCTTCTGTTTTTCTGTAGCCCTGCATGCGTGCGTGCGTGCATACATTCATGAATTTAGCGATATTCCATTCTTTGAACACAGAATTTTGTGTTACGTGTTAGCATTTTCTTTAATGGCACATTTGGAAAGCTTAGTTTATACTTGCTGCTGATGCTAAACCTTGTGTGTCAACATTTATAGGTTTTCAGAATTTTGGAAAAAAAAAAAAAACTTGCTTCACATGTCCCGTGCAGTATTTATTTGAAAATCCGTGGACACATGTCTTACCTGTTGCGGGTGAATTTTTTTATCGTTAGGATCTTCACTCATTTTAGGAATCTGCATCTTCTTCACTTCTGTGAAGTTAAATCTCAAATTTTCTGTGTGAATTTTTCATGAATTCTACTTAGGTTTTTTTTTTTACCTGGTGTGTTTCCATTACATTTTGTAAGTTTTTGTGATTTGTTCAGTTGCAAAAATTATTTTATAGACTACTAATGCTGTACTTAGTAAACTTAGGCCTTAACTGGCACAATTAGCTGCTTCAAAATTTTGTAGTCAAAATTAATGTAATGCTACTGGGAACCAAATGCATTTCCACCATGCTACCTGAGTGCATTTTGATTCAGCTTCATCCAAACAAAAAAACGGATGTAAATATTATTTTTTTGAATACATTGTATTGATTACCGTAAATTAGAAAAAAAATTTATAAATTAATGTTTTCCCAAAATTTGTGTAGGTTAAACAATTACATATTTTAAGTCATCGGCATACTTGTTTGCTTTTGTGGTGTTGTGTGTAACTTCATATAAAAAAGTGATTTTTGAAAATATGTAATATTATTGTATATTACCTTCTCTAGAAATGGGAGGGAAAAATTACTGCTATTTAGCTTTATTAATTAAATTCTTAGTGTAGAGGTACCTAGGTATGAATGTTTAAGTGAGTGAAACAACGTATGAAAAGAGGGTTTCTCGTGACTTGCATTTTCATAAATTTTAGGGGGGGGGGGGGACCTTTCTTTCTGTTTATTATAATGCTTAGTATTTAACTAATTAAAAAGTAGTCTTGTTTTATTTATTTTTTTGCTGTTTACATGAAGTCTGGCAATACCATTAACTATCTTTTATGTAAGTAATTCTTATTATTGTTGTTTTCTTATATGCTTTTGGTGGTACATATGGCATTGCTGCAGTTAGGTCGATGGTTGTACCATTGTAAATAAAACATTTATAGATTAAAAAAAGAAAAAAGTATACAAGGTATCATCACTTAGACTGAAATTCCATTTATTTTACTAATCAGCCCATAATTACCTTCTGAATAAGATTGAGTCCTCAAGTAATTAATTCTCTAAATGTGTGTGGATTCGTGAAATAAATTTGACCATTACATGTTACTTTTGCTGTGTGCTAGTCAAAAGACATAATTTCCATTTATGCTGTTTGCAGCAAGAACTGCCACAAAGCCCTCAAGGCAAAGAAGTTTGAGATGTCAGTATTAATACTATGCCTTGCATGATGAGTAGTTCAGTTACGTCATCAAGTCTTTCACAGTTGTGGTCACTTTTTCCGCTTTCTCTTGCAGTATACCTCCGATACTCGTACTTATTTTCAGACAGTTGTAGTAGCTGGCTAAATACAACTTGTACTAAGCTGCTACATATAATAATAATTGTGTTTTTGTAGCTGTGCATACTTAACAAATGCACTGGAAAATGTTATGTGAAGTAAGTGAAAATACTCTTGAAAACAATTTTTTTATTGCTTTTGTGCAGTAATATGCTTGCTGCAGTAATGCTAATGTTAAAGGATTGTTTAGGCAAAGTAGTTTCGAGCTGTAATTGTGCTCTATTATTGTTTATAAATGTAAATAATTCCTTACTTGCAAAATTTGGCACATATCTGTCCCTCAAAAAGTGTCTATGAATACCATCTCTAAAACAATTGCAAATTTGCAGTTAGATTCTTCAAATCTGAATTGGTGTTGACTGTGTTTGCCAGTAGCATGTTGTCATTTGTTGCATTTTATGTCTATGATCAGAAAAAAAAAATTATTGATGTTCATTTTCTTTTTGTTAATCTTTTCATCAAATATGTGTGTTTTTAATGTGCATTCAGACATGTTCCTTAATATTATGTGAAGTACTTGGGTCAGAGGTCTAGTGTCTGTGTTTATCTTGTTTTTGTTCGTTTCTGTGGGGGTGTGCATTTTTATTCTAAGTATCTCTTAGAGGGGAGGTTCTGTTGATCTGTCACCACTTATTCATACCTTGTTTCTCATTTGGGCAGTGAAGTTTGTAAGCAGTGGAGCGTTGTTTGCATGTTGTTAAATCATCCGAAGCCAGGGACCAACAAAAAGGGTGACAGGAGCCTAGGCAAGGTTTGAAAGACATCTGCATCAAACCATTATAGTGGGTGGATGTTAGTTTGTAGATCTTGTGTGACTAACTCTTAGCAGGGAGTAACAGGTTCTCTATTCTCATGATGTTAGATACATAACCTACGAACTTGTTGTTTACCGTGTAGTGTGTGCTCTGTTATTTTGTTGAAATATCTGAGGTTGAACATATCAAAAAATAAAATTAAAATGTTGCTGAAAATTTTATTTATCAACAGCATAAAATTTTTGAAGTAAAAACTTATTTAACAGCATTGAGGATTTTTTATAGGGGTAAAACTTATGGGTTCGCGTCACCGACATGCTGTAGTTGCTGCAAGTGAAGTTAAATTGACAGCGTAGAGCCATTTTCTTTTGTTTATTTATTTACGTAGTGAATGTTGATTATTTGTGGATTTCAGTTCATTGTTTTTTCAAGAATAAAACTTCATTTATTCTAATTTTAAAGTTATAAGTTTTTCATTTTATAATTTTTTTTCCTCAAGCTATATTTAATATTTCATCACATTGTCTATAAACACACTTTTGAAAATGTTTTCATGTTTTTTTCTTTGTTTTAATGATAATATTAATAAAACTTCTATCCAGGGATAAGTTGTACGAATATTACTAGTTATGGGTAATGCAAACAAATTAAGTTTTTATGTTCACCGTTCATTATTCTCCAATTCTTAGAACTAAAAGATTTTGTGTACAAATAGATACTCTTATCTAAATTGTGGGTGTATTAATAGGTTAAATTATAAACAGGCTAAAACTCTCAGTAAAGTAGTTTATGAACATTACTAGTAGTTATCATAAAAAATAATGTTTTGAATGAGAGATTTCATTTTGAGTTTTAATGCAACTGGTGGTTTAACATGATTGATGTTTAAGAATGTTAGGTGCCATCTGCATTTATTGTAAAATGCGGGTAGTTGGTGTCTTTTAGCTCTAAGTCTTGTTAATGACATGGTTTGAGATTATGGTTTTACTATACCTTGAGGTGTATTCAAAAGTCTGTCTACATCATTTTATACAGTCATTACTGATAATTTTGCATTTTTTTTATGGTTCCCCTCTTTTTTGTATTTTTCATAAATATGTATTTCTTTTGTATTAAATTATTCTAACCATCATTTTGCATCTTTATAGTGATTAATTTTATTAAAATCTTAATGAGCTAGCTTATTATTTTGTCTTAAGATGAGACACTTCTAGTCAGTAACATTTTAGTGAGTTTTAAAGTGGACGTTATTTAGCAGTTAGGTCATATTATTTTTTTTTTACTTATTTGCTAGTTTTTATTTGAAATGTCATAAAAATTATTTCACTCATCAGTTTATTGAGATACTTATTTGTGTTTTGTTTTTTTTCATTAGTTCTGCATATTGCTATAGTTTCTGTAATAAATTAATTAAAAAATATGCAGTTTAATTGATAAAGCTCAATAAAGAGAATTTTTTATGCTAGCTGTAAACATTGCCATTCTAAAATTGTGTGTGAACCTGAGATGAATTATTGTGTTATGTGTTTCTGTCATTATTTCTGTAGATTGTTTAACTTGTTAGGAAAGATGACATATTGTTTTGATAAATGTTCTGCTTCGTTCATTATAAATACATAGTGATTGTTGTAGGCATGAATACAAAACAAAGTCTGATGTCTTTATTGTTGTTTGTACATACAGTCATTCTACAAAACATATAAATATATTTATTATTCTTATTATTAAATCTACTATTTTTCTAAGTTTTTCCTTCCATTGGTTTTCTTCCTTGACAATTGGCACATGCTTCATTTGCTATGTCATGTTTTTGACTTGCATAGCTTTATGTTTATGTTTGATTAATAAAAGCGTATTTTATACAAGTCAAATATTTTAATTTAATAGCTTTATTTCATCAAAATTTGATTTAATATCATTAGTTGTAATGGGTACATGTAAAGGGTTGCATACTATTGTATTTAAACTAAAGAAATTAGAATCAGTGTTTGCAACTAAACTTTTATTGTTATTTTGAGAATAAAAGATATTTTCTCTATCATTTTATCGTGTTATATATATATATAAAATTTCTTTTTAGTTACATAACCTTTGCAAGCAGAGCTGAAAATCTATTACTGACATTTTCAATAGCCTTTTACATTTATTGGCGTGGTGTTGGGCATGCTGGGAATAACATGACTAGTACTTATCACGTAGTCTGCAAATAATTTTCAACTAATGCCTTAGTTGCCAGAAGTGACGGTTCGGTTAGTTTCCCTCAGTTTTGATTTCCCGCTTGTGCTCTGTATTTTATTTTTTCTCCTGTTAGTTTAAATTTAAATTGCCTGCCAGCTAATCATTTTTTGTTTCTGTCCTTGTTCGGGTTTTCGCAGCCCCATCTCGCCGGCACCTCCACGCTCCCCGCACCACACGCCGCTCCCGTCCAGTCGGCCGCCGCCCACTTCTCCACCCTCCCCGCCCCCGCCAAGCCCACGGTCGTCCCGCCCAGGCCCCCGGCGGGCCGCCCGGAGGGCCCCCGCGTCGTCTCCAAGCCCTCCACCCCGCCGCCGCCCGTCCCGTACAAGCACCCAGTCCCGCGGCAGCCCCAACGCCTATCTCCCGTGCAAGTGCACTCGGACGGCAGTAGCTCCTCCGAAGAGGAGGGGGACGACGACTTTGTGGACCCTATTGCCCGCAGCAGGTTGCCCGACGGCCGCCTGTCCGGCAGGAAGCAGCCCGTGGAGGTGGGTCCCCGCTCTTGGCTCTCTCGTGTTTCATAGGCACAGAGAAGATACTCTCAGTTAGTGTGTGTGTGTGTGTTTCACGGCATTTCTTACCTCCGATCTTGATCTGCTGCTCAAAATTGTTACATCAATAATGCTGATTAGTAGCAATGTGTCAGCTGTGAACACCTTATTTGAATTCATGGAAGGGTATTAAGTTTCGTTTCTCATTTAAAACCAATTTTTTATGTTTGAGGAAGGTTAACACTTTGTGTGCATCTTATAGCCGAATGATTGTTCAGAGCCAAGATAGTGAATTTTCTAAGCTACTTGATTCAGTATTTTTTCTTCTAATTTTTTTTTTTATCCTTTTTGTTTAATAATGTATACTTCTTTTGAGTAGAACTATTTTCTCATAATAATTATTGTATGAATTTATAAAGCAGTTGCAGATCTTCGTGTTTGTTTGTTTATATATATAAATTTTTAATAGTCAAATTTAGTTGAATTCGAATGGAATAAGCCACAGTTGCAGCATTAGAAGCTAATGGCAATTACCTATTGACTCATTTGCATGGAGTTAACGCATTAAATTAACAGTTTTTAACATTTTCTAAACTGTTTTTTTTTTTCCTGTTGTATTGATTTTTTATTTTGGTGTGCCAGTAGTTATTAAAAGATATTGGTATCCATTGTAGATGAGTACCTAAAATTAACCTTATAGTTATTGGTATTCCATTAATATTTAGTTCCATAATAATGTTTGTATGCAAACATATTTTTTTCTTTACAAATTATAATTGTATAAAAAAAGTCATTGTTTCTCAAGATAACGTCATTGTTTCTAAGATAACACACATGCAAACTAATCGTGTATTTATTCCAAATAATTTTCTGAAATGGAATAAAGGTTTAAAAATATTTATACTCTAATTTTTTTTAACAAGTGTTTTTCATAAATACAGCAGACTTTGTCCGTCTCG